>NC_071982.1:7099099-7120452 GCF_026283585.1 Hylaeus volcanicus
CTTCAACAATGTTGCAAACGCAACAATGTTGCAAATCGCTCCTTTCCCAACTTCAACAATGTTGCAAATCGCTCCTCTCAAAATTGTGATGGGAAATGTCGGATTTTTACTCCTGGTATCAGGAAAACATGATATGCGGGAAGGTGGCACCAATAAAATCTGACACGTTTGTTTGTTTGTTTGTTTGATCGTTTATTAAAGTAACCATATAATTACAAGTTATTTCAATACTGCTTACTTATAACTATTTGTACATCTTTTCACTTATGCCTATGTATTTGCACACATTTCTTTTATTTTTATGCACAGATGCCACCAGTATGCGGCAACCGATAGTAGTCTACTTGCTGGTTCATTGTCATCTCGTAGGAGCAGAGGTACCCTTTTCATGCGGCAACCTATGCTAGCCGGTTTGTCGTTTCGGTTGCCATCTCGTAGGCGCAGAGGTGCCCCTGTTATGCGGCAACCTATGCTATCCGGTTTGTCGTTTCGGTTGCCATCTCGTAGGCACAGAGATGCGTTAGCGGTGACACCTACCAGCAAGAGTGATGGCACCACTGGTACTAAAACTCGCTCGCTGAGCAGCTTAGTGAGCGGCTATATTTCTGATTGCATCTATTATTTTAAGCCAATTTCTAATGTAAACACTACCAATCATTGTAGTTGTACGATTCTTATTATAAACAATATTTTGTTCACTCAACGTAATCTCAAATGTCTTGTATGAAAAGAATTTTTACGCCGAATAAGCAGCTCGTTGAGTTACACATCCCGAGATGTTCTGGAGGGGTCATCCTAGTTCATACGTGTTGCCACCTGATGGCTACAGTATTCAACAGTATTTGTCGATTCGGAAAATGAGATTTAATAAGGATAAAGTCGCGAATACGTTCTGAATATCGTTCTAAATACCGATTCCTTCAAGAATATCCTCACTCTAAAACAGATTTCTACTGTAAATATTTGCCCAGAAAAATAAAAAATCTTTGGTTTCTTTTTGTGAGATATTTTTGTTTTCACAACTCTGAATATGAATAAAGGAATCGTCGTATGTAGTATATTCTTGTTACTTTACGTCGAGGCAAGTAACGACGCGAAATCAAGCAAAAAGAAATCATGGCGAGAGAAAGATATACGAGATATGACCGAAGCAGATTTAGAGCATTTGCTAGACCAGTGGGAGGTACATTGTAATTTATATTTAATTTATATTTCTTGTATGATGTCACGAAAGGAATGGAGACAGGTGCAACAGATGGGGACGATAAACAAGAATACATTCTGCTGTTTTAGGAAAACGACGAACCTTTGGAACCGGATGAACTACCGGAACATCTCAGACCCAGTCCAAAAATTGACATTTCAAAGGTAACGCTTCCATATCTGCTACTTCATTCGTACAATAATATAACATAAATAAGATTTACATGTTTCATTTACATATACAGATTAATATGTCAAATCCTGACAATGTACTCAAAGTGACTAAAAAAGGTAAAAGTGTCATGATGTTTGTGGACACTATAGAGGATATTTCAGTAGAAGAAGCTGAAGTAATAATGAAAATCTGGCACACTAGTTTTCAGAATAATCATATTGCTGCCGAAAGGTATACTGCTCTTTTTTTATAAGTGGTATTAATCTAATTTTCATATTGTTGCAATTCTTACAGATACCCAATTGATCAAAAAAGATCTGTATTCTTATTTCGAGAAGGTTCCCAAGCTGTAGATGCAAAAAATTATTTGCTGCAACAGCCAGAATTGTCTCATATTACTCTTGAAGGGCATACCTATTACAGAGATCCACAAAAACAGGTAAACGTTTAATTTAATACATTGCCGTCTCGAAAATATTTTCTTCTAAATCGATCTGGAGAATATGAGTAATTAAATTTACGTTTCGTTACAGGGCAAAACTATGCCAAAACTTAACAAGGTTGTAAACACCCAAAGTACAATGGACGAGAAACAGAGAAAAGCAGAGTTATAAATTGCTATAAATATACATTCTTTAAAGACACAAAATATATTGTTTGTATATTTTTATACATTGTAAATAATTATAAGCAAATCTATAAGCAAACGCGTATAGAACCATTTTTGATATAAGTGTTTTCTTCGGTTTACAGAAACAGATTTATAATTACTTGTATATACACCTTTTGTAATTCCATTTAATACTTTGTATAAAAAAAGAATATCGACTAAATTGCAATATAAATAATTAATTCTACTTTATTCCACTTGAACCGTTGTACAATATTAATGACGCGATTAACATTATTAAAGCAGCAGCAATGAGAATAACAATTAACAATATTAGTTTCTATCAAAAACAATATAACATTTCGTTACTTTTACCTAATTACAAAATAGAAGCAAGAGAGAACGATATTACGAATTACATGTTAATAGATATGTTTAATTTAATAAATTGTAACACAAAGTTTACCCATTCATTTGTTCAAGCTTGATTTACTGCTCGGAGAATCTAATTGAGTAGGAGTATTCATAGCTTTCACTTCTCTTTGCAACTCTTTCACTACAGTCGCCAGGGCGTATGGATTCACTCCATTCTCGCACAATCTGATGCATATACTCAATGTCGTTGAATCCAAATTTGTGTTTAACAATTTTGAAATTTGGTGTAGCGTTTGGAACGTTTTTCGAGCAGCGTTAATCTGGTGGTGCACTGGTTCAGGCATGCTGGCCCGATTTCGTTCCTTTCTATAAAAGAATAGTTATTAATTAACATCTGTAAATTGTTGTTGTGTGTTTATTTGTTTCTTTACTCAACAGTGCATGGGCAGGTATGCCCATATAACATTCCTCTTTCTGTACATTTTGTTACAAATTTTAACATTTTCCTTAAAAACTAGTTGTACATTAACTTCTTAAACTACTTAGTAATCTATCTTATTATACTGCAAACGATCGAAATATGTTTAAAAAATATTTTCTTATGCTCAAACCTGTAAGTTGTTTATTTAGAAAATTGCGTCTTCGAACAGACGACAGGTTAAGTTTTGTATAGAAAGATTGTTTGTTATACATACTCCCCGTTGTGAGACAGTTTGGTGTTGATATTAATCCACGATTTCAGAAGGAGCTGATGACAATGGATTGCAAGATAACCTCGTTTAATATCACATCGTTTATTTCAACGTTCAAATAAGAGATTACCAATGTAAATTTGAATTTAGCAATTTAGGATACACCATAAACTATATAAAAAATAGATAAGCATACGATTTTGTTTGAAAAATGGCGGAACCCGACCTAACCTTCACCATAAGTCCATGACAAATGCATTGCTTTATTTACAGTGTGTTATTAAACAAAATATTTGTTTACGCATTGCTTGTAAAATAGGAGGTTATCTTATATTACCTTTATTGCCATTTTAAGAACATAATTATTACCACAGTAATTATGTTCTCTAATAATTTATTTCTTATCTTCAAAAACAAGATTACATGATCTCGAGCAGAAGACTATTCGTGAACGTGCGTGTATGATCTTAAGGTTAAAAGAGCCTGTATTTGAGTCAAGGATTTGGTATTGTTAACACACAAATACCAAATGACAACACGAACAGAAAAGCTGGAATTAACGAATTCTAAATCTATTTTCGTTACATCGTTAATAGTGAGTCAAACATTAAAATTTGTTAGGATCGCGTTGTAGCAGAATGAATGCAAATTTTGCGGGGAATTCAAATACGTTCGAATGAAATTTTGATTCTTAATGTTCGAATGTAGTATTAAATATAAAATAGTATAGTATTAATTTTGGAAATAAGAAAATTTCAATGTATGTTTCATTATTTAATTTAACATTATATTTTTTAATAGGCTGGAGGATTAGCTGGTACTTCCGTTGATGTAACATTATTTCCATTGGATACGTTGAAAACTCGATTGCAAGCTAAACAAGGATTTATAAAGTCTGGAGGATTCTCCAACCTTTACAAGGGAATCATCCCTGTATTGATCGGTTCTGCCCCAACCGGTACAGCTTTGCACATGTGTTTTGCATACATATAAAAATGCATTAATACAATTCTATCTTTTACAATATTTCAGCATCCTTATTTTTCGTAACGTATGAGGGTATTAAAAGTGTAGCGCAATGTAGAGTTCCTGAAAAATATCATTCCTTGCTCCATATGGGTGCAGCATCGCTAGCAGAAGTGGTAAATTTCATTTATATACGAGGAAATTTAAACTGTTAAAATATAATTCAATCGTAATATATGTTTTGAATAAAGGCGGCGTGTCTAATAAGAGTACCTATAGAGGTCGTGAAACAAAGAAAGCAAGCGTTAATATTACGCAAAAGAAATATAAATGTCAGATTACTGTATCGTGGATATTGGAGTACTGTCTTCAGAGACATGCCCTTTAGCATAGTACAATTTCCGGTATGGGAATATTTAAAGAAAGTCTGGAGTTCGAATATCGATAGAAATATCCTTCCCATAGAAAGCGCTACATGTGGAGCAATTGCAGGTTCGAAGCTTTTTAGTTGTACGTCACCGTATTTTACTTGATGTACACCTGATTATACGGAATTTGTTAGGTGGTGTTTCTGCTGCGGTCACTACGCCGTTAGATGTTGTTAAAACGAGAATAATGCTTGCTCATGAAAACGTACATTCTTCGAAGCTGAAAATTTTGTATGTACTTCAAGATGTATGTAAAGAAAAAGGTTTGCGCGGGTACGATTTACGATTTAACTTACGATAAGTAGTCGATAATAAATTACATTAATAACGCGTATTTACTTTGTTGATTTTGTAGACTTTTCGCTGGTATCGGCCCTAGGGTAACGTGGATAACTTTGGGAGGTTTTATTTTCTTTGGAACTTATGAAAAAGTAAAAACTCTGCTAACGAAATATTCTCTGAGCTATTTTACTTTCTACGAGGAGAATACCAAGTACTAATAATATGTATAAGCGTATAAAAAAATATATTAAAAATGTAATTTTTACATAAATGGTTAACTTTTTTTAATATTTATAAAATATATTACAAGAATATATAAAAATATGTCTCGCGTTTACTTATAATGGTTGTATAAACGTTTTCAAAATATGAACATTCTTACAGTTTAGACTTCAAATTAAGCATCAATTTTTCTAGCTTCATCGCTTTTTGAAGATTACCTTGGATTCTCAACTTTCCCATCAAGAATGCTGATGCTGGTTTCAGTTTTCCTAAGAAACGTGTGAAAAACATTATATTTTTTTTTAACGAATTTATCATATTACATAAAGTTGATGTTTTGTTTTAGTATCACGATTTACCTGAAAACATCGCATAAAAGTTTTTAGAATCCATTGTTAACGTAGCATCTGGTGGCTGTTTTGGTTCTCCTTTACCTGTTGAACCTTTACCATTTTTAAGATCCAAGTACCATGTACTAACTTCGTCGTCTACAAAATTAATATCGAACGATACGTTTCGAAAATAAAGAATAAATGACACAGCATTAATAGAACCGATTAATAGCCGATTATTATAGAAATTTTATTACCATTAACAACAAATTGATATATAGCTCCCGTTTTATTAACGAGTTCGTCGTTTAAATTGGCTTCAATGGCGGTAAATATTTGTTCAATCTGTAAATTCGACTTATTGGTATCCTGCGTACTATCGCTCGTTTTTTGTGTAAGTTTATTCTGTAATTGATCTTGTAAGCTGAGGTGTTCTAAATTATCTTCTACGAAAAAGTCAAGCATCAAATTGTCCTTGTTTGCTAAGGAAAAATGAAACTGCGGCTAGTACAGAAATTAAAAACGATAGTTTTAAATATTTATAGACATCCGATTTACCTGGATTACACGCATATTCGGTAAAGTCAGTAATTCCTTCGGTTTTTAATATCTCTTCGTCGATAAAAAATTGTCCAGTGGTGGATCTACTGTCTCTACAGATCAGAGCATAGACGGCATCTGCCATTATTTCAGGTTTACGACTATAATCCTTCGAGGATGGGCCAGACAACATTTCAATTGCAGCGGTATGAATAGCTTAAAATAAAACGTACAATTGAAATATTATAAATAGAACCACGTCTACTTTTTGACAGAGTTTAATTTACCAGTTTTTGGCCAAACAGCGTTGACGGCGATGCCATCGTCTTTAAATTCCTCTGCCATACCAAGAGCACACATCGACATGCCATATTTAGATATGGTATAAGCAACATGATTTTTGAACCATATCGGTTTCATACTCAACGGCGGGCTTAAATTTACTATATGAGGATTTGGACTTTTCTTTAAATAGGGTAAACAGACTTTAGACCTTAAAACAATCACCATAATGTTATTGCATAGCTCCCCTTGTTAACACCCTCGTCGCAATTAAAATAAAGTTTCCTATACTTACACGAGAAATGTTCCCCTGGTATTAATGGTATTCATAAGATCGTATCTTTTCATATCTGTGGCTCCTGTGCCTGTTAAAGAAATTGCACTTGCATTATTAATAACAACATCAATACCACCGAATTTATTAACAGCATTCTCTACTGCGGAAACTACTTGTGCTTCATCCCTTACATCTACAACGCATGGCAATGCTTTTCCACCTGCCTGCTCGACTAAAACACAGAAACAAATTCTTTGTTAATTTGAACAGTATAACAACATTTATATAAACACATCTGTAACATATAAAACGACACAATTACTTTCTGTGGCTGCAGTATATATCGTGCCCGGCAATTTTGGATGCGGTTCCGCAGTCTTAGCTGCAATAACAATATTTGCTCCATCTTTAGCAGCTTTTAATGCAATACTCTTGCCAATGCCTCGAGATGCTCCGGTAATAAAAACTGTACGACCAGCAAGTTTTCTGTAGCAACATAACATATAAATATTAGAAAGATACTTTCAATCGTGCATGTATCATAACATTCAGTCACTTGTTCGCTTCTTAGTATGTATGACTCTAGTTTGCCTAGATTAGAAAAAAATTTAACAATTATGGTCTGTTTATAAATGAACTTATAAGCTAGTTAGCACTTATTACACTAGTTTCCTACCTTATTTAGTACCATATAAACTCCTTAATACTATCGCTCTCTTTCCATATACTTATTTCAAATAAAAATGAAAGTAGTCAACATATGTAACAATAACGAATGATTTATCCATATTAATGTAGAAATATTTCGTGCAACGTATGTTACATACCCCGTATTGATCATATTGTAAATAGATCGGCGAACTGTCAGAAGCAATGGAACGCCAAAAAAATTCTACCGATTGATGAATAACGACCACACTCAACTGGAAAATACGTAATGAAATGAAAGATAAGAGTTATGCTCCAAATGAATTAATGTCCCGGTCGGTTCAATGTTCAGATTCCAATTTTTAATCATCAAACAATTCAATTCTCGTCTCTCAACAATATGGCGAGAATTACAATGTGAAAAGTTGAATCACTGACGGATATCGTCCGATAAATAAATTTTACATCTGCGATTTAATTTTCCACGCATACAGTATTAAAAATAGTCTCGAATTTGCTCGAGAAAATAGAAAAAAAAGTTACAGGTTGCTTTAAATGTAGAAATTCGAATTGAATATACGTTCGTAAAATTTATATGTATATAGCTTCGAATCGATTAATAATACGAAAGTTTTGCGAATTTTATTTTTTATAAGGACATGCGTAACTATTTTTACGAGCTCCGAATGTAATTAAATTTTTCTGTGAATAGAAATATACATTTTATTAAAAATTCACTCGTTTCAAGTATTTTTATTTCGTAACTTCGTTATTTGTCACAACCATAATCGATAATTGCAAAAAAAATTTCGAACAACGTTTTGTATTTCATTTGAATATTGTAATTTATGATAAAATAACTTATTTATTTAGATGTTTTATTTATGAATCTTTATATTTTTAGGTTATATTTATGATATACCGGTGTAACAATGTGCGGGATATTTTGTCACATTTCGCAAAGCCACGAGAACAATGAAAAAGTTTCAACTGAGGTAGTATTTACGTTAAAAATATTATTATTTACATGTATAAGTATCGATAATATCCTTTTATTTATTTATTTGTCAGTGGAACATTTGCAAGGACTTAATAGTTGCTCGTGGTCCTGATAAAGCGACAGAGAGGTTCGAACGTTTAAATGAAAATTGGTTTGGGCACTTTGCTGCCTCCGTATTATGGATGCAGGGTGCTAATTTAACTGTACAACCTGCTATAGATTCTACGGGTAATATTCTTCTTTGGAACGGAGATATATTCTCTGGAAATTTGGTAAATATTACAGGTGCATTCATCTGTACCATAGTTCTCATGAATTATGGAATAACGTACTATTCTGTTCCTAGGCTCAAGATAATACATGCGATACAGATGTAGTACTAAATGCGATTCAATCGTCTCTGACTATTTTTACTGTGTTTAAAGAATTACAAGGGCCGTACAGCTTTGTGTACTTCCAAAAATCCAGCAATCTTCTATATTTTGGCAGAGATGTTATAGGAAGGCATAGTTTGCTCTTGAAATCCAACACAGATGAGAATAGCGTAACTTTAACATCGGTTGCAACTAAACAGATAGATGGAATAGTAGAAGTTCCTGCAATTGGAATTTTCGTGATGAATTTAGCTAATTCGAGGGTAAATCTTGCGTGCTATCCATGGAAAGAACCGGACTTAAGATTCACGGATGTTATAGAAGCATTAGAAACGCGTTTAGGCGTGGATATCGATATCAAAGAAACTATATTGGAGACAGATACATTGACGAGTCTACATCTACATCCTAACATTAAAGATTTAGAATCCTTCGAGAATAATCCTTACTTTGAAAATTCGTGCAAGACATTGGAATACTTTTTACAAAATAGAGATATACACGAAAGGGTAGATCACTTGTCACAACTTCTCTGCAAAGCAGTGGAAGTCAGAGTGAAGAAACAGCCGAGATATTGTAAAAATTGTATAAAATTATTTTTAAATGGCAAGAATGTTACGTGCACTCATGCAAAAATAGGCGTATTATTTTCTGGAGGTTTGGATTCCGCCATTTTAGCGTTAATTGCCGATAAATATATACCGCAAAACGAGTACATCGACTTGATCAATGTTGCGTTCGAAAAATCGGTTAATACATCGAAGAAATACAATACCGACAATGAAAGACAATGTACTCAGGTTCAATACGATGTACCTGACCGTAAAACTGGAAAACAAACGTTCGAAGAACTTTTAAACATTTGCCCAAAAAGGAAATGGAATTTCGTTGAAGTACGATACCAGTGTTTTTATAAAGAATGAAGCACTTAAGACAAGTACTTTTTTAATTGTTCGAATATATTTTTGAGTAATATATTATTATTTCAGGTGAACGTCTCTCAGACGGAACTGCAGAAATATCGTTCCGCGCGAATTTGCAATTTATTATATCCACTTTGTACGATACTAGACGAAAGCTTAGGTTGCGCTGTGTGGTTTGCAAGCCGTGCAAAAGGCACTCTTTGCACGAGCAATAACGTTTACGAATCACCGTGCAGAGTACTTCTGTTAGGCATGGGCGCAGACGAATTATTTGGTGGATACATGAGACACAGAACGATATTAAAACACAAGGGTTGGAGCGCTTTAACTCAAGAATTAAGTATCGAATTAGCTAGAATTTCCGAAAGAAATTTAGGTCGTGACGATCGTATCGTGTCCGATCACGGGAAACAATCGAGATTGCCATATTTAGATGAAAGAATAGTACGATACGTCCAGAAATTAAAACCATGGGAAAGGTAAATTGAGTACTATTAAAAAGAAATCAAGTTGTTATCGAAGGATCAGCGTTATCGAATTATTTTCAGGTGCTACCCAACAGACAAAATGCCATCCGGTTTAGGAGATAAATTATTATTACGCCTACTGGCGTATAAACTTGGTTTTCGAAATACAGCTAATTTTCCTAAAAGAGCTTTTCAGTTTGGATCTCGAATCGCTAATAGCAAAGAAAATGCTAAAGATGTATCGGACAGACTGTGAGAATTGGTTTGTTCAAACTGTTTTAGTTATTAGCGAATAAATTAACGAGTATTCGAATCATCAAGTATTTGATTTCAGAATGCTGTACCGAATTTTATTTTGTCAAGCCTGTGATATTTTCTGTGTACTGCAGTTTTTGTCATATTTTCTATGCTTAAACTCAGTGTGTATTTGTCTTGCAAAAACATGACTTTTAATGTAATTTTTATACAAACTTTTTACAATCTATGTAAATGAAATAAAACATTTGGGTATTGTATTTTATGTTTTTCATTTTACCTTTCGATGGTAAAAATAGGATGTCAGCTATGATGTCGCTACGAACTTGAACAATTTGCCACCGACAGCTAATGGCGCTGATCAAAGATTTAAGAAAATGGATGACAATGAATAGCACGATGTCAACAAACAGATATTGTTTCGACACAGAATTGAGAAAATTAAGGCCTGCAGAATTGTATATACTCGTACAAATATTAAGTCTATCGGATTCATGGAAAAGGTTAATGGCGATCGTGCCAGATCGAGAAGCATCTGATGTTCCCAAATTTAATGCTCAACATTTCAGGTACTGCGATACCAAACTTGTACATTACAAGATAAATAAATTTAAGAAGAATAATTAATCAATTTTTATATAATAGCGCAATCGAGCAAGCTGCGCAACAACAAAAGAGGAGCGCAGCTGAAATATTTTTGGACGAATGGGGAACGATGGGAAGAAACAGACCAACGTTACGTACTTTGTTGGATCTTTTAGTGAAAGCAGAATTATTTCGAGCAGCTGATTACTTGGCAGGAAATGTATTAAAGGAAGAACTTCCGAAACGACCGGAATATGGACCTGCAGCCCCCGTAGATATTTCAGATGAAGTTATAAGAAAATTATTAGAAGAGAAGGACGAACAAGAGACTAATTTTAATGAGTCTTTAATATTTGGATTACCTTCGGAGGTTAACGATAACAAGGCTATGGATAACGAATCACAGAATAGTATTTTGGAAAGAAATATGCAGTCGACGAAACTGATTTCCATAAAGGAAGAACATAACGCGAAATATTTGGAAAACATTGTGAATACAGATATTCAACTAAAACCCATAAAAGGATCGACGAATGTAGAGGTGTCCGACTTGATGAAGTTCAGTAGTGAACATAATATCGAGGAACGTAGAAGGCATGACAATCTTTCTATACCTACGCCGCGTACGAGTAACAATTACTTACAAGAATATGAGAAACAAGAGATGTCGTCTTGCGAGTTACCTGTATTTGTAAATAAATTTGGACAAAGTGTGGAGCAAACGACATCGTGCCGGGAAGTGTTATCAGACGAGCTTCCAACTTTTTTGAACAATAGCACTTACGCATCCAGTAGCAGTTCGAATATTAATTCTAGCAGCGATTCGTCGAATCTGTCTAATCTAAGTATCAATCAGAATGAAATGACTTCTGCTGAATTACCGCAATGTATTCACGAACTTCGCCTGAATTCTGCGAGCGATACGGATAATACAGCTGCTCCGAAAGACGATGAAAACATTACACAATATGCATTGCGTTCACAAGAATTACCGATTACGGTGTTGAAATACAACAAATAAAATATTTGTTGAAACCAGTTACAAGCTTCGGCTTAAATTGATAACCTCGTAAAAAGAAATGCAGATTGTGTTGTACAATTGTTATTTGTAGATTTTACAAACTTCCTTAAAATTTAAGAAAAATTATATTACCGATAATCGTTTCATCATATCGATGAAACTAAACTAGCAGTTAATAACAGTTTTTATAAATAAGTATACTGTATATAAATGAGTATCGTAAGAATTTATTTTTTAATATATCTTGATATCTGTATACCTAATATAAACTTTATTATTAAAAATGATATACTTTCTTTAGCGTCATTTATATACAATAGTAAACGTGTTTCGCGAAGCATCTCGGTGATGCGATACAATTAAATCGATCGATGCAAAGGAACCCTTGAAACATGTATCGCATCGTGCAATAATACGTAAATTGGATGTAGCGATACGCGAAACTTCCAATTTAATAGGATTTGTAAGTCTTATTAAATTCGATAAGAAGTATAATACAGTGCAAAGAAATGCATGTGTACCGTACGTCTATCCATCGCTATTGTTACTTTGATTCATGGTAAAGTAGAGGCTTTGAAGTTCTCTAAGATTGCTCTCTAGAGTGACAACTTCATCGTATCTGCAATCATCTCTAGCTTGTTTAATATAAGCTCGAAGATTGCTCATTTGTTCGATTATAGGGTCCATTGAAGGAGGCATTTTAGGAGCAACATTCGAAGGACCCCAGCCTTGCGATTGGTTCAACACTACTACCGGCTGCAGAAACAATATTATCAAATTATCAATGTTAAAACAACGATATCTCAACTAATATAAATATTACCTGATTTTCTTTTACAGAAGGTCGACCCTCGGTATTCCAGGTCTCTTTCCTACGTTGTTCTTTCGACTTCTCTCTTTGCTCTTCCTCTAGTTGTCTTTCGTATGCAATTCTAGCATCTAATCGTCTCTGACGTTCCCTTTGCAACTCTGCGTACTTCTCCGCCGTAGGCAAAGCTTGCACGCTCAACAATTCTTCTTTCAGAAATATCATAGCTGACGCTCTAACCATTTGATGCAACTGAAGCTCTCGTTCTTGCGGAGGATTTTCTACGCATCTCGTTCCCAGTACGGAAATTCTTTTGCTAATTAAATCTATATTCTCGCCCAACTTTGCGATCTTAACTCTCAAGGTCTGGGCATCTTCTAAATTGTATACAGACTCCCCTTCGCTGAAAAATAAATTTCTCTGTAACAAATGAGTCTATTTCGAATAATACTCTAGACGTACCTTAAAGATTCCCACATTTTATTATACATTTGCACGTGTTGCGAAGCTTCGTTCATGTATGCTTTCATCTTCTCATAGAACTGGCATACGATCGGCTTATCGAAATGTTTTGCTTTTTGTTTTTCTCTCGCGTCAAGCAAACTCGCACAGTGCATACAGATTCTGAAATGTTGTTCGCCAGCTGCCGAGTCGTTAACCAATGATAAGACGCTGTTTAAACTACCGCTAGACGGTGATCTGGCTAATTTTGTAAGACCAATACCTGCGCGTACTATGCGCTCTGAAATTCGTCGTTCGGAAGTAGGGGATACCGCGGAATCATCTTGCACAGATACAGGACTCGTCATTTTCCCTACAAATCAAGCTACGTTAGTACCTTTAAATATTTCAAATTCGGTGTTTTAAATATTCCACGAGTACAAGCCTTAATTTTAATAATTTCAGAATCACTTACGCGCATCTTGCAAAGATAGAAATACTGTACAATTGTGACACATAACGGCTCCGCAAAGCCTACAATGGTGTTTCCTTCTTGCAACATGAAAGCTCTTGGCGCAAGTAGGACATAATTTTACATCTTTTTCATCTATCCATGGTACAATGGTCCGTTCATGTGCTATATCCACAAAAATAGAAATGTTAGATTATTATTTATAAAGAAGGAGTAAACAATCTTTCTTAATTAAATCGATCTCACCTTTCCTATCGACAGGATCAGTTGGTAAATTGTTTAATAATTTATCTAATCTTATCAGAAGTTTATTAGTTTCTAAAGAATATCGTTCCAGTCTTGCATTCCTTATTTCTTTAAAGTAAGCTGTATACGATTTTGTTGCACCTGAAATGTTTTTTAACCGTTAGCTTGAATTATGAAATTTGTCAATGAATCTTACCTATTTCTTGAGGTCCCCAATTAAGTTCTGGGTAACGTTGCCTATTTTTCGTTACGGGGCCCGAGAACGTTTCTGGTACTTCGTCTTGTTTCAGGATCTTCTTTTTAGCTTTTCCAAAAAGATCTGAAAGTAGGACAGCTTAAACTACTTCGTTGATCGAATTAGCGAAGATTTATTTTCGATATTTCCGTTTCATAAATTCGATAAATCTCCGTGTCAATTATTAAAAGCACAGTTCTCACCTTTGAGTGATTTCAGGATCTCTGGATCATCGTTATGACAATCCTCGAAATGCTTGGTTAGCTGGTTAGGAGCTTTAAACTCTGTCATGCATATTGGACAGATAAATCCTTCCAAAACTTTCTCGCTACCAGCCATTGTTAAATGCGATACTGGGTAAAATTTCACTAATTTCTATCGTAATTTCTTTCTATCCAAGATACGATACTAATCATTTGTAGGCGTTTCTTCGACTGTGGACAAAAAGTGTTTTGCGAGCGGCCATGTTGAACTGTATCAACTGGTATCAACCGATAGAAACGTCAAACTCTCCTCGTTTCATTTTATGATAAATTAAACGCAATCGAGATCGTAAACATTATTTATTTAACAAAATGTACAAATTCATATTATAAATGGGCGTTATATATTTCTGTAGATAGTTTAAGTCGGCCACAATCGCGTTTCCGTAAAATTCTGTTAAAAAATACAATTATTACATTCGTTCGCGTGTCTTTCATCGTGGAATTACAGCTAACGAAAAATTAAAATATCTATGGCGCCATCACTTTGTCGAATAACTGATCCGCCAAAGTCCTAAATTCGTCCGAGGCTTCGCAGTGCTGTAAGAGATTTGAATTAATATTATTTTCGCCGTAAAATGCACCAGCGATTGCACCCGTCATGCTACCGATAGTGTCGGTATCACCGCCTAAACTAATCTGGAAAAAAGAAAACGATATTTAAATATCAATTTTCATTCTATTTCATTCTTTCATCGATATTTATTCGATCTGTAAAAATTAGAGAAGCGTTATATTTACAGCATATTGAACTGCTCTTCTAAGAGGATTCTCTGTTTCTATGCCAGTAATTGGTTTCTGTGCCCTCAAGAAACAAAATATTGCTGTAGGTACGGAATACAAAGCTGTAACACTGTTCCCCAATTTTTGTACTACTTTTTCTTCGTGTGGTCCTTCGTTGCTTTCAGATATTAAGGTTTTTATTATATCTAACTGCGCTTTATAGGGTTGTGGCTCTGAGAGACCTAAACTGAAAAAGGTGAAAATTCGTTGAACTTTTTCAATTATATATACTACATGTATCGCGATATATTTTTAAAACATACCCGTCTTCGTCTTTTTCTATTTGCTCCATTTTATGAATTAGATTATCTATAAAATTTGTTACATTTAATTCCTCGCTAGGATTTAATAAAAGGCTTTGTTGGACCGCTACTGCCTGCAAAATGACAAGAATATAAATCAAAATCGTGCAGAATGTAGACGATCCGATACTTAAAGTATAATTACTTGTAAAATAGCACCATCTATTCCAACTTTATGCGTGTGAGTAAGTTGCGTTGTTTTTCTAACCATATCTAAAAGTTTATCATAGTTTTGGTAGCAAAACAATGCAACAGGCGTGACTCTCATTGCTCCGCCATTTCCCCAAGAGCCTTGCCCGTTAAATTGTTCCTTTGCCGGACTTAGGACGTCCGAAAATTTGTTACCACGTAATTTTTGGAATACCTTGTTTTACAATACACATTATATACCCTATAGATTAAGAAACAGAATTCCTGCATTTAATTTATAAGAAACTATGTTGCATACTGTTACAACCCCAGGACCGTAACCACGATTAGGCTCCAGATAGTAACTCTTGACGAATTTCTTTGCTAGATCGACGACATCCAGATCCTTGGTTTCGATTAAGGATTTGGCCACGGAACGTGTCATTGCAGAATCATCTGTAAACTGCATGACAGGTGCTATACAGTTGAAAGAATATTCTATGTCAACACCATAGATGAAAGATGAAATACAACTCTAACATGCACAGTAAAAGTCTAACCTTTGAACATAGGTCCCTCCAATTTATCCAAAGATCGTTGTAAAACTATCTTCATGCCCTTGGTGAGCAATTCCTCGTTTTCATAAGGGCTCCCAAGACAATCACCCATCAAAACACCAAGCATAGAACCGCGAAATTTGCTTCTCAGCAAAGACAAATCCATCTTTGCCATAACCTTATCGTTCTTCTCCAATCTTAGATTAAATTTGAAAACTCGCAAGTACGATAAAGCCTTTGAAAATTGACATCAATGCAGACGTGCATTAAATAAATTCACGTATTGAGAATAAAGTACTTGGGGGGGTAACCTAAGTTACATAGGTTATCTAACGAGTTGCTACTCGGTCGTTTAGATGTCTCTGAAGTAAATTTTCAGCCTGATAAACCGAGCGAGGATTTAAAAATAAACGATAGATCAACGCAAGTGCGGTACTTTGACACTGGCGTGTCAACGGTTGAGGAAAATCGATCGACGATTTTTTTTCTAATAATTTGGGTTAGGTCAGAATTCTCTGAGAATGATATGGAGTCGATATTTTTTGATGGGGCGAATGGGGGGATGATGAGGTTTCGAATGACGTCGAATTTGGGAATGAATCGATGCATCTTTTGTACAGTTTTTTGCGTATCCATGACGCACAAAGGATTGGCAGAGGTAAATTGCAAGTTTAACGAGCCCAATATCGACGAAAGGTTGGACACCCGAAGGATTTCGGTCAAGTTGAACTTGACAAGTTCCCAATATCGATGATATTGGGTTTAGGAAGGGATATCGCTATCGCATATCTATATAATTTATTAATCGAGCAGTTGGCCACTTGTGCGTGCGTGCATGGTTCGTTTCCATCGAGGTGAAACGTTTCTCCGTCGAGGTCACCTGTAAATAAGCGACGCGACGCAGGATACGAAAATTATTTCGGGATATAAATTTTCGTTTTCCATTTGTGTATAAATGTGCGAATAATATTTTTCGTCTCGATAACGGTACACTTTTGCGGTACCAATTGGTGAACCTTAAGGTATGTGCGTACACGGAATAAATAATGCATAGAGTTGATTAAATGAATATGTATCCAGATTCCCGATACTTTACGAAGTTTCGGTTAGACGCCAACAGAGGCATCCGATGGTATCGAGTTTAATACAAACATCGTTCTCGACTAAATCAAATGGTATCGAATATTGCTAACGGTATCGAATTAAGCCACAACGAGAACTTCCGAACGAATAGAATTTATTCATCGACGTTCAAAGTTAATCGACCTATCCCCAATTGCAATGATAATAGTTTCTGCGCGGAACGGTTTGAGAGCCGCTGTGACCCAGTGTATAATAATGTTATTTAAGTATCCTTTCGATACGTTTACTCTCTGTGCATTTCAAAGAATAAAAAGGACGAGCGCGAAGGAGCTTCGGGGCGCGCGCGCGTGCGAGCGTCCAGTTAAGGGTGGTTTTCGTGAGAAGGATCGACGCAGAGCGAAAGGCAAGAGAGAAGGAGGGCGACGATTGGTCGGGGCTTGAGGATGCAGTGCCGTCTCAACGAATGGTCACGGTGGGCACGTTCCAAGGGGCCCTATGGGAATGTACAACATGTATGTGAAACATGTATGTTGCAGTGAATGATGTATGTGGCATTAGTTTAGACGTGGTCTTCAACCTTCTTTCTTTTCAGGGGGGAATTAAGGGGATGCTATTAACACTAAACCTACCACGACCGTTTTCAAACTTTCTTATACAGTTCTTATATGCAATATATGAATTATACAGGGTGTCCCAAAAATGTTGTAACACCTTGAAAGGGTAGATTCGGGAGGTGATTTGAAACAACTTTTTCCTTAGCGAAAATGTTGTCCGAGGCTTCGTTGAGGAGATATTAACAGAAAACACTGACCAATCAGAGCGCGCGGATACCGTTGGAGCGGCCGCGGTAGCGAAGGCTATGTGCTAAGCGGCCGCGCTCGTACGCGAACAAGTGACACGACGCGTATCGAAGGTTGAGATGGCGTGAACTGCTACTTTTGAATCACTCGTGATTCAATCACGTTCATTCTCAATCACGATGATTTTTCACAGTGATTCGTGATTCTTCGTGTTCGCTTCTGATTGGCACAGAACATTCTTTTCACTTTTCACGAATTATGTTAGTCTTCGGTTATATATACATAATATTGTTCAGGACACCTTTTTTTCAGCAAAAACACAAGGTTGATTCGTCTAAAATATAGAGGTTTATTATTATTACATAATAAATAGTTTGTGCACGTGCTATATTACCTAACCTAAAATACTAACCTAAGATATAGAGAATCAACAATATAATGTTTGTGCTTCCCTATGTTTTCTATACGTACTATTATTAGTATATTATATTATAGTAAATATATTATATATATATTATATTATAGTAAATAAACTACTATTTAATTATTTATCTAAATTGTCTGTTTAAAAATATCTTTTTAGTTTCTCTGTCTATCTCCACTACCGTCCTCTGTGGAACATAAGTCTCGCTCACCAACCTATACACACGCTTACCAACCTATACACAAAGCTTACATATGTATTATAATATGGTCTAAAATCAGTGTTAATATAATTTTAATACACTTTAAATTTGACTCATTTGTAGTTCCTTGAATTTCCGCTAAGGGGAGACAGTGATACACTAACGATAATAATTAACATGAATCGCTTCTGAAACGTCATCTTCCGGATCACGGTCGTGATCGAAATCACTAACAGTGATTTTTCACGCCATCCCTAATCGAAGGACATTGAACGCGGCCGCTTAGCTCGTAGCCTTCGCTACCACGGCCGCTCCAACGGTATCCGCGCGCTCTGATTGGTCAGTGTTTTCTGTTAATATCTCCTCAACGAAGCCTCGGACAACATTTTCGCTAAGGAAAAAGTTGTTTCAAATCACTTCCCGAACCACCCCTTTCAATGTGTTACAACCTTTTTTGGGACACCCTGTATAGCGAGGGTGGTTGGGAAGCCCCGTGAACCTAGAGTCGATACGGGCCTGAGAGGATGCGTGGTCCGCTCAACCCGGGCACCACTGGCACTTTGTCCAGTCTGCCGCCGACCGCCGTAGATGCGCGGTCAGTCTCTCCCCACTCTCGCTTCCGGTTACGCGCAACCACAGTCACCTCTCGCCGACCGATGACAAAAGAACGCCGCCGCGCGTACTCCTCCGCGCCATGCACAGACACGACATAACGCGCCTCTATCGAGAGCTGTGATCCAGCGTTAAAGGAAAGATCCGATCTACGTGTGCAATGGTGTCCGCCTGACTCCCGTGTCCTGATCCTCCGGCGGAGGAACGTGTCTTTCCCATCGACCACGTCGACGCCGATTCGAAAACGACCCCAGGGTCAACCACCCTGCGCCCAGTTTCGCGAACTCGTCCTCTGAATGCGATTGTCCCGTGTTTTCCTGCCCTCGACCCGCCACGCCGTCGTCCTCTCCAGGCTCTTATCGAATTTTCACCGAGAGGACCGAGCCTGCAACCTTCCACGGAGAAACGTAAGCCTTCCGACGTTCGCAATCTTCACGAAATTATAGCAGCCTAGGAAATAATACAACGACATCCCCCGATAGACAGTTTAGAGCAGCGTTTTCGAAATCTTCGTTTCCGACAGAGACGCGTAACGATTCGTTCGCAACAAGCTTTATTCGCTTGGCGTGTACTGGTCACAAGTAACTAACTACACTAACTAATTTCGTACATATTCGACTACTATATCAAGGTCTACGAATCGTGTTATTCGTGTCAATAATAACCCTCGTAATTCCTAGACTAGCCGGCGCTTTTTACTCTAATTAAACTAATATCGCCAGACCTAACTCGAACTGAATTTCTGCTCAACGCAAATACATTTTATTTGAATTTTACTTCAAAAAATAAAACGCACTAAAAAAAAAATCACGTCGATTATGGTTCTAACCTGTTTTTCAGTCCCAATTCGCAAATATAATTGCATTCTGTATTCCACATTGCGATTTTGATGAAACCTGTTTCCCTTTTATTCGTTATTCGGATAAGAAATTTCCCTATCTCTGTCCGTGCACATATATGCATATTCTCCTTGGTCGAGTAGATCGAGGGGAATAGCAGAGGTAAACACTCAACGTCGCGTTTTCTTTCGCCTCTGATGTTTTGTTTCGAGCCCAACGCGACTTTGTTTCAACCAGTGTGTTCGTTTGTGCAGCTTCCTTTTTTTTCGTGGCAAGTCGAGCGTCACTGGACTGAATATTCGTGCCCCTCTCCTGTTTGTGTCGCAGTTCGAGGGGAAACGAGCTTTTCCTCGATCGCGTTCGCAACGGAAATTCGTCTATCGGAAAGTGGAAATACGTTCACCTTTTCGCGTCCACGCATAGATGCGACGATTATTATTTTTCTCAATGTACATCGACTGTTTCCCTCACTCGGGTAAATTATCTCTTGAAAACATTCGTTGTACGATATTTTCTTGTTCATATGTATTACTTATGCTTGAATAAAGTGGACATTCGATACAAATTTCAAGGTATTAAATACAGGTATTAAATACATCTTCCGTCCCCAATATTTGGTTTGTTCTTCGGACACGACATCCACCGATTATTTAAGCGTTTACCTTCAGCTGTTCTATGTACTCGGTAGATAACAGGAGAGGCTCCTTGGAAGCGATAAGATTCTTATCTGGCGAAGAACGAAGGAGGGGAAATGTATACAGTCGACTTGCTTTGCCTTTCGCTACTCGAATAATTTCGAATAGATGACTAATCCTCGTTATGAAAACGTGACTTAAAGAAAATAAATTCGATCGAAGATTTAACGGGCTGTATCTAATTCTCGTACACGCATGGTATTCGGTTTACTTCGCAGTCTATTTCTGATGGCGGTAGAACAATCTTAACGTTTGCTTCTGACAATGAGCGTGCGCTCTGTCCTCCAAAGAAAAATCATTTGCTTCGTCCCGAGTCGAATAATAATTATTTACCGCCGCCTCGACGGTCTCGTTTCCCTTCCTTGTTTACTTTTCCCCTTCCTCCCTTATTCGTTTACTTATTTCCGGCGATTCTCGAGGAGAGCTCGAAACGCGATCGATACTATCGAATCGCCTCGAACGTTAACCTCAAATATTTACGTATACCGTTGCGATCGAATTCCTTTCAAATTTATTACAAATATTTGCTGCACCCGGTACCTACGATCTCTCTTTACGACGCTACGTTATTGTTTGCACGCTTCTCACGTTTCCCCGATTTCAATAGTTCGACTCATCGAGTTTCATATAGGGTGAACTGTACAACAAAGTTGCCTTAACGCATAGATTCAAAATTTGTTTAGTCTGGAATTTCTTAACGAATAATTAATTACATTTTGTTTTCATTTCGCTGATTTTTAAGTCGTTCTGTTTCTTCGAAATATTTGTCGTAAAAGATGTCCGCCATGTTGGTTCGCGTCTATCG
>NC_071982.1:7120462-7121009 GCF_026283585.1 Hylaeus volcanicus
AAATATTTGTCGTAAAAGATGTCCGCCATGTTGGTTCGCGTCTATCGAAAGACAAGGTTACCAGCAAGATTTTTAGTATTTCGTTAATGGTTTTATTTTTCGTCTTACAAAAAGCACGAACCCGTACTCTTATTTTATTAATTGTATTTCGTTTTCATTTCGATGCAGCTGATTTTTAAGTCGTCCTGTTTCCTCGAAATATTTGTCGTAAAAGATGTCCGCCATGTTGGTTCGCGTCTATCGGAAGACAAGGTTACCAGCAAGATTTTTAGTATTTCGTTAATGGTTTTATTTTCCGTCTTACAAGAAGCACGAGCCCGTACTCTTATTTTAATTAATTCATTTTCGCAGCAGGGAGTACGTGTTAGAAGCACTCTCGTAATGAACAGAGTTGTACAAAAGTAGGTAACGAGAACCGCAATTAGCGATATGCGTAATTTGTATTTATTATAAATTCTACCAGAATTTGCCTACCCTGTTTTCGCCATTTTCTCGTTTCCTTTAAGTGAAAATTCCGGAAAATTTTATTATTATAATAAATAACAGT
>NC_071982.1:7126009-7132447 GCF_026283585.1 Hylaeus volcanicus
GGTGATTTGAAACAACTTTTTCCTTAGCGAAAATGTTGTCCGAGGCTTCGTTGAGGAGATATTAAGCGAAAACCCCGACCAATCAGAGCGCGAGTTTGTCGCTTGAGCGTAGGCTACGCGCTAAGCGCCTGCGCTCATTGGGTACCGCAGGCGCTCCACCGGCATACTCGCGCTCTGATTGGTCGGGGTTTTCGCTTAATATCTCTTTAATGAAACCTCGGACAACATTTTCGGTAAGGAAAAAGTTGTTTCAAATCACCCCACGAACCACCCCTTTCAAGGTGTTACAACATTTTTGGGTCACTCTGTATTTATCGTAAATGATGTCCGCCATGTTGTTTCGCGAATATTAAAACTACACGGTGGCCGGCGTCGGTGCTTTGGGGAGGGGCACCGAGACCCCTTTTGAACGCTACCGGTGCCCCTCCTCGCTTCCTCAATCGTGCAATGGCGGAGTGCAATCTCTGGTGGGGAGGGTAAAAGTATCGAGGGCCCCTGGAAACTGGAATCCCTGCGTTTGGACCCCGTTTCGCGTCGGCTTCGATATTTACACGAACTGTGTTCGTCGTTTCAGGATGTATCCCGCGCGAAAAGTCACCGATGAATATCTCATTAATTAATTACTCGCTCTCAGGGTTACGTTAATTACAATTGTCCGGGAAATATGAAAATTCTGATCATTAAATGTCGTCTGGTTGCGATAACGTCGGTTTAAATAGGTCGAGCTTTGCGTACGACGTTGAAATAAAATACGTCGAGATAGATGAGGACATGTGAAAAATTCAACACCGATCGGCGCTCTCTGATGTATAATTGAACACTTCTCATCCTTTCGAGGAGTTAGATGTAGGACGTTGACTCTTTCGGGGGCTACGTACGTGGCCGGAGCTAAAAGCGGTCTTGTGTTTCACGCGATTTAAAAACCGATTCTTTTTCTTTCCGTTCGTTTATTTCAATTGAAATTACTGTCGTACTTAAGGGCTGTTCTCGCGTAGTTTCTTTTTAAATAATAAGGATTCTTCCTGTAAGGATATACTAATAGATTGCCTTAAATTGAAATTTTTATTCTCGGTAGATTTAAATGCAACTCTGGTTGCCATCCATGAGGGGCATCTTTCCTGCCCCTAATAGCTGGCAACCCGTCGCGCGGTCTGTAGTCCTAGTTGCCACCCATCAGGGGCACCTTCGCGCGCCTACTAAGCGGCAACCGGTGCTGCACACCGACTAGCGCGCTGCATTAAAATTAAATCTAACCTAACGAGTAAAAGTTCGAATGCAAAACTTTTTGTCGGGAGCTAGTAATTCGCAGCTCACATGTACCGTAAGGATGTATTAATATAAAGCTTTGAAGTGCACTGAATTAATATAAAGCTTTAAAGCTGAAAGTTTTAGGTTGAAAGGTGTTCGCACTTTATCGACCAGAATCGTTCGGATATGATTAAATTATACAGGGTGTCCAAAAACTGTTGGAGGTCCTTGAAAGGGGTGGTTCGGGAGGTGATTTGAAACAACTTTTTCCTCTGGAAAAATGTCTGATGCGGCTTCGTTAAGCAGATATTAATAAAAAAAACCCGACCAATCAGAGCGCGCGGATACCGTTGGAGCGGCCGCGGTAGCGTATGAGCGCAGCCGCCTAGCGCGTAGCCTACGCTCCACCGGCATACTCGCGCTCTGATTGGTCAGTGTTTTCCGTTAATATCTCCTCAACGAAGCCTCGGACAACAATTTCGCTAAGGAAAAAGTTGTTTCAAATCACCCCCTGAACCACCCTTTTCAAGGACCTCCAACATTTTTGGGACACCCTGTATAATTCGATTCAGTGATATTTATTTTATCTATGGGAATCACCTTCGCATTAATATTCATATAATATTAGGGAGCATAAAATGCCGTATCAGTAATAAATAAGAAACTACCACTCCCAATGACAAAAATGTATTTAATAATCTACCAGTCGATATAGCGTTGGAATACGGGACAGTTTTGAAATACCGTTTTTGAAGTTGTGCAACAGCCCCGGCTGGTTTTTTGCGAGCTACTGCACACCGTGTATTAAAATAAAATTCGAATAGCGCCGAAACAATTTAAAACGATACGTCTGCCAGAAATAAGGGTACGGCTGGCCGTACAGGCGGCGCGCATATATTTCCACCATGTATTTTGCATATTTGGCCGGATCCGCGGTCGCGTAAACATCCGCGGGCCCGGTTATAAGTGAAACGCCGCGAGCCGCTGTAAAATGACGGATTTAAAACCGTGCGCGTCTGGCTTTGTGCACATAAACGCGTTATAACGGCCGCGGAGCGATCAAATATTTGCCCGCCAGTATTTTAGCTAGGTCTGCAACAACCACCCCACAGCCCCCCCGGTAACAAGAGTGGGATGGATCAATGAATCGAATTTCATAGGGACACGTGTTGCGAACAGAGATGGGGAAACTCTTGATTCGATTACAGTAGGACTCCATTTATCCAAACGCCATTTTATCTCAATTGAGGATGTATTGTATTTGGTTATCCGAGCTTTGGTGAGTTCGTGTTCCTTGGTACAGTGATGTCAAGCTCGGGGTCTCGAACCTCACTGATCCACACCTCGGTGCAAAAAAAAGATTACTGTTTCAAAGCTCAATACCCCTAAGCTTAGTGGCTCTTAGCTGGCAGTTCCAAAGTTCGACTTCCAAAGCATAGTGTTTCCAAGCTCAGAGTTCCTAAGCTTTGTGACTCTAAGTTCAGTGTTCCAAAGCTTCGTGTCCCTAAGCTCAGGGTTCCTAAGCTTTGTGCTACCAGAGCTCAGAATTTCCAAGTTCAGTAGTCCTAAGCTCAGAGTCCCTAAACTTAGAACCTCCTAGGCTCAGTGTTCCAAAGCTCAGTGCCTCTAAGCTTAGAGTTCTTAAGCTTTGTACCTATAAGCTTAGAGTTCTTAAGCTTTGTACCTCTAAGCTTAGAGTTCTTAAGCTTTGTGCCTTCAAGCTCAGAGTCCGTAAACTCAATGTTCCAAAACTCAGTGTTCCAAAGCTCAGTATTTCCAAGCTCAGAGTTCCAAAGCTCAGTGCCTCTAAGCTTAGAGTACCTAAGCTTTGTGCCTTCGAACTCACTGTTCCAAAGCTCGGTGTCTCTAAGCTCAGGGCCTCTAAATGCCTCTAAAGTCTCTAAGCTTAGAGTTCTTAAGCTTAGTACCTCCAAGCAGAGTCTCTAACCTGAGTGTTCCAAAGCTCAGTATTTTCAAGCTCAGTGCCTCTAAATTCACATTCTCTAAGCTCAGTGTCCCCAAACTTCGTGTCCTCAGGCACCACTATCTGTAAACCTACATCCCACGAATCCCAACAGAAACAAATCTTGAAAGCTTGCGATCTCAACGTCGACTCCATTTTGTTTACAGACACTGGCTGCCTGGCTGCCCTCCTCTGGCGAGCTCGGAGAACCTGAGGACGGTCGGGCCGCGGCGTACGAATGAAGATAACGAGGATGAGAGTAAAGAAGAGGGATGAAGTAGCCGTGGTGTGACCCGTGACAGCAAAAAGGCCGGACAAGGAGGGTCGTGGTTCGTCAGAAGGGATTTTCAGAGGCAGCCAAGGGCTAACCAGGAATGGCTACGCCGCCGGACTCGCCGGGACCGGAAGAGGCACTTTTTGACTTCGAGAGCTCCAGAACTAGGCAACAAACCACCCGACCGGTCGCTCTCGAGGAACTCCTCCGGCTGACCAAGTTCTCGCGACAGGAAATCCGAGTTATGTACCGAGGTTTCAAGCAGGTAAGCGATACTAACTAGCGTGCTGGTTGGAAGCCGAATAGAATACTCCCCAGGGATGCCACAGAGGAGAAGGATTGCTCTCCGATAATACCTTTGGCCTAAATTTCACGGAGTCGGATAACAAATTCAATTAAGTTTATGTTGGATTATCAAGACGCTTAACGAAGAACGAATTTATTGTTCTTTGTTCAAAATTGAATCGGCGTTCTCCGAAGTGTTTCATTCTTACGTATCGCCGTCGATAATTTGTTTTAAAAGTCGAACTGTGGCGACGTGAAACATAAACAGTCGAGAGATATGTGAGGACCCCGATTTCCTTCTAGGGTCGAAGTTTTAGTTTGTCAAGCCTGAGATCTCATAACGAAAAGAACTCCGCAGCCGTCGTGAGAAATAAAATCTATTTTTTTTAAATATAGAGCGTAATTGATTATTTAGAACTCCCATATCCAATAGTTTAAAGTAACCCTTTGAAGTTTCACCAAAAAGCAACTTTTTTTTCTTTAATAACTACCAGTAACTCTAAAATTGTTCGAGCAACGATTACTGTTAAAATCCGTTTCGAAATCCGACCCTTCGTTATCGAGATACAAGCAGTTTAAGTTCTTCCCGCGTGTGCGCACGCGCAGACGCGCGGTCACCTGACCGCGACCAAAATGGCGCCCACGCGAAGTCACCGAGCCGAATTTTAACCGCTTATATCTAGATAACGAACCTTCGGATCGTAAAACGGCAAAGAACTTTTCTGCTCCTTTTCAAGCAACTTTTTTTTTAATAACTACCAGTAACTCTAAAATTGTTCGAGCAACGATTACTGTTAAAATCCGTTTCGAATCCGACCCTTCGTTATCGAGATACAAGCAGTTTAAGTTTTCTCCGCGTGCGCGCACGCGCAGTCGCGCGGTCACCTGACCGCGACCAAAATGGCGCCCACGCGAAGTCACCGTGCCGAATTTTAACCGCTTATATCTAGATAACGAACCTTCGGATCGTAAAACGGCAAAGAACTTTTCTACTCCTTTTCAAGCAACTTTCTTTTTAATAACTACCAGTAACTCTAAAATTGTTCGAGCAACGATTACTGTTAAAATCGATACTATCGATTCGCTTTCGAACGAGGAAACCCTTAGGGGCTCTGCATTTTCCAAGAAGATTCGTTAGAAAACATTAATGTACTCGAAACCTCGGAGCTCGCACCGTACGACGAATAATGCAATTGCCCTAGCGCACCTTCGAACCCCGAGGTTCCGTATCGCGAACGACATCTACCGCGATAACTTAATAATACGATAGTTATAAACGAGAGACAATCTCGTTCTCACCCCTAGAGCGTTGCGAAATCATTTTCCATGCGAGTCAGCTGCTTATATTCTATCTGTGCCACTCGCTCGTCGCCTAATCGATTCCCTTCGCTATATAATTTTGTTTCCATGAATATTCACCGAGGTAAAGGCGAAAAGCGGCGGGAGCTTATTTTAGAAGATGTTAACGAGGCTCCCTTACGCGAACCTTTCGAGGGGCCTTCGTGCTAATTACTTCTCTAAATTTTAAGGTGAATTTCATTTTTACTCGAACGATTACTAAAGCGAGATGAAATCATCGTTTGTAATTCGCGATTACTTAGTGACGCGTTTAGAATTACAATACTGCGCGAGGAGATCGAACTTGGACTGCGCTTGCATCCAATCTATGTAGTTATCGAACACGGATCATTGAGTACCTAACGTCAACTGGACTATCCTATCGCGTCGACCTAACGTTCGCGTTTACGCGAGCATAGGTTAGACTGTGATACGATCGAAGCCTCGATTAAGCACAATCCAGAGCCGATCCACGCCAATCTGTAGCTAAACTAAATGTAATTCAAACTTAATCCAGATGCAATTTAGACCTAACCCTTGGAGCCCGCCGCGATCTAAGCCAAGCCTAATACTGATCTGACCCAGATCTAGCGTAGACGTGACGGAGACGTCATCCAGACTTACTCTACAGTTAGCCACACAGCCTTGCAAACGATAACGAGAGTCGAAAGCTAAGTCTGACGCGAAGATACAAATTTCCATTGGAAAAGGACACATCGAAAGTCCAGTGATGCTAAGCTCACTGTTTCAAACCTCAGTACCCTTAAACTTAATACTAACACAGAGTGTCCCTAAGCTCAGAGTTCCTAAGCTTTGTGACTCTAAGCTCAGCTTACGTAAGCTCAGTGTTCCAAGTGTCAGTGTTCCAAGTGTCAGTGTCTCAAACACTAGTGTCTCAAAGCTCACTATTTCAAAGCATAGTACCTCTAAACCGAGAGTTCCTAAGCTTTGTGAGCCCTCATGCTTAGTGCCTCCAAGCTCAGACTCCCTAAGCTCAGTGTTCCAAGTGTCAGTGTCTCAAAGCTCACAATTTCAAAGCATAGTACCTCTAAACCGAGAGTTCCTAAACTCTGTGACCCGTTATGCTTAGTGCCTCCAAGCTCAGAGGTCCTAAGCCCAGTGTTTCAAAGCTCAGTGTTCCAAGTGTCAGTGTCTCAAAGCTCACAATTTCAAAGCTCAGTACCTCTAAACCCAGAGTTTCAAAGCTTTGTGACCCTTAAGCTTAATGCCTCTAAACTCTTAGGCCCTAAGCTTTGTGTCTCCTTATGCTGACTGCCTTCAAGCTCAGACTCCCTAAGATCAATGTTCCAAAGCTCACTGTGTCAAACAT
>NC_071982.1:7132457-7134366 GCF_026283585.1 Hylaeus volcanicus
CTCAGACTCCCTAAGATCAATGTTCCAAAGCTCACTGTGTCAAACATCAGTGTCTCAAAGCTCACTGTTTCAAAGCTTAGTACCTCTAAGCTCAGCGTTCCAAAGCTCAGTATTTCCAAGCTCAGTGCTTCTAAACGAATAATCCCTTACCCTGCCATTAGCCACAAACCCTTGGAAACGATAATGAAAGTCGAAATCCAAGTGTGACTCGATGATACAAATTCCCATTGGAAAAAGAAACCACGAAATACTAGAAGACAGAAGATATCGTTAAACTAGACACCTCGAAGATCCTTCCGAATTCAAACTCGAGTAAACGTTTAGGATTCACCAAAACTTTCGGACTATACTTGGAGCTTTCAGTTCCACTGTGGAAGCGTTGAACGCCGAGTAGTATTGACCCGACGTACACCTCCGACATTTACGTTTGTGCGATCTAAACAGCAACCTTGAGGCGACTTCGACTCGAGGAGCACCCAACCGCTGTCCTCGAAACACTGCGTAAATATTTCACGAGTGACGGGAAACTGGCGCGGTAGTTGGCTTTAGGCCTGTGCTGTTTCGTCCGTCGCGAAAAATGGTACACTCGGAACGTAAAATTTGCCCTTCCCAACCAGAATGTGCTCGTCATGGAAATTACCGATGCTGTATATCGCCGAAAAGTACACCCGTCACAAAAAATGCGAGACTTTCGCTTGAGATCGATTCCTTGATCCGATACGAATATAAAAAGTCCTTTTCCGTTTCGAAATCCGACCCTTCGTTATCGAGATACAAGCAGTTTAAGTTCTTCCCGCGTGCGCGCACGCGCAGACGCGCGATCACCTGACCGCGACCAAAATGGCGTCCACGCGAAGTCACCGAGCCGAATTTTAACCGCTTATATCTAGATAACGAACCTTCGGATCGTAAAACGGCAAAGAACTTTTCTATTCCTTTTCAAGCGACGAATTAATTCCGCCGAGAGATTCCACATTTTTCCCAGGGTCCTGTATATTAAATTAATAATATTAACGTATACCCGCCGGCAACCCTGTGCGTGAAAGTTCCAAGGCTCGTTAAAGTTAGAAGGTTCGTGTGCGCGATAGGTAGGAGTTCGCGAACTCGTTTGTCTAATCGACCTTTACGCCCGGTTCTCCGCAAAGTAACGAGCCTAAACGCGACCCAAGAATCCTCCCGACGCTCCTAAACGTCAAGGTCCCAGCCTCGACGCGGCCTCCGGCTAACATTCTTCGATTTCCTCTAGATACCAAACGCTTTCATGCCGCGCCCTTAAATAGAATCGAGTTCAATAGGACGTGCTAACGCTTGTCTAACCTTTACACCCTCATTGAAAAACTTCTGTCTAGAAGCTGAACGATACCCCGAGAAGCTAGGTCGCGTCAAAGGAAACAGGGGGAATCGATAAAAGCAGAGGAGCTTCTTCGACGGCTATGATATGCCATCAAAAGAATAGGGAACGCTCGAGCGTTCGAACGATCGTTTAATCTCGAAACGTGTGTCTTCGTTTAAAACAATTATTTTTTATAGAATCTACTAGCTGTGCCCCGCGTGGAATATTATTCTTATTCTAGAATATCCCAGCGCCACCCATCGGGTCTGAATTTTAACATTTTTAAATTAAAAAAAGTCTTTCCTTTTACTTAAATATTGTACGGTGTGAATTCGAGCCAAATCGGTTCATGAATAAGAATTTTAGAAGAAAAGCTACCCCAACGCCACCTATCGGGTCCAAATCTTTGACTTTTTTTATTTCAACATTATATGGTGTGAATTTGAGCCAAATCGTTCCATGAATAAGAATTTTAGAAGAAAAGCTACCCCAACGCCACCTATCGGGTCCAAATCTTTGACTTTTTTTAATTTCAACATTATATGGTGTGAATTCGAGCCAAATCGGTTCATGAAT
>NC_071982.1:7134376-7135740 GCF_026283585.1 Hylaeus volcanicus
ATTTCAACATTATATGGTGTGAATTCGAGCCAAATCGGTTCATGAATAAGAAGTTTAGAAGAAAAGCTACCCCAACGCCACCTAGGGGGGTCTAACGCAAACAAAACCAAATCCGGAGCACCACTTGAACATACGGCGTGAATATAAGGTGGATAGCTGCAGTGGTTTAACCGTAATGGTCATACATCAGGCACCAACGTTTATTTACTGAATTTTTTAAAGGTTTTTAAAATCTAGGCGTCCATCTTGGTTATATATCATCTTACAGAGTTGTCTCTAACAAGCTTCCAAAAAAAAAACACGCTTGTGCTGCCATCCAACAATTAAAAACGAACTTCATAGAAGTGGACTTGAAAGTCCCCATAGGTTTCGCCAGTAAATAAAGGGTTAAGATAATTTATGTGCGTCTATAATTCTTCGGAATAATTACGAGGCGATATGGAGAGGTCTTCGCTTCGTACATCGAGATAGAACTTGTTTCCCTGTATAGTATCCGTAATCCTGTAATATACAAATGAGATTTTACAAAAGTGGATAAAGCGATGGAGGGACTGTAACATCAGACGTGACGTCTCGGAAGACATAGACATCAGGAACTTTTTCTTTGCTCATTGTCGTTAAACGTGACCCATCTGTCGGGCCGTTTTACATGAACGTTTCCCTCGTCTAAACGCACTCTCTTGACAGAATTGCCAGGCTCAGCCCGAGTGGCGAGCGTACTACGAAATAGCGCAATTAAAACGCCTAAGAAGCTCTTAAAGAGTCCGTGCTCCTTCTCGTCGTTGCCGGCCGCGCGTGCGAACGTTTTCATCGCGACACGGGCTTTTACCTTATAGTGGCTTTAGGTTTTACGGTCCAACGGGTTAGCTCGTGTCCAAAGTACGAAATGTAACCTTTCGATTCGCTTAGACTATATATAGCTGGATCAACGAATGGTGGGTGAAGCAAAATTAGTTCTTCGGTACGCCCTGTTCGGGCTTGTTGCGTCTCTACTCTCTCTCTCTACTGTCTACCAGTCGGATATCGCGACTGTACGTTATCGTTCGATATCCATACAGGTATTATAGATAGACTAGGAGAGTATAAAAAGAAACAAGACCGTGATATTATTATCATGATATATTCAACATACATGAAGTATATATTACCTATGTATACAATATAAATATATAAAATGTAGAAAATATACTTCATGTATGTTGAATATATTCTACAATTATTATAATAATTATTTCGTTGTATATATATTATATATATATATATATATATATGTATATTATAGTATATATATAGTCTCATGTGTATATATGTATATATATATATATATATTCACGTCATAAATGCATATAATAATTCGCAGTACA
>NC_071982.1:7135840-7157241 GCF_026283585.1 Hylaeus volcanicus
ATTATTATATATTATTATATATTATATATATTATATATATAGTATATATATTGTGTATATATATATGTATTGTATTATTATATGTATTATATATATACATAATATATAATAATATATAATAATACATAATAATACAATAAATATAATAATACAATATATATATATATATGTATGTATTATACGCGGCACGCTGTATATATATGTACTGCGAATTATTATATGCATTTATGACGTGAATATATATATATGTACTATACTATACATATATATTCACGTCATAAATGTATATAATAATTCGCAGTCTACCAATCATTACTCCAACGAACAGTTATCGCATCACCCAGCCCGCGTCTTTCAAAACAAAAAAACAAACGCCATCGGTTCTTCCCACATGTAAATCCACCCGGACGGTTGTCCAACTCCGAATCAGTGAGATTGTTTCCCTAGTCGGCTCTTTCCAAAAAAATCAATGGCGGAAACCGGAGCCGCTCGTCCGCGAGGACTTGACACCACTGTTTGCGGCGACGTTTTACAAAACAGTAATCGGCGCGACACAGATTTAGGCTGGCAAGTGCATAAAAGCTGGATCGATATCTGAACGTGTGTGCGAGTTTGTACGTTTACAAAAAGAAAAAAGAAAAAAGAAAGAAAATGGTACAAAAGTGCACGAGATGAGAGTTCCTGGGCGCATTAGGCGCCGCGATTGAAAGTTCGCCGTGTATACATTCGTACGTTTTAGCCACGCGTCGACCGATTGACAAAGTCCATCGATTTTTAATCTTCTTTGATAGCTTGAATACACTGTAACGCGAATTACTGTCGTATTTAACGGCCTTTCTCGCCTAGTTTCTTTTTAAATAATAAGGACTCTTCCTGTAAGGATATACTAATAGACTGCCTTAAATTTAAATTTTCCCTGGGGCATCTTTCCTGCGCCTAATAGCTGGCAACCCGTCGCGCGGTCTGTAGTCCTGGTTGCCACCCGTCAGGGACACCTTCGCGCGCCTACTAAGCGGCAACCGGAGCTACACACCGACTAGCGCGCTGCATTAATATTAAATCTAACCTAACGAGTAAAAGTTCGAATGCAAAACTTTTTGTCGGGAGCTTGTAATTCGCAGCTCACATGTACCGTAAGGGTGCGTTAACACGTTGATCGCCACGTCACCCATATATGGGTGACAGTGCTTTTCACTGAATAACGAAAACTATTAGTTCTGAAAGTTAAGTGTCATAGAAAATGAATTTAAACGAAATACTTGAATTTTGATGAAGTTACAAAACTAAATACCAAAATAAATGTTACATTACGCAGCTTCCAAAAGTCGGTAAACAAAATTAAACCGCAGTAGAAATTTTCAAGAGTATTAGTGTGGCAGTGAACGTGTTAATATAAAGCTTTAAAGTACCTTAAATTGAAATTTTTATTCTCGGTAGATTTAAGTGCAAATCTGGTTGCCATCCATGAGGGGCATCTTTCCTGCGCCTAATATCTGGCAACCCGTCGCGCATTCTGTAGTCCTGGTTGCCACCCGTCAGGGGCACCTTCGCGCGCCTACTAAAGGACGATTCAGACAATACGACACGTACCGGCACCGACACGACAAAATATTAAAACACGCGTTTTAATGGAACTATTCACGCTATTCCCGTTGACGGAACCTTCGGATCGGTGTCTGTTAAGTGTGAATAGTTCCATTAAAACGCGTGTTTTATTGTTTTGTCGTGTCGTATAGTCTGAGTCGACCTTAAGCGGCAACCGGAACCGCACACCAACTAGTGCGCTGCATTAAAATTAAATCTAGCCTTCAGATTAATTTAATTGCAGGCTTGCAGTGCATCACGCTGCGACTTGATCGTGATCGTCTAAAATTCTGTTTGCCAAGTCCCTGGGGCTTGGGTGGTTCCTGATAGGTGGCCAAAGATTTCAAATTAATTAAACCTGCGGCAGATCAGCTATACAAAGTTATCAAAACTAGTCGATAAACCTCCCATAGAACGGTGAAAATGGCGGGACCATAGAACGGAAATTGTATAGGAAACTCAGACGGTATTACCGACGATTAACGGATAAATAAACGAGTGCTCGGCGCGTTTGAAGCTCGCAAACCTAGCACGTAATTAGTGGACTTTAGTTACATCAAATAGCACGTTCCGAGTGTTGAAATTCTGTTCGCGATCGTCGAGAGGCTAGCGTTGAATTACAAGTGGAGGAACACAATGCAAACACGTCGAACGGAACAACGGCTATACCGACGAACACCGGAACGGAGAAGCGCGAGTAAAACTATTTCGTAAAACGATGAAACGAGCCGGATCGAGGAGGGCGCTAGTGGGTTCTGGAAACGACAAATTCTTCAGTCGAGTGCCACTTCGCACATAGTTCTCGTTGAACGCGACCTTTTTACGCGAAGGAACGAAGAAAATTAGGTCCTTTTTTCTGAGAAAGTCATCCATCGATTCGGCACCGTATTACGCTACACCTTTTGCCGAGGTTGACCGACGGTCTTCGAGAGTTATTATAGTTCTTTGCGATTCGTCGTTGGGACCGGGCCAAATTAAATCTGTCTAGTCGCGGAAACGATATAGAAGAACGTTCCTGGGATCGCGCGAAATCTCAGGTTTTTTTTTTTCGTTCTTCGTTACATTCGTATTAATAATGGAAAAGTCTTGCCTACTTTCCCCGCAATTTACCGTGCTCACGGCTTTCGCATAAGTTTCTTCAAGTAGCTGCACCCTAGTTCCGCTGTTCTTTTGTTGGCCGACCTTTCATTAGTCTTCTTCCGTTACAAAGGTCATTTCCGACTTCGGGTGAGTTCTACAAAAATGCAACAGATAACAATGAAACCAAATTTTCTCAGGTCCCATAAATTTCGCCAAATAAATTTCGCCAAATAAATTTCGCGCGCTATTAAGAAAATCCTTATCGATATTTTACGGTATAATTAATCAAAAAGAATAAATATTTTGCGTTAATAATAATAATATCGTTGGGTGGTCTGAATGCCTCGTAGACGTCACAGTGGAAGTAAGGATTTCCTTTCAACGGTAGGTGTACGTGGAATGCGTATGGGTGCTCAGTCGGTCAAGCATTGTTTTGGCTTTCTCCCTCCTTTGTTCTTCCTTGTGCCTGGAGACAGCGAGACGCGTCAGAGCATTTTGCCAACGAGAGACGAACGGTTTCCTTACCTAGCCACGCTCTCGTAAATAGACAATTCAGATCGACTGGAGAAATTGCACATTCGAGCGTCCAAGTGAACAATGAACGACGCGGAGTTCAATGCGGCCTCGAATATCTCGCCCACTGAAATCGTATCGTTTATCATTTCCCGCCGCTTTGTACGTCCGTGTATCAACAGCATCGATCGCGTGCATTCGCGTCTACACGGAAGACGACAGTGAACATTTTTCAAGCTTCAATTTCGCGAATGCGAGTTTCGTAGGATTACCGACCGACCAGGTTACCGTTTTACCGACCGGTAGCCGATTAATCAGCTTTTCGTCTTCAACGCTTACCGACCGGTAACTGTTTAATCGGTATGGTAAGTAGCTATGGTAACTAGCAAGTATTTGTTACTTCGAATAGAGATACTAGTCGCTTAGCTCCCATATTTTTATACAATTCCCGGTGGTAGATCTTCAGGGTAGGTCCGTGGTCGAGTGGCCGATGAGAAGGCATAGGATTTTCAATCGCTATCGGTCGGTAAAACGTCAAGTTGCCGAGTGCCGATAAAATAGAGGGGACCGGTGCAAAGGAACTAGGCCGCTCCGATTGCATTCCAATTGTCGCTTTCGTCGCTCATACGTTTCTCTTTCACTTTCTTCGTTGCGCGGTGGACTTTTGATGTGAGCCGCCCAGTCGATAACAAAAACACACACACACATATATCAGCTCGAATATAACGCGAATGCAATTCGAATGTAGTTCAGATACTTGAGAAATAAAATATCGAAATATTAAATGATAGTTCCGGGCCAATTTTCGACTGACCTGCTTCGCCAAAATCGTTATTGGATACATCAAGGATTAATGTTTTAAACTTGACGCAGCCAGACTGTAATACTTCGGCGAGGGCAGCGGCTCCGTCAGCTTTAATTCCGCAACCACTCACGTTAAGCATTTCTAAGCTGCTGGTTCGCAGCACATCTGAAACAGATACGGGCGTCTTCGTTGAAATTTCAGATTAAAATGTCGAATCTCAGGAACGAACTTTCGCGGTTGATGTACAGGGAGGTCGACAACTACAGTTTTAATACTTTCCTGGTTGCTGTTAAGGTTACAAATAAAACTCACACGAGTATTTTCCTAGAACTCGAGCTATGCCCATAGTAACCTTGGGCGTGCAAACTATGGCTACAGTGACCCTGAACGTCCAAAGTGCGCGACTACGACAGAAATATTTATGAGAACCACGTGTGCTGTCCACGAAACGATCGTAGTCCCGTCGCATTCGAAGAAGCGGCCTTGACCAGCCGAGCCTGACCCGGCCATAGTTTGTTTTACAAGAGAGTAAAGCCTTCGACACACAGAGAAAGTAAATATTGGCGTACAGAGGGGGGCCAATGTCAGCGAACCGATGCTGTATACTCACAGGCGCACACGTGAACCATCCCAGAGTCTAGCAAAGGGTTCAGTCTCAAATCCAGGTGCTTCAGCACCGACCCATCCGCCTTCAGCAATCCGTACACCACGCCAGCCACTCCGTCAGGGCCGATGTCGTTGTTCGCCAAATGTAAAACCTTCAAGCCCTTGTGCATGGACAGAAACTCGCCTACTGCGTGGGCGCCCTTGTCCGACAGCTTGCAGTGCGAGAAATCCATCTCCTCTATCTAGCTTTAAACGTGATTGTTAATAAATTTCATTAAAATTTGCCAACGAATCGAATGGTTACCAACGTTTTCGTTCTCTACCGCTCCTTGAAGCAGCGCTGCGACACGCGGCTGATTCATATTGCTTCTAGATAGAGTGAACTTCTTCAGGTTGGAACATGCCTTGATCCCCTCGCCGAGACCGATGCAGTCTTCGATGGAGAACCTTTTTGAACATAAATCAGTGTCAAGAAAAGTATCAAGAAAAATGTATAATTTTTCTATCTATTATTCTATAAATACATATATTTCTCATCTACTCTGTTTCTCAATCAAATAACCTTTATCAATAAATTACTCTGGTGTAACTAGTAAACCCAGCACAAATGATATTCCCTTTTTTTTTTTTTTTTTTTAAATATATTCCTGCGAGTCTCAATTGCAATTTGGCCACTGGAATATCGATTGAGACATATATGTTCCACTAGATTCGAAAGGGTTAAGAAGCGACTCACTCGAAATCGCGCCACTCGAAGTTGTCGTTCATGTAAACAACCCCAAACACGATGCGAATCTCGACGAGAAGAGGAAGCTGGGAGAGAATGACAGCCATGGGGACGTGGTGAACGATGTCTTCTTCCGCGAGGCACGGGTCACCGTTGTCCAAGGACTTTTCGACTTTCCTATCGAATTTAGAAACATATTCCGACTGTAGTTGTAATTATGTATTTACTCTAATTAAATATACCAGTTTTATTTATATTGCGCCTAATAGCTGGCAACCACTCGTTCAGCCTGTAGCTCTGGTTGCTATCCATCAGGGGCGCCTTCGCGCGCCTACTAAACGGCAACCGGAGCTACACACCGACTAGCGCGCTGCATTAAAATTAAATCTAACCTAACGAGTAAAAGTTCATTCATTCATTCATTCATTCATTCATTCATTCATTCATTCATTCATTCATTCATTCATTCATTCATTCATTCATTCATTCATTCAAAGTGCGTAACTCATTACACAAAGTTATTGCACTACCGCAATATCGGACATTTTTGCAAAGGAAACTATGGTTCAGGATCGTCCCAGCTACTCCCCCACTTTCGGTTCTTACACTAATTCTGAGACACTCTGTATAAACGAATCCCGTCTAAGAGGCATTCCTTACTTGGTAGGTAAGAGGGAACCGATCCTCAACGCGTCCACGTAATTCTGCACGAGTTTCAACATTTTCTCGCACTCTTCTTTTTGCGCCTCGAAGAAGGTGGGCTCCAGACCTTCCAGATACTCCCACAAGAGGCCCTCGCAGTATCGTTGTCGCCACGAATTACCGTGCTCCGATAGGTCGTTCACTTCCCACCTACGGCAATCGTAATTAACATGTCTGACGATAACGTCCAGGGACCAACCACTAGTTGCTTTATGGAAACTCAATAGGCGGAATCCTACGGTTCCTGATATGTCCAGTATTCCCATAAGCAGACACAAGGATCTTATAATTATACCTAGCCTTCGAGCACCGTTCCCAATAATGCTCGTCGTCGATTCTGGTTATGGCCAACTCGAACGGCAGGTCCGTTGGTAGAATTTCTATCAGCCGATTCCTGTCCTCGCACGTCGGCAGCTCTTCCAGTACAGGGTTATCCTTCCACGAGGACGCTATCACGTAGGTAGCTAGGATTCTCAAGGGCGGGACCCTTCCCTCTACCCAGGAGACATCCTCCGATCGAATCGTCCTCTCCAACTCGCTCGACAACCGCGTGGTTTCGTACGAGCATCTTATCGACAGAACTTGGTCAGCAGGCCTTGGTTAGGTTAACAGAGTTCTGTCGTTGTTACCTGTAGGCCTCGAAGACGTTCCTTGGTATCGTGTGAGGAATCCTCATTTCTAGATTGTCCTTTTTCCGCCACCTTCACAAATACGCAAACACTAGGGTCTTGTCTGTCTCTCTTCAAGGTGGCACACTGCCAGATACCAACAAGACCGAACGCTCGTATCTTCAATTATGTAAGATTAAGGCAGATTTCAGTCAGCGTTGACACGTTTTTTTTTTTTTTTTGTGCAACAATAATGTAGTTTATTCAGACTTAGACTGGTAATAGCGCCTATTGACTCAGGAGCTGAGAAGTTAATGACCGTCACACCAACTAGCGCCACCTGGGTCTGGTTGACGCTACCCAGAACTGAAATCTACCCCAATCGACCTCCATCTGCCTATTTTTTTAAGCGTTTCCTCGGTGTATACGACCATATACGACCTCCTTACCTCAGAAAGCCTTCTACTGTTTAAGTTTAACAAGTTTCTATAGATAAGATCCGTTTTCTCTCGAGACACCTTGTATGTACGTCAGTCTAAACGAATCTCGCAAGAGCCAAGATAACGTTCCCCTTTGCGATTGTTTTCAGGAGTGTCCGGAGGGTGTGGTGCACGAGGACTCATTTAAGGACATCTACGCGAAATTCTTCCCCCATGGCAGTGAGTTCCAATTAAATAAGCGACCCCGTTTTAGCGTAAATAGTTAACGGCGTCTCCTCCTACGAATTCCAGACTCTAGCCTCTATGCCCACTACGTGTTCAAGGCCTTTGATGTCAACTGCAACGGCGCCATCAGCTTCAGGGTGAGTCCTCAGCTCTACACCGAAACCAGATTGGTTGTAGTACGCTGAAACCTGTCTCGATTCTTCTCAATCTGCATCCACTGTGTCTACAGACTATAAATCATACATAATTACAGTTATAGCTTCCTACAGTTACTTAAGACGTGATACAGGGAAAGCAGATTTGTAGTAGTACATTGAAATCTGTCTTGATTCTTCTCAATCTGCATCCACTGTATCTACAGACTATAAATCATACATAATTACTAGACTGCGGACTCTTATGCATTTATAGGAAATCTGAACGTGCAAGAAACTATAGAATAAACATAGTAGCCAATGATACATATAAAATATTGAAAGTAAAGTTGACATTATAATACTTGCAAAGTAAAATAAATTCCTATTTAGGTTCAATTTTAGTAGATACGTTTGCAAACATTTTATTTTGCATAAAGATCCGCAGACTAATAATTAGAGTTATAGCCTGGTACAGTTACTTAAGATGTGACACAGGGAAAGCAGATTGGTAGTACTACATTGAAATCTGTCTCGATTTTTCTCAATCTGCATCCACTGTGAAATATAGACGTACAGTCATGGTTTTAGTAAATTACAGTGGTTTAAGATATGGCTTTCGCAGGATCTTCTGGTGACTTTGTCAACGCTGTTACGGGGAAGCATCTACGAGAAGCTACGATGGACGTTCAAGCTGTACGACATAAACGGCGATGGATGCATCACCAGAGGGGAGCTAGGAGAAGTAGTGACGGCTGTGCACGAGCTTATGGGCAGGCGGCATCACGCCGAAGAGGAGAGAAAAGCGAGGGAACAGTTGGATAGGGTGTTCAAGAAACTCGACCTAAACCAGGACGGCGTAATAACGATCGAGGAATTTATAGAAAGCTGCTTAAAGGTGCGACGTCTTCTCCGTACTGCAGATTTTTATGCATTGATATTAAATTTGAATGCGCAAGAAACTACAAAATGCACGCGGTATACGATAGTATATAAAAATATTGAAAGTAAAGTTCGTTCCTGATCCTCTTTAGATTCGGTTCTTGTAGGTACAGTGGATGTAGAATGTATTCGTACACCGGTCAATTTTCCAAAAAACTTTTCTGTGAAATTGTAGTTTCTTAACTTCTTTTTTGTAATCAATGATATTTTACATATTCTCGGAAGTCTCTAAGGTAGATATAGTCCAAACAACATTTACTAGTTAATATAATTTGTGAAATTAACAAAAAAAAAATGCGACAAGTGGGTGAAAGTATAGAAGCAACAAGTATTTGTACGATTCTTATGACGAACCATTTACAGCAGAGTTTGTAACGTAAACACATTAGTTTATTGCTCCGTGCGAATTAGAGAACATCAAATTTCCAGTAAAGTACTTTTAAACAGTTGTCCGAATACTTATTGCTTCAACATTTCTATCGATTAATTGTTTTTTTCTTGTTAATTTCGCAACTTACATAAATAGCTATTTTTTTTGTTTGTAATCTATCTATTTTAGACATTTCCGAGAATATGTAGAATGTCATTGTTTATAAAAAATAAGTTAATAAATTACAATTTTACACAGTTTTTTTGGAAATTGATCGGTGTACGAATGCTTTCTACACCCACTGTACGTTTGCAATGATTTCATTTTGCATAAAGATCCGCAGTCCTGTTGCACGGTCCTGTTGTTGAGCTCGTAATTCCTGTAAGAATAGCGTTTATCGAGATTTGTTTTCCAGGATGACGTGATCACTCGGTCCCTGGCAATGTTCGATTGCGCGCTTTGATCTCCGGCGAAGGAAGAGCCCCCGGCAGTGACCACGACGCCGCCAACGCCGCTCTCCACCACGACAACCTTCTCGCAGTCCCAGTCGCCTTCGCCACCGCCGCCGTCCTACTCTCTGCTGCCACCGATTCCACCGCCTTTGCCTTCTCAACCACCTCCAGGTTACACTGTTCAGGATCAGGAGTTGTACATGCTTCTAGCGGCGCACTGGTGGAATCAACCGGAGGCACCGCTCTTTTGTTAAGGGTACGCGGTCATCTCAGTAGTCTGATTTATGGCAGAGTAAACAAACTTTCATCTGGATTAAATAAAAATGGTAAAAAGGAGAAACGATAGAATTATCTCTGTTTTCAGGATGCGATAAACGTGATTCCTGACAGGGATGAGCTCCAATTTCCGGGAAGAGAAAGGGAGAGCCAAGCGACATAGGTAATCGTCGGAATCTTGCGGGTTCAAGAATACGATTAAATTTGTTCGTCGCGACGAACGAGCTGCAGGTGTTTCTTCTTGCGGAAGAGGTATTTTACGTCACGTAAGTGAACCTATCGGAGTACGTCCCGACGCGAGGTACTCCTGATAACGATGTGTCAATTGCGAGTCAACAACTCAGAGTATGGAATCGTTAACAAGTGAATGGAAGACGAGAGAAATTAGAAAGAAAGTAAAATCAATTCCAAGAATACCACGAAACGAGGGATTCGTTGTAGGAAGATTTTGATATCGAGTTCTCTGAGCTGAGAAGGATATTTGATATACGTGTCGAGAGGATAAGGAGTAGGAAAGAATTCGACGTGAAAGAGCATTCGACTTTGTTTGACTTCCGTGCCAAAGCCCCGTGTAAAAACTATTCTATTCGTTTCGCGAACGATGAGGAGCTTCGAAAGATACGATTTTACTTATGGGATTAATCAAGGATGATCGTGAGATAAAGTTGCACGTTAAACCGATAATTTCATAATGCTTTTCTTGATCCTGCAACCAACCACTCGATGGTACAAGTCGAAGGGATTTGCTTTAGTTTTTAGACAATCGTGCGTATCGCGAGTTCCATTCGAAAGAAGTGTCTTCGTTCATCGATACTTATATAGTCCCGTTGACGAAACGACAGGACGATATTCTGTTGTCAATGATAAACCAGGGGGCAACCATTTTCGAGTACGTTTGTAGAGATATCGTAGACCTAAGCGATTGAGAATCAATTTTTTTAAAAATTGTTAAAAGTCGTAGACACTAAGCGAACACATTGAGTAGTTAAGGATAGGTCTCGTTGATTAGAACGCGAGAGAAGTTTCTGTTATCCGCTCACCCACGCCAATGGAACACCAAACTGCAATAATTAACTCGTACTAATGATCGTAATAGAAACGCGAGTATATATCGAAATTGCGCGGTTCGTTTAAATTTCGAATATCGAGTGGTGCAGGAAATTTTTCAACCTCTGTAGCGCCCTTCGTTTCCCAAGTATCGTGGGTACACCTGTAACGTTTACCTGAGTTCTCGAAACATAGATTTCAAGTTGGAAAGTTCTCGCCACTCTCTATCATAACTTGTGTCTTTAAACTTGGTTAGTTGTCTGTTCAAGCACAGTAATTCACTCAGAATGACGAGTGATACTTACCTGAATATACTTTTTCTTTCTATTTTTTCCAAGTAGCGAATCAAACGAATTAGAGTGGTCGATTTAGGACAAGCTAATCTATGATAAGAATTTGTTGACTGTTATTCTCTCTTCGTAGCACTGACACGGTCACTTGTCAATTGGTGAAATCCCTCGTCACGGTGTTTTTAATAAGGATCGATGATGCGTAGGTTGCTAGGCACGTTCCTATAACAACTGTTACTCGGTAATTAATAGACTGCGGAACTTTATACAAAATAATATGAACTTTACTTTCAATATTTTATATGTATCATTGGCTACTATATTTATTCTATAGTTTCTTGCACGTTCAGATTTCCTGTAAATGCATAAGAATACGCAGTCTAGTAATTATGTATGATTTATAGTCTGTAAACATAGTGGTTGCAGATTGAGAAGAATCGAGACAGATTTCAATGTACTACTACCAATCTGCTTTCCCTGTGTCACATCTTAAGTAACTGTACCAGGCTATAACTCTAATTATTAGTCTGCGGATCTTTATGCAAAATAAAATGTTTGCAAACGTATCTACTAAAATTGAACCTGAATAGGAATTTATTTTATTTTGCAAGTATTATAATGCCAACTTTACTTTCAATATTTTATATGTATCATTGGCTACTATGTTTATTCTATAGTTTCTTGCACGTTCAGATTTCCTATAAATGCATAAGAATACGCAGTCTAGTAATTATGTATGATTTATAGTCTGTAAACACAGTGGTTGCAGATTGAGAAGAATCGAGACAGATTTCAATGTACTACTATCAATCTGCTTTCCCTGTGTCACGTCTTAAGTAAGCAGGCTGTAACTGTAATTATTAGTCTGCGGATCTTTATGCAAAATAAAATGTTTGCAAACGTATCTACTAAAATTGAACCTGAATAGGAATTTATTTTACTTTGCAAGTATTATAATGTCAACTTTACTTTCAATATTTTATATGTATTATTGGCTACTATGTTTATTCTATAGTTTCTTGCACGTTCAGATTTCCTATAAATGCATAAGAATACGCAGTCTAGTAATTATGTATGATTTATAGTCTGTAAACACAGTGGTTGCAGATTGAGAAGAATCGAGACAGATTTCAATGTACTATTACCAATCTGCTTTCCCTGTGTCACATCTTAAGTAACTGTACCAGGCTATAACTCTAATTATTAGTCTGCGGATCTTTATGCAAAATAAAATGTTTGCAAACGTATCTACTAAAATTGAATCTGAATAGGAATTTATTTTACTTTGCAAGTATTATAATGTGAACTTTACGTTCAATATTTTTTTATATTATTGCATACTGCGTGTATACAAATTTCCTATGAATGTATAAAAATCCACAGTCTTATGGTAATAGCCTGATATTCGCGTTTATTTCAAGGGTTTTCGTGTGCTCTAAGCTCATGTTTTGAATTCGTCAACCCCAAACGGGCAATCTACGAGAGTGTTACCTGCTAAATTTTTACACGGCTACGATTCTACCGTTAAAAGATTGAAAGTATGCTACAATCAAGGATCCGTTACCTATTGTTCCTAAGAAGCGTGAAAGCGTAAATGTAAGTGTGAGTCGAATGAACGTTTCTCGAGTGTTTGACTCGTCGCATAAGCTACTAGATTCTCCCCATAAGTTCCCGGATACTTGATACTTGAATTTTCGACATTTGATCCAAATCGGAATTGAACAATTGGCAGAATGATGGATGAAAACTATCAGAAACGATGGCATTTATTTTGAAGAATAATTATTGTTTGATTACGATGTTATTATAAAATGATTTATTTGCAGCAAGTGTCCGGGAATTTATGAGACAACCTAGTAAAATAAACAGATTTCCGTGCACGAAGTCGGTGCAAAGCCATTTTTCCCGCCAAAAACAAACCGCACCGCCATTTTCGCTAATCTCAATTCTGAAGTAGTAATATGGCTTCGGTCAGTCAACGCCAAAATCAGAGAAATTATGTAAAAAAAAAAAAAGAGAGAGAAACAAATCCAGTCTTCAGCACTTTCTGGTTATTCGAAGTCACTCGAAATCGTAAACGGAATCTCAATCGAATTTTTTTTTCTTTTATTTGAAAAACCGAAAGTTTGTTGACCTCGAAGTGCATCTTGTACACCGTATTCGATCTTAATGTTAAACGAGTTTTGTATGTTTTCTAAGAAAAACCAAAGAGGACCCTCGATGGAGAAACAACGAACGTTATATTAAACTTTTTCTACGCAGCCAGAAATATTCTTCGTGTCGCTTAAAGTAACGGGTGGCTTCAATTCTGCCAAAGTCATCGTTGTTCATTTTCGTACCAATCGAGATTTCTAACTGTTTACTTTGAGAAAAGAAATTAAGACGATGATTTTGACAGTGTTAAGCTTCCAAGAATTTGTTAAATTTTTATCTCAATGGAAAATGTCGAATGTTCACGGTTACTTCTGTTTGAAACGTTGAAAAAGGAATAGGGTGGATCTAAAGATCTAAAGTTTGTCTAAGAAAAACGCTATGGCAATTCCTCTTTCGGTTACTCGTTCCAATAAGTACGAGCAGCTTACAAAAACTTTTCATTGGTTGTGTCGGTGCTTCAAACAACCGTTTCATTTTCTTTAGACCATTCTGGATGAATGGTAATTTATACTTTCGTAGACCAACCATTTGACACAGCTTGTTCCTCAGTAATCTGTAATTTAGATACATATCGTACGTGCTTGTTGGTCGTTCGAAGTTGGAGCAACTATCAAACTTGAGGTTTCTAAGTTTAAGATCTCCGTGTCCCTGTATCTAGGAATCAGACATGCTGCGTGATTTGAAGGAGCATGTGCACGGAAAGAAATTTGGACACCAAGCATTGCCAGTTATCACAACTAAAAATAATTCTAATAATAAAGAAGTGGTATATCGGAATTAGATACTTCACAGCACTAGCAATATCAAGCTAGAATAATACTGGACTCTCGATGCAATACTTCTGTGTTATTAGAACTTGTACTGGAAACATTACGACTCCAAATTTCTTTTCGCGTAGATTTTAGTCTAAATCGCGAGCGATCGTAGCTGTAAATCGAAAAGAACCTAGTCAATTGATGATCATTAGAAGTAATATAGAGTGTAATTAATACATTGGACACTAGAACTAACTCGTTCAACACCCGTAGCCCAAAGGTTTCCGATCGTGTTCTTTAAACTTTATATCGAATATATGATTTGTCGCTTCTTTGTTACACTTCCAAAGTGCATAAAATTGCGGAGATTCGAACTTTACATTAATTTTATATCTTAAGGGTGCGCAGGACCCAGAGCCAAACTCCGAGTTGACTTCAGCGACAGTTGCGGAAAAAGTAGGAAACTTCGGGATAAAGACAGAGAGAGCGATACAACAATTGCAGGAGAGACGAGGACAGGACGATTAGGCTAGCATGATTTTTTTCCAGGATATTGAAGCAAAGAAGCAATATTTTCTAATAATTCTGGTTTTAATATATTCGTTACACTTTGGGAGATGCGACTCCAAGGCTTGATTTTGCAATTTCGGCCTTAAAACTTTATAAACAATAAAATGAAGATAGCAAACATACTTTTATTGCTTATAAAGTTTTAAGGCCGAAATTACAAAATCTGTCCTCGTCTCTCCTGCAATTGTTGTATCGCTCTCTCTCTCTGTCCTTGTTCCGCAGTTTCCTACTTTTTCCGCAACTGTCGCTAAAGTCAACTCGAAGTTTGGCTCTGGCTCCTGCGCACCCTTAATTGATCAAACGGAAACTCTCGATGCAAATGAACCCTTTGCACTATCTTTTGCGCCTGTAGGTAAAGTTCGTTCGATTCGGTTCTTATCACGGTTAGCCACGAATAAATCTCGTCGACGAACGTAACACTTGCGTCGAGATATCAAAAAATGATGCTAGTCGATAAAGTTAGGTGAAACTTAGCGTAATGGTCATTGGACGAGAGGCACGAATAACGAATCAAAATTTGTTACGATAGTTAAGTAGCTAATATGGAGTATCGGTTAGTTAGTAGCGGATACGATACAATTGTTAAGCTTAAAGGCACTTTTTTATGACGAAACCTAAATAATTAGAGAGTAAACGATTCGCGGTCGATTAGCGTTAATGTATTATCTCGTATATTCGGTATGTCGTTAAAGTATTCGAACGACTGTCGCGAAAATATACAACTGGAATGGATTTTGGAATTTTTTAGCGATCGTTTAAGATCTAGCAAGACATATCTAAGTATACCGAGGCCATTTATTAGTTGTCACGTTAAACTCTCGAGGCCTAAATATTATACACTTTGATTCTTAATTATTATTATTGCACACTAAAATTGTAATAATTTTAAAACTACGTTTTCTTCTACAAGTTCTATTTACAGTCTGTCTCATAAGAGCGTGTCTGTTATATTTCTGTGAATCTTTATATATTTATACAAAATTTTATATGGGTCGAATCTACACCTAAAACACTAATACGCATAATTTCAGCATTATTTGTGCATTCAGATCGCGAGTGAAGATACATAAAGTGCCGAAACCTCTTGCGATAAAGTAACTCCAAACATTCACTTTTACAGGGTGTTTCGCACTTTTCTGTATTATTCTTTTTCTACGGACAGACCAAGCATGTCTAATAGGACACCGAGCCCAAAACGAAGATTCATCACTGAACACTGTATCGCTCCAATTGCAATCACTACTTTCGTGACCAGATACCAGACAATTTTTGGCAAATATAATTGCTAACGGAGGATATTGGACACCTTACTAGGTAAATGCGTATTCGTGCTTTAGGTGTAGATTCGACCCATGTAAAATTTTGTACAAATATATATATATAAATATATAATACAGTCGGTGTAAGAAGTATTTGTACAGCAACCAATTTGAAATAAATGGTTCCTGTACGAATAGTTATTACACTGACTGTATATATATAATATAATAAATATATATAATATATATTTACAAAAATATGTAGTAATTTACTTACAATTGACTGTAAGTAATTCAGTATCGTCCATCACGGTTTTTGACTGCAAACGTTCGAATACTTTAACGATCCACTGCGTCTAGATGCTCCGCAGTGTACGTTAATTAATTCTCGTACTGCCAATTTTCCATTAGACCGAACATCGTTAAAAATGGACATACCGCGGGATAAGGGGAACTTCTTGAACATGAAACAAGCACTGTTCGTAGATCACCGTTATCCTCCTTTACCCAGGCCTTTCTCCATTTACTCGTAGCGTTCGTACTCGCGATCTTTGTTCGTTAGATCAGAGATTAGGTATCGGCGACGAAACTGACTCGATCTCGAGCGGTATTCCAGCGAAAATTGTATCTTTAGGTCAGATCCTCGCCAACGCGTCGACAACTTGTATCTCGCAACAGTTGAATTGTAAATTCAGACGAATAAAAGAGAAATGTCGTTATTGTTAACAGTTTCTATTATTTATTCACCCACCCGGTGGAGTTTCACACTGCTTCGTACTTCAACTAATCCAATTACAATGCTGCGATCACTGATTAACTGACACGTGCGCCAGAACGAGAGCGAACTTTGAATACGTCCACCCCATACGGAAGCCAACGCAAGAATGACGCGCGGTCGATGCGGCGCAGCTACGCATGCGCAGAAGGATAATTACGTCACGCGTCGTGATTGGTTGCGATACTCAAACTATTCAAACATCGTCGCGCGTTTCATGGAAACTTTCTTTAATGCATTTTTTATTAATGCATTTCTACCGCTACACTTGCACGATTTAAAATGTATTCTCTCTTTTCTTCGCATCATGGATTATTTATAAATCGAAAACTTCGTTTTTAAGGACGAAATCACAGGTATGTTCTAGCATTTATTTGTTTGTAATTGGCTATTGCGTTTGAACGTAGCGGATTTTAATTACGTTCTCTTTTATCACGTAATTCATTTTTCCGTTAGTTGCAATTATTTTTAACAATCCCTTAACAACCGCCATACAGTTCAAACGTGTTTCCAACCAGCTCCTTGAATTCAAATTCTTAATCTTATTTTATTGTTCTTGTTTAAATAGTAATTTTTTTATGTAGAATCCCTACAAATACGGTACAAATGGCGCCATCTACCCATACATCGCCCAAGTTTGTACCCATTTAAATAGAGTTATGGTATGTGGGTAATACGGTACAAATGGCGCCATCTTGCATCGAAAATAGGAACTAATCGAGGACAAACTTGAGCGTTTCTCCGATAGAGGCGCTGACCAAACTCCGAGAATTAGTTCTGCCTTTCAGCACTAGGCGGCGACGACGATGACGACTAACAGCGCCATCTTACAGACACAGTAGAAACTAATTTCACTACAAACTTGAACGTTTCGCCACGGATGGCGCCACTGAATACTCTGAATTACCGACATAAATAAATTGCAATTATTTACAAATTTAACTTATTTCACATGTAAATATTGATCAATAACTTGAGATTAATCTACAGGCAGCATGATTTAAAAAGCACGATATATAATAACGTTCCTTTCTCTTACATTTCTGTTCCCTGACTCTCCCACAGCTTGGTTATCTCCAGTTATCTCGTGATTGCTAAACATGGGGCGGTTGAATTTCTCCTGACGTCTTTATTTCTCGATGAATTTATCACTGTTGCTAATTACCAGTTACTAAGTATGATTTCACATCGATTAACGAGTTCACGATTGAATGCACGATGAATTCGTTTGAAGATGACATGTTCGCGCTCAGTGACGAGGATTTACCTTTACCGATATTGGAACCAGAATGTAATCCGGTAGAGGAGCATTTAATGAAACAATTATCCGACGTACAGAGTCGAATTGAAAAAACAAGTAACGATATCAAAGAGATTCAAGATACAACGAGACACGTCTTGAAAGCTTTACACCAACAAGCCCAGTTCGGAGAGCAAGTGTCCTCGGATTCTGACAGCAACGTGAGTCATTCAATTCTGATAGTAACGATAATAACATGTCAAATGAAATATACTCGATTAACTCCTTAAGAATATATTGATAATAATATATATTAGAGAATTTTTAATATCATCGTATCGTAATATATTACAATTAAATGGATTTGTACCAAAGCAAACGTTGATTTATAATATTTATAATACACACATTTAGTTTGTATTCTGTAATATATATTGACATTAGTTTGTTATTACTTTACAGTTGTACGATGTAGATGGACAACCGGTGGTGAAGAAGAAAAAACATGGAATTCGTAAGCACGATCAGATTTTAGTTGTACAAAGTAATTGGAAGTACATTTTTCACGACAAGTGGGTTATCGGTATAGTACTACAAAATACTTCATCCGAGTAAGTACATTATTAATAATTATCGTTGTATTTCGTATCATAATTTTGATTTCTCAAGGTTACTCTGTAATAAAAGCTGATAAAATATCGAATCGAAAGTAAAGTAATTTTTTGTTGTCCAAGCTCAATTATAACAAATTAATCATAGTTAAATAAAATTAATTTTCCATATAATCTGCTTGTTTGAAACACTTTTTATTTGCCAAAATAATTATTGTCATTTTGTACTTATTATTTATAAAATTATAAAGGATTGAAGTCTACCGTACCGTGTCTGTTCTTTAAGTTCTTTCCATTTTACAATGAATTATTATTCATATTATTTACATAAAATCCCACGATTTCGAGACATTGTCTCTTCGTAAATGTATCGTCATAGACTTAAGTACGTTTCTGTAATAAAGTTCACGATATCATGACAATGTAATTCTATGCAACTCAAATATTATTTTAATAAGTGTAAATAAGTATTAGAAAAATTGAAATGTATATATTTCTATATGTTCTTGCATTTGGAAGTCGTATAATTTGATACATCTTACCGCTACAATTATATGCTACATTCTTTTGAGGCAGTACTATTACCATTCCATCAATGGTAATAATAACTATGATAACAACGTTTATATCAACATATGTATATATACATATACACAGATATACACATAGAGAATCGGGAAAAACTCAAATATGTTTCGCGACTAATGGGACTATAACTAATGTATTGTACTATAGCAACCGACGAACCATAGGTTTTCGCGTTAACCAAAAACCCTTGATACCCGGGTAATGCATCCTACTATTTATATAACTCACGCGATCAGAAATAAAGAAAGGTAGATTCTATCTACAGGAATGCAAGTATTCGCTTAGAGAAAGGATGATCACAATGCACTTAATTCCTATTAATAAATTCATAATACATCGTTAATTGGTGTGTGTAGCTCGAGTACGCAAGCGATGGGATACTCCTATGCGTACAAGACCTTTAAAAATGTTCTCTCATCGCCTTGTAACAATTTACAAATAATCTTTGTCAAGGTTCTCATAGATCCTAACAATTTAATAGACCGCGACATTCGTTATTTATCAAAAGTTTAAATGCAGTAGCAGTGCTCGCGCAAGTATCACCGACTCGAACAGTCGAGTACTCTTCTCGCGATACCTCAACAGGTAGATAACGCTACGAATTAATTCGTTATACCAACGAACGTTATACCTTATCTAATATTTTCGTTGTAACCGACAACACGTAAAAAGAAGAAAAAAAAGTCAAGCGTCGACACGCTTGCAATCTATGTACGAAACAACAGGCATTATTTTTTACAAATCAGTTCGGTGTCCTCGTCTCTCCCAAGCGCAATGTAATCAGCGGGAGAGTAATCGAAAAGCACAAAGTCGTACCTGGAACAAAAACGTTTGTAGTATTTTGATCGTTCCACGTTTGCGCAAAGTCGACACTTACCTAAACATCTCGTAGAGATCTTTGATTTGCGATTTGGACAATTGAGCGAAATAATTCTTTATTACATCCTTCGTTTGGACACCTCTCGTGGGGTTTTTCCATTCGGGTTTGATAATGTGACCCACGTGCGCTTGCTTTATTAGATAATCTTGATCTTCCTTTAGGAAACAAAGATCACGTTCTATTTTTGTACAGATACTTTCTATCACTATTTACCATATTTACCAAGAAATACATACGTGAAGCGTTTCGAATTTCGCGATCACGTCGAATCGGACTTGACACGGCGTACAGAAATTCACAACTGGCGTCCAATGCATGTCTAACTCGTTGCCAGCTCTCCATTGACAGAGCAGCCATCGAACGAACTCCTCGAACAGCGGATACCTTGGACCGTGTCGCCCGTTTGTCTTTGGATCCTGACCATTGTTTGGAAACAGAAAGAAATATATGTGTCGATTAAACCATATGTGGGTGACAAGGATATTCACTAAGGAATTAAATACATTAATTCTGAAGGTGTAGTGTTAAAGAAAATAAATCTAGGTAGGATTAATGAATTTTAAAGAGGTTGTAGAAATCAGTTTTACCACAAATGTTAAATTATATCATTTCTAATTGTATAGAAACCAAATTTTAGCCTAGCAGGAATTTTTATGATTATTGATCTGGCAGTTAACGTGTCAAATAACTAAGCAAAATTAGAACTACGTTCAAAACTCGTACCCTGGACCTGTAGTGCCAGACTATGTGAGCCCCTAGGTTGCTGTGAAATGTGTGCGGTAAGCTGTGCTCCAGCTTGTCTCTGTAAGCGCTGAGCAGTCTCTCGAATGGATGCCTGACAATCAGGAAGCTGATACTATCGTTTAGGAACTTGGAGAGCTCTTCGGCTGTGTGCCTGGGATACCTTTGCCTTGCCAGGGACACAGGTACAGCTTTGGAGGCCCTCAAGAACTGTGGACTGTACCTGAAAGGCCAAGAAAGGGAAAGATCCATTTACATACAAAAATGAATGAGAAAGGACAATTTTATCATCGGTCAACTCAAATCTCACCCAGCGAGTAAATTAAAATTGTACATCCAAGACGTAGACGCCGCTTTGAAGACGTTGCACCATATCAAGTGATACTCTTTATTTACAAGGAACTCCCAAGCGTTAGGCCTGTGCAGGGAATCGTTTCCAGGCCTGTCTAGCTCTTCCTCAGCGCACTTCTCGGCCAGGAACTTCCTCCTAGCGTCCAGTCGACGCTCCGTTTCGGCGTTCGTCGCTTCCTCCATCAGTTTCTCCTCTGGAGTTAGGTTCGAATCCTCCTGTCAACAAAAACGTACGTTTCGTTAATCCTATGTTACATGAATTTATTATTATTTTTTTTTTATTAATAAAATCTTAGGCCATCGTTGGACCACAAATACATGTTGACATACAAAAATATAAAGATATAAAACTTGTGTCCCGAGTTGTTAGTTAAAGTTAGTTAAAAGATATCTGCCATATATATATTATATAATAATGGACTTGAGACTCCTCTTTGAGAAAGACCCTTAAATATTCTTCTTGTATTGCCAAAACCCTTAAAACTTACTGTTCTTCTGTACATCCAGAGCGCTATAAATGTTAGCATTCTACTTGGGTTACATGAACTTAATTTCCCATGACACCACCCTGGGTATATATAGAGTATCCTGCTAACTATATATTTTTTCAGTATTATATGTCAGAATACTGAAAGGTGTAGAATACTTCCATATCATACAACGTTACACAGACTCT
>NC_071982.1:7157251-7158618 GCF_026283585.1 Hylaeus volcanicus
GAAAGGTGTAGAATACTTCCATATCATACAACGTTACACAGACTCTCGTGCCATAATGAAGCAAAATACAACATAACCCAGCCTGCGATACAGTTACACCTACTGACACCTACTCTCCAAACTTAGAAAAAGAAGTGATTTCTTGATTGTTTCTATTTTCTTTTTACAGAATGTATATTTTTAATTCCAAACCAGACAACTTGAGGATTGGAGGAGATGATTGTTGTAGCATTGGTTCAACGATGATCTATGTGAATATTGTGTTTAGAGGAATTAAAGAATCGCATCGAATCGCACGGAGACGTTCGCAGGCTTTCAGCCGATTAACAGACAGCTTTAGAGTTTCGAGGTGGTCGCCTCGAAGCCGTGTTGTTGCCAATAGGCCTGGTCGTGCATCGCGTGTCGCGTTGCGCGACCTTCTGCGCTACGGGCAAGGTTAATCCAATTTCCTAATTTCTGCAATTAATCGAAATACTCGGTGACGGCTGTAGCACCGTGCATCACGCCTACTCGGTGCATTGAAGTTACGCGTTAGCTCTCGCGCGCGCGGTTTAGAGATTCTAATTGCCACAATTGGCAGAACTCGACGATGAGTTCAGAAATCAAAATAATTATGATCTCATTGGTGATTAAGTCCAAGTTTATTAGGGTTATCGAGTTTATTGATGTTTCTCTTTGTATTACAAGACTGTCTCTATTTAGATTGCTGCGATTAGTTGATCCGAGCGCTTACGATAAAAGGGAAGCCACAAATAAACAAGCTTTGGTATTCTGGTAATTTCTTCTCTATTTTTTGTCTATTTCCGTGTAAACACGAGACACGACCATCCCATTTCCGGTGACGCAACGTGCGTAAATAGAAATAGGTGTGCTGAATAGTACATCAAAGTAAATATTGGATGTGTCGAGATTAGAAAAAGGTCGAACGTGTTGTTAGAGCTTCGTACGATCGATATGTGATGTAGGCGTCGAGGCCGTATCAAGGTCAGTTATGTTGTTTTACTTTTCGTCTACCGACATGCATAGGTGCCTGTTCTGAATAATTAGACTCCGGATTTTATGCATTTCTCACGCACAATAATATAAAATACGTACAGTGACTCACAGAAATATTCGGACACCAGTGTATGATTAGCTTTATGGCTTGATATCGTAGTTATTAAAAAAGCAATCGTCTTCGTTACTTTTTCCAATAATGAATCATTTCATAACGTTATTAAAGATATACAGGGTGTCCCAAAACTCGGGGAGGAGCCGGAAATGGGGGGTAGCTGAGACGATTCTGAACAACAATTTCCTTTGCAAAAATGTCGGGTGGGGCTTCGTTAAGGAGATATTAAGCGAAAACCCCGACCAATCAGAGCGCG
>NC_071982.1:7173618-7174551 GCF_026283585.1 Hylaeus volcanicus
GTGATTTGAAACAACTTTTTCCTTAGCGAAAATATTGTCGGAGGCTTCGTTAAGGAGATATCGGAGCCTGAGTATGTCGGTGGAGCGTAGCTCATACTACTGCGGTCGCTCCGTTTTCTGTTAATATTTCTTTAACGAAGCCTCGGACAACATTTTCGCTAAGGAAAAAGTTGTTCGGGGCGTGATTTGAAACAACTTTTTCCTTAGCGAAAATATTGTCGGAGGCTTCGTTAAGGAGATATCGGAGCCTGAGTATGTCGGTGGAGCGTAGCTCATACTACTGCGGTCGCTCCGTTTTCTGTTAATATTTCTTTAACGAAGCCTCGGACAACATTTTCGCTAAGGAAAAAGTTGTTTCAAATCACCAAAACCACCCTTTTCAAGGACCTCCAACGTTTTTGGGACAGACTGTACATCCAAGAACGTGCCGAGGAAGTTAGACGTTTTGTGAAATTATGTTGGTGTTGAAGGGGATTCTTTGATACTGAGAGACCAAGGGTGTACTATGGTTTTGTGTCAACCCTTTGCATTTTTTGTTATTTCTGCGAGTCTCGACATAGGACTAGAAACGATTTAAAGGAGAAACAGCATCGAAATAAAGACACTCAAATATCAATATCGTTGGAACTGAAAGCTTTCTGCGGGTCACTAATTTTCTGTAGACTTGCCAAAAACGTTCCCAAAGATAACAAAAGCTAACCCGATTAAATCCCTAAGTGGATTGACCGTTGTATAAAAGAGTTATGTATACAAAATCAAATCAAATCCAATCGCTGCCTTAATTCCTCTTCCCATTGTATATCATTTAAACAATAAATGCAACAGATCAAATGAAATCAAACCCAATGAGTTATGTATACTTTGTCTCTATTTCTTCCACAATTCTTTGCAATCGGAGGTTGAAGAGTGTATTATGCACCAGATGGCAAACAT
>NC_071982.1:7174561-7178079 GCF_026283585.1 Hylaeus volcanicus
TGTCCCAAATAAATCTCTAAGAGAATTGACTTTTGTATAAAAGAGTTATATCTTACTTTGTCTCTATTTCTTCCACAATTCTTTGCAAATGGAGGTTGAAGAGTGTCTTATGCACAATCTTTTCCAAGGTGTGCAACAGTCTGGAACAACTTTGCATAAAAGAGTTGACGAACTTCGTCTCCATTTCTTCGACCGTTCGTGTAATAGGAGGTGGAAGAGTGTCACGTGTACTCTTTGCTCGTGATCTAGTCTACATCATCTAGAGGCGGCAACCTCCAGCTGAGGCTACACCACGAAACGGTCTCCTTACGTAAAGCATTGCGAGCATAGATTGGCAGGCTTCCAGGCGCAATGCGGCACACGATCGCGAGCGCCTACGTCCCCTTTAAGCATGCAAAAGGGTGGTCGCAAGTTTGCCCCTCGATCTCGATTACCACACGCCGTGCAGATCGATTGCTGATTTTCCTCCATGTTTTTACCTTAACTTATCTGTCTATCCCAGCGGGTCACCGATTTTTGTATGGCTACCTGCCACGAAGCTGGACATTCGGTAAAAATTTCACTCAATTCCCATTTACGATTCTCAAGTAAAAAACTAATCAGTTGCTTGGCGATTTTTTGATAAAAAAAATTGTATTTTTAGATCTCGTCCAAAATATGGTTTTCAACCATATTTCGGGGACGAGAAACACGATTCTGCAGTCAGTTTCTAGATGAAAAAAAATGTTATCGCGTGGATTACTTACAAAACACTATTCTTCTTTGGGTTAGGTCTGGAAACTATCCCAGGAAAATTATTTTTATTACCTATAATGACCCTCCAAAATCGTGACTCAAGAATGGCTTGTCAATTTTAATCGTCCATAACTTCCTCAATTCTTAACCGATTTAATGAATAAACATGTCGTTGGAAAGCTCTTCTCAGACCCAATAAAAGTTACTTAATGCTAAAAAAGAACGCTGAGATGGCTTTATCATCCTCAAAATTCGAGTCAAAGATCACAAACCTCAAAAACACTTGCGAATTTTTTTGAGACCCTTACAACGTTCGTAGCGGGTCACTGATTTTTTTATGGGTACCTGCCATGAAGGCGGACATTCGGTAAAAATTTCATCCAATTCCCATTTACGATTCTCAAGTAAAAAATAATCACTTGCAAAAGCTTGGCGATTTTTCGATAAATAATAAATTTATTTTTAGTTCTCGTCCAAAATATGGTTTTCAACGTTTTCGGGGACGAGAAACACGATTCTGAAGTCGGTTTTTCGATTCACCTTCACAATAGATACCTATGAAAAAATCGGGGAACCGCTGAAACAATTATAAGGGCATCAAAAAAATTCGTAAGTGTTTTTGAGATTTGTGACCTTTGACTCGAATTTTGAGGATGATAAAGCCATTTCAGCTTTTTTAGTATTAAGCGACTTTTATTAGGCTTTAAAAGAGCTTTCCAACGGCGTGTGTGTGAAGTAAATCGGTTAAGAATTGAGGAAGTTATGAACGTTTAAAGTTGACAAACCAATCTTGAGTCACGATTTTGAAGGGTTATTATAGGGAATAAAAATAATATTATTCAATCATCACGAAATTCGGTATCTATAGGTTTTTTTGGTTGCTGAATCCAAATATCATGTTGTTTTAGCTTTAAAAAATTTTCCTGGATTAGTTTTCAGACCTAACTCAGATCTAACCCAAGGAAGAAGAGAGTTTCGTAAGTGAACCATGTGATAACATTTTTTTATCGAGAAACCGACTTCAGAATCGTGTTTCTCGTCCCCCAAAACGTTGAAAACCATATTTTGGCCGAAATCTAAAAATAAAAATTTTTTGATCGAAATTCGGCAAGGGAAACCCTTGAAACTTTCAGCTTTTGCAACTATTTATTTTTTTACTTCAGAACCTCAAATGGGAATCCGACGAAATTTTTACCGAATGTCCACCTTCATAATAGGTATCCATAAAAAAATTGGTGACCCGCTAGAAGAATCGTAAGGGCCTCAAAAACATTCGTAAGTGTTTTTGAGATTTATGACCTTTGACTCGAATTTTGAGGGTGACAAAGTCATCCGAGCGGTTTTTATCACTAGATAACTTTTATTGGCCTTTAAAAGAGCTTTCCAACGGCGTGTGTGTGAAGTAAATCGGTTAAGAATTGAGGAAGTTAGGAACGTTTAAAGTTGCCAAGTCAATCTTGAGTCACGATTTTGGTCAATTTCCCAAGGGTCATTGAGAATAAAAATATTAACCAATCATCACGAAATTCGGTATCTATAGGGTTTTTTTAGGTGCGGAATCCGAATATGGTGTTATTTTTGCTTTAAAAAATTTTCCTTGGCTAGTTTGCTTACAAATGTTGCTAGTACCATAAGCGGTCTTTTGGCGATAACTTGAGAAATCATTTTTCTAAAATATTTCAACTATTTTTACTGAATTTCTCGCTCAACCACCCTCTAGCTCAACCCCTTGAGGTTCCACGGAAATAGAGCTGGGTAAAATATCTATTTCAAATAGTGAATAGTAAATAAATATTTGAACTCGGATCATGCATGCATTTTTGAAAAATAAAATATTTTATTTGCTGATAACAAATGAAATAAATAAAATTATTCCGAACTATGGCGCGAATACTTTCAGTGTCATTCGAATCAAATATTCCAGATATTACCTGAAAAATTTCTTTGTAAACAAATAAAATATTTTGAAAAATACTTGCGCGATCCGATATAAAATATTTTACTTTTGAAAGATATATGCACGATCCGAAATCAAAGATTTCTACGAAGATACAAGCACGAGACAAAACAAGTAACAATTTTACAAGCTACGCTTCATCCCCTGCAACAGCGTCAACAGGATAAAGCTAATCCCATTCTCGCGAGATCCTTGGGAATCCCTCCGTCGTTGAATTCAAAAATCCAGGTCGCGGGAGGCTCCGAATGACCACCGTATATACAACGTTTCAGTCCTGGCGCAAACAAGCGGTCGGTGGTTCTCGCGACCACCGAAAATACGAAATCTCGAGTGTCTGTTCGCGGTCGGGAGACTTTTGAAAAGGTTCTCAGCCACGGTAACGAACAAAGAAGGCTTAGAGGCGCTTCCAGTTTTTAAATCCGTCCCAACTGGAACGCCTGTCTTCGAGGACCCGGAGTAATTGTTCTTTGGAAAGCAATCCGCCTAATTTTCCGGTGGTCTAAATCCGCGAAAGGCTTTTCCCCGGAATAAAGGCTGGAGATTCCTGTCGCGAGATAAAAGATCGGTCACCTCCAACAAAAGGCTCTGGTGCACCGTGTTCCCAGCATCCTGGCTCGACAGCGCCAACACCAGCAACGTCACGATGCCAGCGACGACGAGCGCTCGCCTAATCGCCGCGAATACGTGGCGACGGGGTGTCATCTTCTCCCGATGCACGGTCTTCCTCTTGTACTCATGTCGAACTGCAACAGAGAGGTCCCGGTTAGTGTTATCGATGCCACTAGTTTACAGCCAAAATGTACATTCTATGCCGCAATTCTTTTTT
>NC_071982.1:7178089-7179265 GCF_026283585.1 Hylaeus volcanicus
CAGTTAGTGTTATTGATGGCACTAGTTTACAGCCAAAATGTACATTCAATGCCGCAATTCTTTTTTCTTATGTATTTTGGCTTACTAAACTCGAAAATCGAAAGAAGAAGTTTTTCTACGGATAGGTTTCTTTTTATATGAATTTTTGAATTTTCAATGTTTTGACCTCTTCATAGCGTATACAGAGGTGGGTAATACTTGTAGAATAAATATTTCAAATACTATTTCAAATGATAGATTCTTCATGATTCAAATAAAATAGTATTTCAAATGGGATATAAAATTTCAGCAAATAAAATATTTTATTTTTAAAAATATATGCACGATTCGAAATAAAATATTTATTTACTATTTACTATTTAAAATACGTATTTTACCCAGCTCTGAGTGTATGCAATAAGAACTGTTTATAACTCTTCTTCAACCACTACAATTTTTGTCCAGCCTACGTGAGACTTTTCTTAGTTATTCTCCATATTGCGGTGTAAAATATACGACACTAAATTAACGGGGATATCATTTATAATTATTACTATAAATTGATGTAAAATGTGAAAGTCTTAATACTGGTATACAGTTAGTGTTATTGATGGCACTAGTTTACAGCCAAAATGTACATTCAATGCCGCAATTCTTTTTTCTTATGTATTTTGGCTTACTAAACTCGAAAATCGAAAGAAGAAGTTTTTCTACGGATAGGTTTCTTTTTATGTGAATTTTTGAATTTTCAATGTTTTGACCTCTTCATAGCGTGTACAATAAGAACTGTTTATAACTCTTCTTCAACCACTACAATTTTTGTCCAGCCTACGTGAGATTTTTCTTAGTTATTCTCCATATTGCGGTGTAAAATATACGACACTAAATTAACGGAGATATCATTTATAATTATTACTATAAATTGATGTAAAATGTGAAAGTCTTAATACTGGTATAAACTACCAGAGAAACAGGACATCGTTAAAACACATCGTGTTATACTATTCCATAGAGTTTTTCTCATGGTACAGAATATTATTATAATAAAGAGTTTTCGAAACCCTGGCATCGTTTCTCAAGACATACGTACATACGTACGAGTAATCGGTTTCATAACCGCTGACCGTGGCGTTGCGTATCCAATTACATTACGTTTCTCAAGCATTTTCCAGGTGAATACTAACGACGGAAACTCTA
>NC_071982.1:7179275-7180184 GCF_026283585.1 Hylaeus volcanicus
TTCGTTCTAAACATCCGATAATAGAATTAAATTCAAGAAGCGATTTTTCCACGAATCGTTCTTTTCTTATTCAACCCACAGCGGTTGCTTATTCAACAAAGTTCCCGAGGCCGTCAAAGAACCATACGTGTAATACTTGGAAAGTGGAACGACGGATTCGAGGATCGATTACGTTTTATCGAAAACGTTTGCATGAGATCGCACAACCCAAGGGCGCACGCCAACTGGAAACGTTTCTTTTAGTTAAATTTGATACATCTCTTAAGCTGGCAGGACCAAATCAGCAGAATTATGTCGGACTTAATGGAATATTTAGTACTTACTTTGTACCAATTTGTACCACCAAAAGAAATTTTGTACCTCGTACCGTTTTCAAGAAAATCGTGGCGCTGCTAGTTTAACATTAAGCTAGTGGCTGAAAATGTTAAAAATTAATCAAAATAAAAAAAATCAAAGCGGATATATTTGGGACTCAATTTGTACTAATTTGTACCACCAAAAGAAATTTTGTTCCTGTTACTGTTTTCAAGAACATCGTGGCGCTGCTAGTTTAACGTTAAGCTAGTGGCTGAAAATGTTAAATATTAATCAAAATGAAAAAATCGAAGCGGATATATTTGGGACTCAATTTGTACTAATTTGTACGACCAACAGAAATTTTGTTCCTGTTACTGTTTTCAAGAAAATCGTGGCGCTGCTAGTTTAACGTTAAGCTAGCGGCTGAAAATGTTAAAAATTAATAAAAATGAAAAAATCAAAGCGGATATATTTGGGACTCAATTTGTACCACCAAAAGAAATTTTGTTCCTCTTACTGTTTTCAAGAAAATCGTGGCGCTGCTAGTTTAACATTAAGCTAGTGGCTGAAAATGTTAAAAATTAATCAAAATGAAAAAATCAAAGCGGATAT
>NC_071982.1:7180194-7228270 GCF_026283585.1 Hylaeus volcanicus
CGTGGCGCTGCTAGTTTAACATTAAGCTAGCGGCTGAAAATGTTAAAAATTAATAAAAATGAAAAAATCAAAGCGGATATATTTGAGACTGAATTTGTACTAATTTGTACCACGAACAGAAATTTTGTACCTTGTACCGTTTTCAAGAAAATCGTGGCGCTGCTAGTTTAACGTTAAGCCAGTGGCTGAAAATGTTAAAATTTAATAAAATTGAAAAAATCAAAGCGGATATATTTGAGACTCAATTTGTACTAATTTGTACCACCAACAGAAATTTTGTACCTCGTACCGTTTTCAAGAAAATCGTGGGGCTGATAGTTTAACATTAAGCTAGCGGCCGAAAATGTTACAAATTAATAAAAATAAAAAAATCAAAGCGGATATATTTAGGACTGAATTTGTACTAATTTGTACCACCAAAAGAAATTTTGTACCTCGTACCGTTTTCCAGAAAATCGTGGCGCTGCTAGTTTAACATTAAGCTAGTGGCTGAAAATGTTAAAAATTAATAAAAATGAAAAAATAAAAGCGGATATATTTAGGACTGAATTTGTACTAATTTGTACCACGAACAGAAATTTTGTACCTCGTACCGTTTTCAAGAAAATCGTAATATTAATATTAAGCTAGCATCGCCACGATTTTTTCGAAAACGGCACGCGGTACAAAATTGTTGTTGTTGGTAGAAATTAGTACAAAATAAGTACTAAATATTCGACTGAGTCCGATATGATTCTGCTGATTTGGTCCTGCCAGCTTAAGAGAGGTACTTTTAATTAAATTTGATAGCGTAGCGCAGCCTCGCTGTTTCGTTAAAAGAAAATACCGTGGCAAATAGCCGCAATCATTCGTTACCATAAATTCGACCATAGCATCTCTTTTTCAAACGCGTCGCGTTAACAGAAAACGGAATGTCTCGAAACGCCAGAAAAATATCTCTATATTATTTTATCTCTGCATCGGAATTGATTTTCAATGCTTTATTTTCATTTCCGTGGCTTTACTTTGCGAACGTACGATTTTTGTGTGATTCGCGTAACGTTCGGATCCCGGAATTTTCCCCGAACAGAAAAATCAGGTTCCAGTCAAAAATCGCAAACCGCATATAAATACTACAAGCGCGCGCGCGCACGCACACACACACACGCGCGCGCGCGTACATACCACAAGCACGTGTCGCGCTTAAAGTATTGTTTTTCCGTTTACACAACGGACGAATGTTTACTTCTCCTACTTCTAATTCGAGGATTACGTAGTTACGCTCCGAGATAAACGACATCCTAACGTAAACAAAGATTCCAGGTATCGAATTCTTTAAACGTTAGTCATTCAACCAGTGATGAGCAAAATCGTAATCGCAAATACGAATACGATTGCAATCGAATGTTTTCGAGTTGTGATTACGAATACGATTACGACCGTATTCTTAGAGGTTGTCAGGCATAGACATTTTTTTACCACAACACCGACGTCAGATTCGTGTTCCTCGGATTAAAAAAAAAATTAGAAAACCATGGTTTCGTCAAAATAAAACATTTGTTAAAAATTACCCTATCTAGGCTCTGCTCTATGGACACGAATTTTAATTGTAAACTTTTCATTTTTCATTTCGACGAAATTGTAATCGCAAATACGAATACGATTGCAATCGAATGTTTTCGAGTTGTGATTACGAATACGATTACGACCGTATTCTTAGAGGTTGTCAGGCATAGACATTTTTTTACCACAACACCGACGTCAGATTCGTGTTCCTCGGATTGAAAAAAAAAATTAGAAAACCATGGTTTCGTCAAAATAAAACATTTGTTAAAAATTACCCTATCTAGGCTCTGCTCTATGGACACGAATTTTAATTGTAAACTTTTCATTTTTCATTTCGACGAATGGTATGGTTTTCTAAGTTTTTGGGGCTGAGAAACAGGAATTTTGAAATCGTTTTTGAGGTAAAGAATTTCAGTGGCTGTAAACCTGTAAACGTACGATCGCAATCGTATTCGTAATCACAACTCGAAAACGTTCGATTGCAATCGTATTCGTATTTGCGATTACGATTTTGCCCATCACTGCATTCAACCAAGATCCTCGGTCGATATTGTATTTTAACAGTTTGCCGATCGGGGGCTTGACGATCACCATTTTACTATTTATTACCGCGACGTTGTACGAATTATGATATATTAGGTAGATACTAATTTAAGAAGAAAAATAAATAAATAAATATTCAATTAAATGATACCGCTTTCAGTCATAGATTGATATTATATCGAGTGATATGATCTATTACTCAATGAAAATTGAGTCTAATAAATATTCTTCGAATCATTGGTTATTTATCGTTCGTCGTGGAAAGAGCCGGTAAAGGACAAGGACGCGTTTCTAAGTCGCGTTAATTCTCCCACGGCGAGTCACGAATCTCACCTACGACACGAGTCTTGCACAATTTACGGTCCCGATCGAAAGAGTCGCGAGACGGAACGTAGTTGCACTGCATACGTTTCCTGGGTCAATGGGTCACACAGCACCCTTCCTTTCACCTAGGTTCATCTCACGATTCCGAGTAATTCTGCATTGTCTTCTCTGACCTTTCTTCTATCAACTATTATTATTTCCCCGAACTCCTTCGATCGAACAGAGTATTTGTTCATCAATTATTCCAACATAGCGCAAAGTAATAATACTAAATACGTACTTCCAACGGACATATATGCCCCGCTGTCAGGATTCAAAGATGCATCTATCGCACCTCCTGCAGCAACTCCAGCTTCAGGCGTCGATACTTCTCGGCTCCCTCGCTTATCGTTGTCCTGGTACCAGTGGACTGTCGTCGTGTGCTTCTCGATTGACAAACTCGCGAGAACACGTGACGGTAACCGATCGAATCGAACGTACAGAGGACGATTACATCCTGTGACCACCCTGAAGGAGATACGAACACGGACGCGGACAAACGCGGACTGATCTCTACGGTCTACGGTCCTGTGCTCGCGTCGTCTGCTACCAACCGACTCGTACGCCGTCGCTGATTGGCTCGCGTTTTCGCGGGTCGATTTGCCGCTTGGCGCCCTCTGCGCGTGCGCGGCACGAAGTAGTTCCACAGACGCGAAACCTTCGACCATACATGGACTGCTCGAGCTATAGTGTAGTCCGTAACCAACATCTCCTATGCCAAAGTTACGAGTAAGCAGTTGTGCGCAAGCGCTATAGTCAATGAGCGATAGCAGTGGGGAAAGGCGCGAATTGAAATTTTGCACGGTTTGGCGAACTACTCTTTGAGTATATAGAAATGAATACAGGGTGTCCCGAAAACGTTGTAACACCTTGAAAGGGCTGGTTCGGGAGGTGATTTGAAACAACTTTTTCCTTGGAGAAAATATTGTCTGAGGCTTCGTTGAGCAAATAATAACGGAAAACACTGACCAATCAGAGCGCGAGTATGCCGGTGGAGTGGTCGCGGTAACGTATGAGCGCGGCCGCCTAGCGCGTAGCCACGCCTACTACGAGCGCTCCACCGGAATCCTCGCGCTCTGATTGGTCCGGAGTTTTCCGTTGATATCTCCTCAACGAAACCTCGGATAACATTTTCCCTCAGGAAAAAGTTGTTTCAAATTACCTCTACTCTGTATATACAAGGTGTCCCGAAAACGTTGTAACACCTTGAAAGGGCTGGTTCGGGAGGTGATTTGAAACAACTTTTTCCTTAGCGAAATTGTTGTCCGAGGCTTCGTTGAGCAAATAATAACGGAAAACATTGACCAATCAGAGCGCGAGTATACCGGTGGAGCGGTCGCGGTAACGTATGAGCGCGGCCGCCTAGCGCGTAGCCACGCCTACTACGGGCGCTCCACCGGCATACTCGCGCTCTGATTGGTCAGTGTTTTCCGTTAATATCTCCTCAACGAAGCCTCGGACAACATTTTCGTTAAGGAAAAAGTTGTTTCAAATCACGTCCCGAACCACCTCTTTCAATGTGTTACAACATTTTTGGGACACCCTGTATACAATTTGGTATAGAGCCAAATTTTATTATTTGTCACCATTCAACTTATATTGTATTTATCCAATTTTATGCGGAGAAAAATCTGAAAGTAACTCACTCGACAATGCTCAGCGATGCTCGGGTAGGTTATGTTCCGGCGTACGTTTATTCCCCCTTGACAAATAAATTTGCTATAGGATAATACCGGAACCACCCATTTTGCATTTCTCTCGGACCTCCGTCGCCTCTACTTCTTCCTACAGGAGTTCACACTCCAGTTAGGATAGAGCTCAATGGACGAAACTCTCGTCGGAACCTTTCATGTTCCTGCTTCTCCATAGGCAATATTTCCAAATTAACGGACGATTCTAAGCGAATTAAACCACTGAGAAATTTTTCCTACAATTAGAAAATATAAAACAATTAGTTTATTAACTAATTAACGAATTACTAGTTGATTCATGAGATCTTTCATCTGGTTTCAGAACGGTATGCGATCCGGAGGTTTACGTAACCCTGAAAGGGCTGGACGAAATCGCTGGTGCATCGATGATTTGGTCATCGACGGATTGCGCGTTTTGGTACCGAACGAACGCGATTCAGCCTCGCAAGGAAGTCGTAGCCACTGTAGTCTTGGATTTACCAAAGTTCGACGAGGATTCCTTTTGCGACGCTTACGGTACGATTTCGTACCAAGTCCACGAGAAGCAATACCAAACTGCCGTACCCGCCATTCGTCTTCTCGTCGAAGAGACGGTCGATAACAGTTGCTGCGTAAAGTTCTCGGTCAATGTGGAGCACAGTATCTTGGCGTTGAAAAGCACGTCGATAGAGAAGACCGTCGGCATACAAATCGAGACGCATCCTGGGAGAGGAGAACGCCTTTTCGAGTTCCTCGAAGAGAAATCATTCAAGGAAATCTGTGCAGACGCCTACGTCGTCAAAACGACCGGATGCCTCATGTTCTGCCTTATCGAGATCTTGCCCGTTGTCGACGGAGAGGCCAGATTGAGAATCTTTTCTAGGTGGATAAATATTCTCCGATAATCCTCGTTAACTGTAACAATAATATTACGAACTAGAAAGCTTACTGGTCTTTGAGAAGAATATGTATTTTTAATCATAACTTTGAATCATTAGGGGGACCAGAAAGTAATGTCGTCTCTTTTGCATTAAATTCAAACAAATAAATTTATAGTATGTTTTTATTTTTAATCAATTATGTAATTGTCATTATCAATAACCTTCTGCCATCTAGTGTGCACATTTTCAATACCTGATCGATAAAAATTGATTGGTACACGGTGAGCTGGTAAATAATAAACAAGTATTTGCATTCGCAGAAACGACATTACTTTCTGGTCCCTTTAATATTTTTAATCATTATTAAATTTATTATTTATTATTATATAAGTTATAGATAAGTGACTTTATCTATTACTTATTATTTATAATTTATTATTTTCAAGTATTATTCCTAATACTTAATAAGTAACGATTATTTACTTTTTCAGATCTACTACTCAAATGAATATAATATCGCGACTTCTGAGAGACCAGTTCCCTGACATGATCGTTCACGACGACGATGAACGGATTCTCGCTGCGTTGGCTTTTATAGAGGAGTTAAAATTGTACCTTCGAGACGGAAATACCACCGAACGGCAAATGGCGAGAATTAAAACTGACCTACTTATCCCGCGATGACGGTAAGGCAGATTTCCTCCGACGCCACGTAAGTGGATATAAATCCTGTTCTTCTTTATACTGTAATTCGTTCCCGTTCGTTCCCATTAGTCGATAGGAGAAAGCTACCTAAGAAAGTCATTTTTGTATCGTTATTTTCTTCTAATATATTTTAATAATTTTATAAAAATATGTATGATAAATAATATATTCTATGTACGTGTTATTAAATTAATAATTACTTGGAGAATTGCGTTTTAATTTACATTTGTTATTCCTGTTATCTTACTCCTAGCTCCTTCTCCTAGGCAATAATACCAGGATAGCATGTCACAGGTAGTAGCATCGTAACTAGCGTCGGGATCCCACATAAAACCGGTTTACTCACCACCACGAGTTTCTACTGTCATCATACGGAATGCGTCGATGCAATACTAGCCTATACAGAGATGACCAATATCTACCTTCTACTATTTTTCATTCTGTAAATATTAGGTGAACCGGAAAATAATGTCGTTCTTTCAATTTTAAATACTTGTTTATCGTTCATCAGCTCATTGATTTTTATCGATCTGACATTGGCAATTTGCACACTAGATAGCAAAAGGCTATTGATAACTGGGAGCGATTATACAATTAATAATTAAGAATAGAAATTTATAAAAAATTTGTTTGAATTTAATGTAAAAGAAACGACATTACTTTCCAGTTTACCTAATAAAACGTTCTTCTATTCTTTTTGAATCGATATAACAAAATTCTCAAGAACCATAGACAAATCTGTTTTTAAAATCCTCTTAGAAGCATATTAACATTTTCTCAGACCTAAAAAGACCTTCGATACCACTGTTCCCTAGTATTGCTTTGCTGTTCAAATAAAGATTAGATAAACAAAGTGTCCATTATCGTTTCGTAGGGACGATCCTTCTTCGAGTTCTTCCGCCATTTTTCCTCTCCAATCGGTGACCGTGTTTATGCATCAGATTAGTTTAGTCTCGCACTTATGTTATATAGGTATCATCTGCTGCCATCATCTGTTCGTGGAACTGTGTGTTATGTCGTATGTAATATCTATCTACATATAATAGAAAAGGAAATATCCTGATTCGAGCAACGACAAATGGCTAACGCATTAGATGCTGTCGATTGGGAAGGTAGACTTTTTTTTTTAACGCGAACGTTACATTCCTTATCGTTCCTGCCATCGATTATCGAGAAATGAAAGTTACTCCGACAAGTAATATCGCATCCACTTTGTTTTGACATATGTCATTCCGATATTAAAACTGTTTTTTCAGTTGTATTTTCAAGGAAAACAATGTCAACTCATCCCTTATTAAAATTTAATTCCGAGTTATTTTTACTATCGAATAAGATTCGTTACTTTCGCTAAATCGAAACCCTTTTGGATCACAGAAAACACGATTATAATAATCGTGTTATTTAATAATTTAAATAATTAATTAAAAATTTCGATTCGTTCCAACAATTTTGTAGGTATAAAATTTCCTGAAAATGAACTGTTTCGCACCAGTTATCACGAAAAATAAATCTTACATTTCCTAACCCTAACGATGAAAATCATTCTCTCAAAAATATGTAACACAAAATTCGCATAATTTATTTTCCGTTATTATTCGTCTCTAAATATCCGTTACAGTTTACGATTTTTACAATATTCGTCCTTCTAGTACTAGTAACAGGTTATTTCAACTACGAAACCATAGTCTTCGAAGCTTGTTTCGTTTAAACTATTGCTGTTATCATGCATTTTCATTTTAGATCTGCGAAGGCAAGCAAGACATCTAGAGAATGAAATCGACGCAAAACTTGTGGCTTTTAGCAAACTTGGCATCAATGCTGGATCCAAGCTTGTTAATTCCGATGAGGTGCCACTTTTGGATGAGGAACATGTCTTCGAAAATATGGCCTCTGAGATAGAAGCGTTACTAACTAAGGTAGGTTTAAAGTATCGCTATGTTTCGCTAGTCTAAAATATACGTATTCGATAGTTATTCTCCATAAATGAGAGAATGAGCGAGTTACAACCAAATGGTGCAGCGATGCTCCATACCATGCAACGCCATAAAGATATATTGAAAGATTATAAACTAGAATTCAGTAAGATCAGAAATAATTTTGAGGCCAGAAGAGATCGAGAAGATCTACTGGGAAGTGTTCGTAAAGAAATCGAGTACGTACAATTATCATTCTGTGGTTAAGAGATATCGATAGCATTGTTTCTTAAATATATTGTTGAATGTTTATAAATTTTCCATGGTGCAGTAACTACAAAAGTGTAGGCGGATTGAATCGCCGGGAGATGTATTTAAAAGAAAGCCAACATATTCACAAGTAAGTAAAGTTTGCTATACAATTCATTTTATTGTAATGTATATCGTTCATATACAGTAAGTTCTCAACTTAAATGATTTGAATATTGAAAAAGCAAGCTTTATTTCGTATGTGAATAGATACACGCATAGAAAATATATGCAAGGACATAAGTAGAGGCACAATCATGTAACTTGAGGAGTCACTGTATACCAAAAGCTGTTTCGTTTATTACATATATCGGGGTACAAAATTTATGGAGATTCTTTTTTTCTTCTAGCTCGGATCGTTTGATCAATGATCAGATAACTATAGCGATGGAGACGCGAGAACATTTGATGACTCAGAGACATACATTTAAACGTATACAAACCAGATTAAACGATATTTCGAATAGATTTCCAGCGGTAACTAGTCTAGTACAAAGGATAAATCTGCGTAAAAGACGAGACTCTCTAATTCTTGGTCTTATCGTTGGATTTTGCACGTTCCTTATGCTCTTGTATGCTTTTCATTAAATAACGTTCGATACCAAAGTACTTCCACCCTTATGGGTTAGTGATTCGTCAAATGGGAATGCATATACGTAGAAGTAAGAGGTATTTGATGATGCATTTGCGACATACACGCAAATAGGAAACACGGTGAAATTAAAAAGAGCGTGGCTGTGCGTAATTATGCGTGAGTGAACTCTGAATGGTCGAATGAATGTTCTCGTTCTAGCGAGTTAAGAAAATTTGAAAAAAGAAGAAGAAAAATAATGTTGAACTGTACAGTTTTTTTTATACCTAACGTAAGTCGTGGATCAAACTATGTATAGAATTTTAATCCACGATCGACATGTTAATTTAATAAACGTTAAAATCAATGGTGAAAAAAATTTTACGCATTTATAAAATTATATTTGTACTTTTATCTTTCAATTTCCTATATACACGACTATAAACATATACCATACGTAAAAACAGGTCTGTGAAAAATGCGTCGCAATATTAAATAAAATCTATGTCTCGTAAAAATGATAATGAAATCGTTGCTATTTGTCACAGTACAATAGACTGATATTTATATAAGGTTTTTTATTTGCTGTTCGTATAATTTTGCATAGTGCGAATTCGGCACTTACGAAAGAAAAACAATTTCTATATTTCTTTTTATTGAAAGCCAATGTATTTTATACGCATATGAATCAATGTTTCTCGTAATGCTCTGTAGCGTAACAAGTGTTAAAAGCAATGAGAGTCAGAGAGAGAGAGAGAGAGAGAGAGAGAGAGAGAGAGAGAGAGAAGAAAAGAAAATAGTAGTGAACGCACGACATCGGAGAAATATGACACAATAACGAAGGAACATTGTAATAATTGAATCGAACTTCATATCAAAAGATTGATATTTTTTTTTTTTAACATTATTTTTCATTTTTACTACGAAGTATTGATTTTACATACACAGAGACATTTATACATGTATATATACACGCGCACGTACATATACATATATGCATATATCTTCAGAGTCTCTCATTCGAGTTCACAAAACACAGCACGTTACGAAAAAAGTCGTTCCAGTAAGTGCAGTGCCCTGTTTCCACGTATACTAGATACCACATTTATAAATTACCTCTTGTCTGTAATAGGAACTCAAAACAAAGAAAACAAAGAAGTTGTAAAAATATCGAATGCAAGGTACACGTGTGACCTATAACTGCTTTATATTTTTCAATATATAATATTTACAGTTTGAAACCTTCCATTCTAATCACAAATCCGTTTCTATATTTAATTTCGTTAACTGTATTATTTTTCTTTTTTTTCCCCCCCTCAAGAATCGCCACATTCGCGACGAGAGTGAACAGCTGTGCAAATTCGTTTGACGAATTTCGTTCTCGATAATCGATTCTGTTAAAATGATGAAAAATAAAACAACGTATGATCTCTCTGTAATTAACATTAATAATAAATAATTTGTCGGTTGCTCTGTGTTGTATCCAATATCACAAACAAATATAAAGACATACGATACGATACAAATACATATTCTTATTTACGCTACGTAAATATTGTATGCTACACCGTTTTTAATCTGTTTTTCTTTCGCTTTGTTTTTTTTTTCTCTTTTTGTTTATAAATGCAATATGTAGTGTATCCGTAGAAACGCAGTGGTTTTTCTGTGTGCTACATCAAAACGATTCTTTGTAGTGAGAACAGTTTGCGAAGACTGAAAAATATTCACAATCACGATTCCATTTCCGCGGCGTTCTCGAAACACGGGAGCATTTTCGTCCGCGTGTCTCTCGTTACGATGGAGAATTCTACTCGGAAACTGATCCTATCGATTCCTCCAGGATTACTCTACTCTCTAATTTCAATTCTCCTCTTTCATTATTGTTTTCTGTCATTGATAATAAGACTGCGAGATCCATCCCACTTAGCACTCTATCGAAACTCGCCCAGGCGTACAAACAAACAACAGACATCTACTCAATATACATGCGAACCGCATAACTAGTTTATGATTCTGAATATAAATATACTGCCGTACGTACCGTTCGAATCTAACTTTTTCCTTTAATGCTGACTACTTATAAATGGAGAATATTGGGAGACAAGGTCGCGACCAATTTTTCTTCTCTTTGAGTTTATCGGTACAGATTAACGTGCAACAAATATTTCAAATTATATCGTGGTCTCCAACGAAAGGACGAAAGAAAATTTCATCGAACTTTAATCTTCGATCAACGATATTTGGAGAATATGTTACGTCTACATTGGCACTTGATTTGTAAACAAACGTTTGGTTTCAATGCAAGGTTCGATGTGTAACAAAAGGATCGTTTATTACCTCGTCTCCCCACCCCGGTCATAATAGTAATAGTAGTTTTGCAGTGGGAGCACTAGTACTAATAGTAGTAGCAGTAGTGTAATAATATTAATGGTAGCAGTAGCGACGATCGTAATTAACTATCCGATCAATTCAACGATCAAACAAAAGTTGAACAGTTTTGCGTATACATTCTGTACTTTCCAGCGAGAATTGATCGTCTCTTCCTTCACTGCTTTCGTACAGTGCTAATACTACGTACTTCATTTTTATCCGGGTTACCCTTACTTTTCTTCGCTAAATCAATCACAATACACGAATAAGCGAGTCCCACCCCTATAGCTAAGATATCTTTTTTTTTTTTTTCTACAATCGATTCTCACTGGATGTCACGCTTCCAGGATGTGGTTAGCACGATCGCTAATTGAATTTTATCTTCACACTTCCCAATAAGAATCTCGCTTTTCTTTCCTCGTGATCACTTTGTAATTGGCCGACGCGCAAAATAAAGCTATTCGAGAGGAACCTAACCTCACCTCTTTCTATACGCAGCAAATACGTTTCGCAGAGTCATGCATTTTTTTTTTTTTTTTGTAAATGTCGACGAATTTCATTTACAATCGTAAACTTTACAAGACGGAACAAAAATATATAATAGATTCCGATATATTCTCTGTTTTGGTGTGTGTAAAAAATGAAATGGGGGGGGATTAGAGAACGCGCGTGTTACATTCCCGACGTAACACGGGCGTAGTTCACGAATTAAAAACAAAAAGAAATGGAGAAAGAAGGTTCTACGTAATGACGTTCGTGTATCGAGATGCAACAGGTGAGCAATAGGCTTTGTTAAAACTTATAAAATAACAACGCGAGAGTCTAACGAAGAGACAAGCTCGGATATTTCAATGTGTTCTTAGGATCGCAAAATTGGAATTGTTTGTGCCGCGCGTTTCCGTCTCACTCGCCATACGAAGACAGTCGAACAACGCAGGCGATTCGGATTCACTTCGGAATCAACCTTTATACCTCCTGGCAGTTATAACACGCACGTATCCGTGTCTTCGGCATATATTTGCAGGTGCACCCCCTTCTTCGTCGAATTCTGTCGCAAAGCTCAGGAAGAGGGATTTGTCCACGAATCACTGTAGTGTCGCTTCCATTGGTCCTGCTCTTACGTCCCTGCAGTTCCGTTCTTACGTTCAACGATTAGATGAACATCGATAGCGTTCTTGTTCGAGTATTAATAAATATATTTAAAAGTAAGCTCGCGGCAGACTATGATACTTCTTAAATCGGATCCTATGTTTCGCGTTAATTTTTATTTATTTTTTACCTGTAAAGCGAAGGAACGAAATGTTCAAAATGAGAGGTCTTCGGTGTTCTCCGAATCGGATGAAAGTTCTTGCCGCAGTATCTCCATACAGGACTTTGGAATTAGGGTACCGACAATTTTCAAACCTTCGTCTGTAACAAAAGCTCTTTGTTGTCATTCTTTATTTATTAATAGATTCGATTATTAGATTTACCTTACGATTTAAAAAAGAAACTGTATTTTCACATTGAACTTACCAGTTCGTAAGCGTACAACTTGCATCTTAGAGTTGTGACCGGAACGCGTTGCTAGAATGCTTTCTACTCGACTCCATACGCTCAATACGGAACCGGAAAGGACATTATAGGAACGCCTTCGGAGTCCGACCTCGCAGTCCATGCCAAGCGTTGCATTTTTACAATTACCACGCCAATAAGCGTGCGAACACGTATCTACGGAAGCATCGTATTGCTGCGACCAATGGGGTTCCGCTTCGTCCGAAGATACTTTCTTATATTTCTTCTCTAATTCTCCTAGAGTCTCTTGCCTTAATTGTAATCCTGTGTTGGGCCTATCGACAAATGTAAATAATTTCTTTCTTCAACTTACGAGTAATTTAATAAAAGATAAACAACATTATACCTGTAAACCATGTACAACTGATCTTTTTTGCTCTCGGACTTCTTCTTGCCAGTATCCACGGCAACCGCAAGGATCGCCGTTTGCTTTCCATTACGGATCTGATGGCTCAAATAAAATCCTTCTTTCGATCCCGTCAATTCGGAACACTTGTCCAATGCTTCGGACCAATTCATCCCGCGCTCGACGTGAACAACGTGGAGCTCCGTTGGCGCCTTACCAGTGGCGTGTTTCCGCAGAAAACGATACAATTTCACTCTCCGCACGTTCTCTCCCGAAGTGCCCAGATCGAGTATACCCATATCGAACCGGCCGGTCTTCTTCGCCTGCGTGACGATCGCGTTCAAGGTGTCGGTGAAGTACTTGAACAGGCGATTCTGCAAATCGACCGGCATGCCAAGAATACGGTTCAAGAATTTCGACATGTTGTTGTAGTCTTTGTCCAGCGTGAGTACGCCGGGCGTGCTTTCGCTGTTGCATATTAAACCGACGCCCACCAGCGCGTCGGCCACGTCTTTGAAGAAATCTCCGTGATAGTCTTGAGGGGGTGGCACAAGCGGTGCTTCGTACCTAGCATTTTTAAATAATATCGTTAATCCAATGAAATTCTGTTCTCTGCTATAGAAACACGTAAGAGTACAAACTTCATTATAGTCCTCATAGTTGCTTCTAGGGCCGAACGTCCGTACTTGTTATCGATATTGAATTGCGAGAGATCCCTCGTTTCCGTAGCTCGTCTGTCTCCGTGTGTGAGCGCGCCGAGACTCTCCAGACGTTTAGCGACGATCGAAGCGAATCTTCGCTCACCCGCCAAATCTGAGATCAGGAATATGTACTCCGGTGCGTTCACTTGATTCGAACGATGCGTACGTCCAAATTGTTGTATCGCTCTGTCGGCGCTCCACGGGAGCTCCAGCGTGATGTGCACCCGGCGCATCTGATTTCTTGCTCGTCTGTCACTTTGCAAAGATATCCCGCTGCTAGCGGCCTCTGAGATAATGGCCACCGTCTTTTCACCGTCCATAAACCTGTAGCGAGATTAACCACTGAGCTATTCACATTTTCTTTTACAATCAGTTCATCTATGTATTCCGTTGTGCACGTACCTTTGTTTTTCCGTCAAATTAAGAGTTTCCAATGGAACGTCAACTTCGGATCTAGATTCGTACTGAATGGTGCCGTCTTCCGTTTGGACGACTCGCCCTTTTCTACCGGTCATCTCAGCGACGTTTTCTGGCCCACCGAACTCGTCTATAAGTTGATCTAAGGTATTGGGTGGTAGTCGTTCGCCTAGGTCTTCTATCTGCGACAGCAACTCTTTCTTCATGAGGTAGGCACGCTCGACAGCGTCTCTCGACGGTGCTCGACTACGAGCTGCTGCATTTCCACTGGCGGCACCTGCGTAGCTTGCGCGTTTCTTCACCGGTTTCTTTTGCTTTTTACCTTTCTTCTTTCGTCTATCGCCCGAATCTGCAACACGAGCGACAAATCGTCACTACTCGATCTATGGATCGCGGTTAATATTTCAAAAAGTAACAGAGTTCTTGTTTTGTGAGACTAACCAGAGTCCGACTCGGTGTACTGAAAGGAAGAATCGGAGGTGATATTACTCTCCACGTCAGTTTTGTGATCGTCCTCGCTCTCGCTGCCACTTTGTTTGTATTCAGAGTCGGAACTGCGACCACCGTTCCTCTCGTCGTCGGTAAAATCGTCGTCCGATGGAAAGGTACGGACTCTCTTCGAAGCCCTCTGGGCTGCTTGTCGTATCGGTTTCCTCTTGCTACCGCCCGCGGATCCACCTGCACCGTCCATGTCGTCGAGGTCCTCCAACCTCTGCATTTTCGACGGCTCGATACCCAGAACTCGGTGTATGTGATTGCGATCCGACGCTGGAAAGTGTTTCTCGACCAACGTTTGCAGCACTCCTCTGAAAAGTGAAGGATTAGCGAGAGAATCGTCCCGTAGGTGTACTAGTTTTCTATCGTTCTTCTATTCCACCCTATAAAAATCGTCGCTATCGATTACTTACTTCGCGGTGGAGACAAAGTCGCTGAGTTCCCCGTCGTCGCGTTCCAGTTGCTCCAACGTGCGAGCCTCGCCGGTGGACTGTAGACCAATCACAACGCACTTTCCGCACTTGACAGCCTCGCGAGCAACCGCGACGGCATGCTTCACTTTAGCGGCGATGCACAGGTATTTGAAAAATCGCTGATGGGACGACCAAAACTGGCCCCACATCGTCTTTTTCATGCGATTCTCGGCATCCAACAGTTCGGCCGCTTCTTGAAACCTTTGCAGCGCCTCGACCCACTGCGTCGAATTCGAAAGGAATATTTAGCGAACCGTTGAATGTATGGCGGTTTTTATTTTTATTTTCCTCGGTACTCACCAATCGAACTGAACTATCGTATACTGCGGTAAATTCTTTGGATAGCGGTACTTCTTCTATTTTGAAAGCTACACCGTGAAAACTGAGCTGCCGGGCGATGTACATGCCGCGCAATTTCATGTCCATCGCCACGATCTCCATTGCGCCGACTCCTCGTTTCTCGACAGCGGTAATGAAATCGGTAAACTCGGGGAAAGGGGTTCCCTCGCCCCACATTCCCAGCCGAACCATGTACGCCATGTTCCGGGGCTCGGATGCCCCCGTGGCACTGGCGTACACTACTCTGGCTTTGGGCAGTTTGTTCTGTAGTTCCAGAACTGTCAAACCTGCAAATACATCGTTAAGTATCGATTCTGTATCGCATGAATCGTATTATATACTATGTTATATACGTACCGGTTTTAGTTGGTTTGGAGCTACCCGTAGGACACAAATTCTTCGCGCGATGGCACTCGTCGAAGATAATCAGACCATCGAAGTCTTCACCGCACCATTGTAAGAGTTGCTTCAATCGACTTTTATATTTGCCTCCACTTTGCGTGGACTCTCCGATTAAAGCAGAGTACGTACTGAATATCACGCCTTTCTTTACATTTCCATTCACGGCCGACGAAATTTTCGCGTACTTGAACTTGTTCAATGCGTGCACCTACGTATAAATTTCATGTAAATCGTTTACAGGTACGGTGCGTTAAATTTGCTACCATTAAGACTAATACGATTCGCTTCTAAATCCAGAATAAAGTTAGAATACCTCAATTTTCGATGCGCCAATGTCATTTAAGTCACGCTCTGCATCGTATTTGAGATCATTCGAGACAGAAACCCAAATAGCGCGTTTCCTCCCTTTTAAATAATTTTCAAATATGATACCAGCTATGGTCCGTCCTTTTCCAACTCCTGCACCGTCACCAATGAGAAAACCAGCACGCGAACCGTCTGGCAAGAGGTGCTCGTGCTGTTGGGACGCGTACGTTATAGATTCGAGCTGTAACGCCGATAAAGCCCCGGTTCGTATTGATTCTTCCGGTATTGAAACTTTATACCAGACATCTGTTGGTTCAACGCTAGATAACGATGCCGTTTCTACGACGGGGTCTGGATGTTTCCGTCCTAGTTTAACTGTCGACGATTATAGAGAAAAATGGTTAAGAAACTGCAATTCGCGAGCCGAAGTACCAAACTACATATTTAAATAAATCCCGCATACGTTTTGTCGGCATGTAATCGGCGTACGTTTCCGCAACGCCCATATCTTCGTCATCCACCTCTTCCTCTTCTGGTAAAGTAGGTTGCATAGTCATTTTAGTAGGATCTCCAGCATTCATCCACAACTGAGACACAGCTTTACCTGCAATAATGTTCTGTATAATTGTTGTTATACCAGAAATATTTTATCCTACGATAAGAGAGTATTTGGAATACAGAATGATATGGAACATAGAGAAACAGTTTGTATGAATATTTGTATACTTGTGCTTTAATGGGAGTTGAAAAAATGAACGGGAGATCTATTTAATTATTTGATACGTCGAGGAAAAAAAGGGAACATTGAGTTTATATAAACGAGAATACCTGACAGCCCAGCTGGCCAGTTTGGATGTAAGCCATTTTGGTTTAACAGTTGTACAAGGGGATTAACAGCCATGTTCATTCCAGGCATACCCATAAAACCACTCATCAAGCTCATATCCATGCCTGGGGATAATAATATACTTATGATCTATCGATTCTGTCTTTGGCGATGTCATTATTGTTATAATAGATGTCACAATTATCAATGTTATGTGCAATACAACAATGAAACAAAATTACAGTCTTATTACACATGTATTCACTCCTATATAATGTATGTGCATGGCTAATTCATACATACATTAAACGTATACTCGAATTGCACAGCACACATGAAAATAAAGATGTGACCTTGTTATAAGATAGTAAGATTTTGCAACGAGATATCGATACATACTCGGTGGAAAAAAAGCAGCAGGATTAAAGCCTGCGAAAGACGCCAACCCTGGTGTAAAACCGTACGGTCCAGCTGCAGCTAACTGCCCCAGTTGACTCAACTGACTCGCATTGACAAAACCAGGTGGTGCACCCTGCGATCCTCCCACGCGCACCACTTCGTAACCAGGTATTCCTGTCTTAGTTACCAATCCTCCAGGAATTTTACTACCAAACTTCTGATTCATCACTGTCAAAAGAATATTTTTTTTTTTTAATATCGATATAAATTACTTAAGTTACTAATTAATGTATTACGAATATGTTAAATTAATTCTTACTATTTATCCCCCCTTGTCCTTTAACCATAAGATTAGATGGGGCATCCGCCGGTTTCTCATCCTTGATATTGGCAATACCGGTAGCAGTGGCCAGATCTTTTCCACCGCCTGAAGAAAACATTGTTAATTAATTTATTATAAAATTTCTTTTTAAATACCTGTTCCAAAAATTTACCTGGCACTCCCATATTGTCGGGATCTTCATCTTCGTCGCTGCTACTGTCTTCGTTCATTGCATCCTTATCCCTTTTAGCTGACTAAAATGAACATTTTGATATTTTACAAAACTATTAATTCGCAGTATGTTTACTATATCCGTTACAACTTATATACATTCGCTTTGATGTCCACTATTTAATTTAATTTTTTGCTCATCGAGTTTAATTTTTTAATGAAATATAACAGAAAGCTTTCGGTTGAACTATCCTGAACAATTTTTAAACGGACAAATGTTATGTCAATGTTTACACATTAAAATTGGTTAAGAAATCATCAACGTAGAGGTTATGTAGCAAATTAAATAGAGACTAGTTATAGACACAAATTATAATTATTTAAATACCTGTAGATGACTTTAATAGAAACAAGTGACGAATTGTCTGCATTCAATTGTAATTATTTTCCAAGTTATTCGTTACTTAAAATAACAATTCAAATGCTTTTATCGCGAATACCATCGGTCTCATGTTTCCATGATTGCGACAATGGAAATAATTCAATTAAACGGATCAAGTTTGGAAACGAAATAATCCCGATGCAATTCACTGCACAATCGTTGCAATTTATTTACATTTAACTACGAACGTATATTACTCAAAACAGTAATTAGAGTTTTGTTGCAGATAGTACTTAAATTTCGTGTTTCCACGTTCATGACAATGTAAATTCGTTTCGATCGAAACGAACGAAATTCGGAAGTTGAACGAACTATTTATTATTTATTACTCGAAAGACGTATTTTATTCAGCTCGCAGGAGGAGAAGATGGAGGAAGGGGTGGGGGCGAAGAGGGAGAGGGAGGGGGGCGAGAAAGAACGCAGAGAGGGAGAACGGTGTGAGTCATTTGAAATTACAATAAGAGAGACGGTGCGTATACATCGCGTCTATAGGTTAGTCGTGCCAAGAGATGGATGCTCTCGCGGAAGAAAATACAACGTCGCGCGAGAAAAAGCGCGCCCTCCCGCGAACGTTTGTTAACGCGCGACGACAATAAACGAAAAAAAAAAAACAAAAACCGGAAACAAAAAGAAAACTCACCATGACAAAAGATCTATCGACGTCCTCGCGATCGCGAATGATACGAGACGAACGGACCACCTCTGCGGAACGACGACGGCGAATATTATCCTCGGCGTGCGGTCGAAGGTGCTGAACAGTGACAGGGTGCACGAGACGGACACTTTTTTCCTCCCTTAAGAATCTCGTGGTTCGTGTCTCGTCAAACGGACATCACACAAACGATATCGAGCACCTGGCGAATTGTGCGGATCAGTATATCACAGCGTGGGAACGTACTGTGCGCTTAGGCCGAGCCATTTATGCGGTCTAGACCGAGCACACACTCGAAACGCGTTCGCCAAACACGGCTGCCGCCATCTTGGCTTTCGCCCGGCCCACGGTGCACCGCGATGCAAATACAAAAACACACGCGCTAGCTATGGCCGCTGCTTGCGGAATAACGCGCGGCGTTGCCGAATCGATGCGTTCGGGGCCAGTGGTTCTCAACCGTCGCCGAGAGAACACGACAGATGAACGAAATTGAAACTTATACGGGACACTTTTTCGAAAAGCGAACATTATTACCGCAGGGGAAATTTCGTGGTAATTTGTACTATATCGAAATTATAAATAAATTATTCGCGATGGGAGAAAATATCGCGAGCGAAATAAATTATTTTTTATTCGGTTTTGAACGTACGAATTTATGAAATAGAATTATTATATCGTAATGTATACAGGGTGTCCCAAAAATGTTGTAACACCTTGAAAGGGGTGGTTTGGGAGGTGATTTGAAACAACTTTTTCCTTAGCGAAAATGTTGTCCGAAGCTTCGTTAAGGAGATATTAACGGAAAACACTGACCAATCAGAGCGCGAGTATGCCGGTGGAGCGACCACTGTAGCGTATGAGCGCGGACGGCTAGTCGCTCCAACGGTATACGCGCGCTCTGATTGGTCAGTGTTTTCCGTTAATATCTCCTCAACGAAGCCTCGTACAACATTTTCGCTAAGGAAAAAGTTGTTTCAAATTCATCTTCCGAACCACCCCTTTCAAGGTGTTACAACATTTTTGGGACAGCCTGTATACCGCGTACGGTTTTCATATTTGATTATGTTTGTTGAGAGTCACTGGTCTAAGGGGAGGTTCTCAGGAGCGCGTCATCCAAAAAATTGCGGCACTTTCGAAAAAAAAAAATCAACCGTTAGATCCTGATCAATAGAAATTCTCTCGACCTTATTAATCTTTCGATTCGAACGCGTGTAAAATAAAATTATTTCGAACTTTTTCGCTGCCAATGAAAAAACAGCAGGAAATTCTGACATCTGTCGACTATTTCGTAACTACATTTTTCAAGGCATGCAAATTTAAAATGAAACGAATGCCTCTCGACGCATATAACATCGTCGAACGTTACAAACGTAACATACTCTGTCTCGATATAATAACGAATTGTTAATTGTCATTCGTGAAATCGATTCCCTAACTCTGTTCGACTCGTCTAAGAAAATTTCGATGGATCCGTGTTTGTTTTTAATACCATTTAAATAAATTGCTTTCCCGTTTGCTGGCTCGTCCGCGGTCGGTGGCACAAATCGTACGTCACTGCCTCGAGTAATATCGACGAGACGAGGGGAGAAGTCGCTAGCGCACGTGTTCACACGAATACTAGAATTTTAACAATCACTTTAATCGAGCACGTGTTCTTCCGAATCACAATGAACGGTAAACAAACCATGCATATCGCGTATCATGTGTTCGCACGCGCGTGGTTACGGTCAAACGAATATAGCCCGTGCGAACGTTTGGCAACGTCGCCGAAGCGCAGCGCTGATCGTTAGTTGATTTAAAGTATCCGCGGTAAAAAGAAAAGAATCGAACGGCTAACTCGACCCAGAAATCACGAATAATGCGCGTTCCAGCGGATTTCGATTCGTTCGCGAAATTCGAGGGGTTCCGAACTATCGATTTGCTAAAATAATACACCTCCGCCGCGTATTCTACGATTACTTACCTAAATCTATCTAAAAAATAACACCGTTCTAATACGATCGATCCGAGCTTCGCGCGGCTGATAGCGTCACCTAGTGACGAGTTCGAGGAACTAAACGACATCGGGAGATGATTTGATTTAGTCAATTTCGTATCATGAAAATAGAAATCGAGTATTTATTTTATTTAGAAACTGTATATATATCCATGGAGAATATATTTTTACCTTATTACTAGGAATACACTGTTGAAATGTCAGTATTCGAATACACCTTGTTTGTGTATTACCCATTTGTATATTGTCTAACTACTTGTACTCCTTTTTATTAAATAAAATCATTAGTATAGATTTTTATACGTGATACTACATAGAATTATGTAGATCGGTAAGCTACTGCAATAATCCATAATACGTGCAGGCGTTTATTTGAATTTTCCCGCTTTTCAACCAGTGATGCCAGCCGGGAAGCGTGCTTCCGCGCATGCGCGGCGAACGTAGCATCAGTCAAGTATACGCGCGACTAAAAAGGGGTATCTTAATTACCCCCTCATAATTTTACAAATATATTCATGATTTAAGGACAAAGATAGGACAATGTATAAAGGCAATGTAAAAGTATAGGCAATATATAAATAATAAAGACAAATATATTCATGTTTTACGCAGTCATAGCCACAACAATAGCCATAATGCCCCTTCTGTTACCATGGATACGACCAGTGATGGACATTCGTGGGATTTTTCCTGATCATGCGCATTGAAGCGAGCGTTGCAGTCCTCACTGCTGTATACGCTTACTTAGAATTTAGGGTACCATTGGATCCCAGTAAGGAACAAAATATAATGTTCCTTTCTTTTCCTCGGTGATTCCTGACGTGGACGGCTGCGGTTCATTATCCATTTGTTTTTTAATTTTCCCTAATAGTACACTCACGAACACTAACACTCTTGTCCTTAATTTGTCCGTTAAAAAAGCGGAAAAATTGCACAGGCCCCTTAAATGCATCTCCTCTGGCGGTTCGGATACATGTATGGTAGCAGACGACATGTAGCTGTGACGTCAGCTTACGCATGCGCAGAAAGGAATACCTCGAAGGAAAAATCCCACGAATGTCCATCACTGGATACGACCAGTGATGGGCAAAACCCTAGGCTTCGAATAAAATCTGAAGTTTGCCGATATGTTTGTCTCGTTTCCTTCTTCGGAAAATTTTCAAAAGAGGAAACGATACAAATATATCAGCAAACTTCAGATTTATTCAAAGCCTAGGGTTTTGCCCATCACTGGATACGACACTGTTAACGGCCATTCCGGCCGCGTATCCACGAAAAAACGCGTCTCGGCTGGCATCACTGGTTTCAACAGATGGCAGCAATGGTTGACCATGGTTGACCAGAGCAAGATGGCTGAAGATCACTCCAGAGATCGTTTCCCCTCCGTAATTTAGTCTTCACCCCCCCTGTCCGTAGTATTACACTCCGCATCGTCCTTCAGACCCGTTGCACAGCCATACTGTCTAATTTGATAATAGTTTACCGTAACATGACGAGCAATGGCGGCATATCCGGTGTGTTGCTTCGAGGTTGTTTGTAATTTCGATTTCGTCTCCCTAGGAAGATGCTCTGAACAAGTCGGCCGTAATTTTGAACGAAAACGCTAGGAAATTATTCGTTTCTTTCGAGTCAAATGCAAATTTACGAACGCATGAATGGGGAAAGCCTGTTTGGTAATCGCCAGAGTGAAGATTCGAATTATTAAGAATCATTTGCATAAAGCGAATTAGCGTCGACCAGTGGCCAAGGAAATCGGAACGGGTAACTCGCGCGGAACGAAAATTTTGTATGAGAAGATTAAATTCAGTATTGGTTGTTATACAGGGACATCGAGCGGTAACATGGTGAAAGGTAGAAGTGCGATTTAAAAAAATTCGACCGTACTTTCTCTTAAGATTTCGTTTTGTAGTCAGGTTATGTTTTGATAGATTCGTTTCCTCCTCGCTCCATTTTGAGCATTATTTTAGAGACGTTTGTTAGTTGAACATTTTATGAATTTCTGTAAAACCTCTCAAGTATCTAAATGGCATGTTAGTTGATAACTCTTGAACGAATATCAAACATGTTTAATATTCAAGTATCGTCTGTATTATACGATTATACTCTTTTTTTATTTTTATTATATATCTCGTTTCTTGGTATCGAATTATACGCACAGAGTTCGGTTTAATTGCAGGAAGACGAAAACGTGTACAAGCGAGAAACGTAGTTCGTACGAGATCTGCTGTTTTATCCTTGCAATACAACGACACAGGTTCACCAATGAAGAAGGAAGCCAAATTAGATAATAGTAGAAATATAGAGAACAATGACCCGGATGAAATACATAAATCTTCCATGTGCATCGGTTCCTTCTGTTACGCACGGGTATAACATTCTAAAAATTAATTTAATTTGTGGATTTAATAGAGCATTATATATTTCTCAAACTTAGATCGCACACATTTCGAGCCCTGATGTCTCGAAGAGTAAAGCTTCCATAGTATCCTTTGAAGAAAACTTTTACGGACACGAACAAACTACCGGTGTACAAAATGATATTATCACGGACGTTGCCCAGTTCAGGACAGATGGTAATGTTCGTATAGACGATATACATTTTGTAAATAATACCGTTACGTCGACAAATACAAAAGTTTTTTAATAAATACATCGTGTATTATTACAAAATATTTTAGAAACACCTGTGGCTGTACCAATTCACGGGCCATCGACGCCACACAGGATAAACATGCCAAACAATCAATTAGAAGATTTAGACGAACGAAATACAAACGACGATAAGGATAAGAAGTCTGCGGTATCGACGCCTTGTTCGGAGCAACAACCTTTAAAGAAACCTTCTAACCGTGGCCGTAGAAAATTGAATAGCAATCTAATTACGAGTCATCGTGCGACGGACTCTACAAACGTTAAAAGTACAAATCACAAGCTCACAGATTATTTCCCGATACGCCGAAGTGTGAGAAAATCTAAGAAAGCTGTATTAGAGGAAAAGCAACGCGATATGGAAAATAAAGTGCTTTGTCAAGTAGAAGAGGGTTTGGAGGTAAAGGAGCTGATAGAAGTCAACTTGCATGGAAAATATTATCTTTCTTAACTTTTCAAATATTTTTTTCTAGATAAGACATTTTAGCGGCAAAGGTCGCGGGGTTGTAACAACGCGAGCATTTACAAAAGGCGAGTTCGTAGTTGAATATGTTGGTGAATTGATCGATCAAATAACAGCAAAAAAGCGTGAAAATCTATACGCTCAAGATCATAACACCGGATGTTATATGTATTATTTTCAACACCGTAATCATCAGTATTGGTAAGTATCGTCATTCGTATCTCATAAATTAAAGTGTTAATAAGAATGAAATTATTATGGTTACGTCAACCTGTAGTTCCGTCCAATATCTCTGTGAAATATTACAAACTGATCATCACTTGTATATCCCTGGATTTTTAGCGTCGATGCAACAGCAGAGACTGATAAGTTAGGTAGACTAGTAAATCATTCAAGAAATGGTAATTTAATTGCACGAGTCATAGAGGTAGGTTCGACGCCTCACTTGGTACTTACGGCAAAAGAAAATATACCTGTCGGAGTAGAAGTTACTTACGACTATGGAGATCGGAGTCGCGAAGCCATTCGTTATCATCCATGGTTAGCGTTATAGCGCTTTCGAATTAACTTATAGAATGGTATTTATATTGTACAGCAGAGTTCAAAATGTATTTCGTTCCTCCTATGAAGGAATATTATATATAATTGTTTAGTTGAATTTTATGAAACAACAGTACTCAAAGATAAATACATTTATATACATATGACTTTGCTTCCTTCGGTATGTTTCGAATCTTGTACTTCCTTAACTATACTAGGGAACGATAACTATAGAAGAGGAATTAGAAATACTTCGTAAGTGAATAGTATCGAACTATATCACGTCTTTTCATTTCTAAAATCAACCAGACCTACCAAATATACATTAATACTTCAAATATTTTTTTTTTTTTTTTACCCAGATGTTTAAATTGCAAAGTAACGTTATTTCTGTCGATTCGTCACTGGCATGTCGCAATTAATAATACGAAAAATAACTCGATATTCACTCTACGAACAATCTAATTACGTAACGGAAAGAATTTTCTTGTTGATAAACTATATTAGCAATTTCTAATTTTTTTGAAGCATAAATAAATTTATATATCGTCATTCATTTGTACTCAATGTGATTCACTAGAAAAATTAAACTTTAACCCTTTGACGCATGTTGGCAAATAGCTGCCCAGAGACGCTCGCTCGTCGAGCAGCTCCGTCCGTAAAGGGTTTAATTAGCAAGAAATGACTAAGCGATTTGCATGTATGTTTCTATTGTAAAAGAAATTATTGTATAACTCGCACCTAAGTACTTTTTCTTAATATTTCGTCAGTATTTTTTTTTTTATGAAATATCTAATATTTACTATTATATTGCACAGACTACGCAATAATAGGTTATAAGACGTATTAAAGATTGTCTGTTTCAATTCTGCAATTCCATTAACGTGAATAATGTACTAACTTCTAATATTTATTTCTATTTTTGTTCATACGTTGACGCATTTTGTACATCGTATGATGCACATTAATTATCAAACTATAAAATCACTTGCATTATCGTAAAAGACATCTACATTGATAGTAATATTATACATGTTAATGTTTGTAGTAATTCTCATTATCATTAGTATATGCAAAACGCAAAATGTTCAAACGAAATCTTATTTTAACGAAACCCTAGGTAAAGTGTGTAATTTTGTTCGAAGTTGTAAATAAATGATCATAAAAATAATACTTTAATCGATGTTTAGTTTTTTTTTTTTTAGGAAACTATCGGTAAAAAATACACACATGTTTATTTCGTTATAGAAAACATAATTGGTGGAAGCTACTGCTGTTAGTAATGTTCGATTTATTTCAATTATTACATCAATTTTCATTATTTGTTTCGATAACCTCATCTTCCGAATTTTCACCACTGCCTGTGAACGTTTCCTCGCTAGCTTTCAAAAATAGGGGTGGAAAAATTAACGAAAACTCGTTACTTATTGGCAGAGGTATTGCTAAAATCGGAGATGTTTTTTCGGCAAGAGAACCGTGTAGATCGTTTTCGTTCGAATCTTCTCTGCTTTCAAGAATGGGTTTAACAATTTTAGATTCTTGGGGTGATTTATTAGATTGCATCTTAATTGTATCGTCTTGCTGTTCTATTGAGAGTGCATTATCGAATGATGGCATTGATGGAGGCGTAGGAATGCGATAGCGATAATCATCCGAATTTGTTTCATTTATTACATTTTTCTGCATTCTTTCAAGTGCTTTCAATTCCCTTATGGACATGGCTTTTTGTTTATCGACTAAAGCATCCTTCAGTTCGATCATAAAATTCTTAAATAATGATTTGTCCCGTTTATGGTTGTACAATAAGATCTCGTCGCATTCTTCGCTCAAAGGTTTCAAGTATTCATCCTTAATGTATTCTTCAAACACCTCGTCCAAAATTTCTGGTTCCGAATCGTGTACAACAGGCATATCGGAATTTGCAACCGGTGCTAACATATTCATCTCCGAATAACTATCCGTACGGTTTTCATTTCGTGTTTTTACGAGGAACAAACTACTAAACTCGACGAAACTTTTTGCGGTTTCGATATCTTTCATTGCTTCGTTCAGTCTTAGCATCGTATTTTCCACATAATCTTCGTGTGGTATGTTTTCGTAAATATTATCATCGATATCACGAATTATCGATAATATATGACCATAAGCCACTTGTAACTTATTGGAACCTAGGTACAGATGCATGTATAGATCCTGCCACTGAGATGAAGCTGATCCTCTAAAATAATAAGGATGTATAAGTAACATATATTTTTATCGATGAATTGAAAAGCTATTAGATATATAAGGTATTCTAACCTGTACTTGTATAACGTTGGTTCGACTTTGAAAGAATAATAGGCATCGATCACTTTCGACAATTTGTTCTTATAAACTGCCAAATATTTGATTAAAAAATGAATTATGTAAGCTAATTTTAATTCGGGAATCTTGTTGCAAGATTTTTCCCAAGTATGGTTGTCGTATGCAATAGCTAGTAAGTGTAACATCTCTGATTGCGTGAGAATATAGGTGTGGTATAAATTCTATCCAAAGAAGACAATGATACAGATGTTAATTGTTACAAACGTTGTAATCATTTTAGAATTGAAAGATACTTTTCGTTCTTACTTTTAATTTTTGATAATTTATTTCACCCCGTATTTCGAATGATTCAATTTCAAATCTTGTTAGTAAATCTTCGTGAAACACGTTTATTGGTAATATTTTTGTAAGAATTAAAGAAACGTGATAGTAAGTGCGCGAAGCATGCTCCAAACACTTCACTAAATTTTCTGTTATGGGTTGTAAATACTTCAATCTACCTGCTGTAAGATCACTGTAAATAATAAATATTAATTGTTAAAATTACAGAAGAATAGTTGCAGAATAGCTGACACATAGTATCAAAAATTTACTTAAACTCTTGAGAACATTTCCTCTTGTTTAACTTTATTTTATATCCGTATCTTAAAATCTTCAATCCTTTCTTATAAAGATCGAATAAATCATTTTGTAAAGATACGACAGTTTTTAAATCCCTATGCGCGTATACTCTTGTATATTCAATGTAACCAACATACAATAATGTAAATAATATAAATAAATTTGTTGAACTTTTATATCGTGTACCAAATGGAATATACACCGGGGAAGTTAAAACTGCACCTAATAAAATAAATTTCAATAGCATAGTCCTGTAAAACATTAATATTTTGAGCATTCTATTTGTGTTATTTTTGTCATGCCTATTAACTTTTAATATTTGCTAATTTATTGAATAAATTTAGATATTTACCTCCATGATTTACAATTATATTTGTCGAGACAACCATGTATTATACAAGCATGATCATTTAAAAGAACCTTTGCGTTTAAAATAGTTCCTACTTGCTTTTTAGATACAGTATCATCCTATTACAAAAAATATTTTATATTATCAATATTTTACAATATGTTACCATAAGAAACTATGTATTAACACATCACCTGAATTATTCTCAAGTATACGACAAATAGTTTCTTGAAAACACTTTTTGCAGAGTGTATAAAGTCCTAAAAGTACATAAATATTTAGTGTATCGAGCGATAATACGTTCATGGATTTGTTTGAAGTAAAATAAAATTTACAATAAATCTAAAACTTCTTCCTTTGTTTTTGGTTGTTGATTTGAGTACGGCTACACTCGTAAAGTCTGTGTAACCCAAATTATGTAAATGTTCATACAGGGCACTACCCTAAAGATGAGAAACAAAACTGTTATTATATAATAATAATATTATTTTTGTGACAAGAGTCAACATACCTGTATGACGATATCTTCGTCTTCGTCGTCAACATTGTTTGCATCCATGGTGTCATTTATATTTTAAAATTAGGAGAAATTGAATTAAGAGGTTAAAATGCATTTGTTTTCATCGTTTACTGATACTTTGTAGGATTATTGTGTCATTATTATAGGAAATATATACAAAATAATTAATAGCGTAAATCTGTTTATGTACATAGTATTGTACTGTACTGTGTTAACCTCAATGTTTGAAAATTATAAGTAATATTAAATATTAAACAGACCGAAACAATGTTAATGTTTGCGACATGGATTGAAATGTTGTTTTGGACAAATACATATAGGAAATCATGTGTTTATGAAAATATATTTTTTCCTACACATTTTTTTCTTTGTTTACATCAGTTTGTATTAATAGTTTCAGCGTCAGTACAGTATCTAATACGACCGTAAAACTGGCGCTCTTAGCGACCCGAAGAAAAATAGAATTATAAATGAAAATTGGAAATACTTCTTAGCGTGGAATGATGTTAATTGTGAGGATAAATTAAACATAGGGGTTGAAATAATTTTACAGACAAAACACATTTTTTTATAAATAAAAAACGATTTCCGTGGTTTTAGCGCGAACCGTTGCTATGGGATCATACATTGTTTCCTATAGCTACAGCACTGCGCCATGATCGAACATAACCTCTTACTTTATCTCGCAATCGCGTAAAGGTTAATGTTTGGACACATTTTCGTACAATAATTAACAAAGATCGACTCTTATAATACTTTTGTATATCGTAGATATAAATTGTTAATAAATAATGAAAAATTTGACAGTGACTCGACGTGTCAGTCGACGTTTAGAATCTTTACAGAATGAGATTCCAAGCGATTCACCGATATTGCACGCTGTTAATTCAGTAAATGATGATTTGTACATATTATTAAAGAATAAAATATACAAACTACCATCTGAATATGAGAAAGATATTATTTTCTTTAATATCGACGAGAAATTAGAATTCGTCGGTTTGGAGTATTCTATCGTTACCCAAGAATTGTATGGTGCCTGCAAATCTGGTGATATTATGCGAATAAATGTAGAATCTGAATTTGAATGCGAAGTAATAAGTCAGTTGAACGTAGATTTGCAATGTATGAAACTCAGCCCAGACCACGAAATAATAATAGTAATTACAGATTATGGTACTGTAATTACAATGGTATCTACTTTCGATATAATATCGGAGGTAAATATATTTCTAATCAATTTATCAAATCTATGATTTTGGATAATGTATGAAAGTTTACGATTGCTTAATGTTTATAAATTTATATATTTTAGGTTGACCTGCATGCTCCAGAATTTGGTCAAAAACAATTTGTAACTGTTGGATGGGGTAGAAAAGAAACTCAGTTTCACGGATCAGAAGGAAAGAAAGCAGCAGTGGCAAAGCCAACACAGCTATCTAAAAATGAATCAGACGATGAATTATGCAGGATAACTTGGCGTGAAGATGGCTTGTTATTCGCTGTTGGTTTCTTAAACAGAGACACTGCAGTACGACAATTTAAAGTATTTAATAGGGAAGGTATTTTACAATACACAAGCGAGCTTGCCAGTGGTCTACAAGAACCACTATCATGGAAACCATCTGGCAGTTTAATTGCAACAACACAGAACTTGGCGAATAAGCACGTTATTGCTCTTTTTGAGAAGAATGGCTTGAAGCACAGGGAATTCACACTTACTTCTAAGCAGGATGAAATTAAGGTATATATATATTCTTTTTCTTATATAGTAATTCAAGCTTTATGTTTCACTAATTTTAACTTATATATTTTTTTGTAACTTGTATTGCAGGTGAAAGATTTATTTTGGTCTCCAGACTCAGAAGTTTTAACCATTTGGTGTCAAATGAAGGAAGATTCTTCTTCAATTCTGCAACTGTGGATAGAAAATAATTGCCACTGGTATTTGAAAGAAACAATCAGATTCACTGTTGATAATCCACTGTTATGCGCGACATGGAGCACAACTGTATTTTGCAAAAGATTAATTTTTGTGACACTCAAAGAATTCATCACTTGCGATTATTATTGGTGCGTTAATCATAGTAGAGGCAAAAGTATAAACGACAAATCTGTCGTTGGAATAATCGATGGAAGTAAGTTGTTAATGACTGGACTCAGAATGGGAATTGTACCACCACCGATGGCACATCAAACTTTAGAGACTTTCGAATATATAAATGCTATTGTCTTTGCACCGGATGTAGAAAACTCATGGATAGATAGTAATGCATTTTTTTGTGTCTCTGACAGTAATAAATTAATATTCTACAAACATGTAACGGTAAGTATATAGAATACTCTGTGAGATTGTTATGTAAAAGGGGCTTCTATATCTTAATAGTGAAAAAAAAAATCAGGATTCATTTATGGAGTACAAACACGTTGGATCGTATGTTATTAGTCCAGGAGAATTTGAATATTCTCCATCCGATATGCATCATTTTCTTTGGCTCGATGAAAATATCATTTTATGTTCGATATCGAAAGCAGGCCACAGTATTCTTTGTGTCTTAACTTTAAACGCAATAGACAATGAAACTCAGAGTCACATAAAAATAAAGTAAGTCCGTATTTACGAAAATATTAAATGTGGCGTTCATTCGACATTTACTCTTATACTTTATTTTCAGAGAAATGCATCATATGTTAGATTTAATTCATCACATTGTTCCTTCTCCTAACACGAAAGAAGCTTACATAGTCCTTGAAAATTCCATCGTTAAATTTTCAAGGGAAGGGGAATTAATTCCAATCGACATACAATTATTAAATCACACTTACAAAGTGGAGATTGTGAAAATAGGTGAAAAACACGTCGTTTTATCGCTATCCTATAGAAACTGCTTCGCGATAAATGGAAAGCAGATAACTAATAATGTTACCAGTTTTTTTGTTCATTCGGAATTTTTGCTTCTCACAACTTCGCAACACACGTTAATATGCGTGAGCATAAATCAAGAAAATTTCGACAAGTTGGTCGAACAAGACCTAACTGTCAAGCCATGGGAAAATTCTAATGAGAAATTCTTAGGTATAGTTTTGAATAGAGTTTAGAGAGTTAAGTTGATTGTATCGTAATTGCAATCGATATTTTCAGATTTAAACGTGAGACGAATAGAGAGGGGATCTCAACTGATTGCAGCAATCCCGAAGGACTCGAAAACTATTCTACAAATGCCTCGTGGAAACTTGGAGTGCGTACAACCACGAGCTCTGTCCTTGTATATCATTGGGTTTTATCTAGACAATTGCAATTATCTTTCTGCATTCGACTTGATGCGTAGACAGCGAATAAATTTGAATCTGCTACACGACCACGATCCGAAGAAATTTATTGAGAATGCTGATAAATTCGTCGAGCAAGTTTCCAAACCTAGCTGGTTGAGTTTATTGCTTTCCGAGTTAGCGAGCGAAGACGTTACTACAACGATCTATGCAGATTATTATAGAAAAGGCCACTTGAAATCAGACACAGCGACGAATAAAATCGAAATAGTTTGCAATTTATTGCGAGACATTATGGAAAAGAAGAACGATAGTAATCGCTTGATTCAGCCGATACTAATCAGCCTAGTTAAAGATAAAAGGAAGCAAGGTCTGGAAGGTGCGTTGGCTAAATTAAAAGAGATTCGAAGATTAGACGACTCTAGGGGAAACGAGGACTGCATAACATCGGACGAAGCACTGAAATATTTATTGTATATAGTAGATGTAAATGTGTTGTTCAATACTGCGTTAGGAATGTATGATTTTGATCTAACGATGTTTGTCGCGTCCAAGTCGCAAAAAGATCCCAAAGAATATATCCCATTCTTGAATGATCTGAAAAAGCTCGATGAAAATTATATGAAGTATTCCATTGACTTATACTTAAAACGTTACGAGTCTGCGCTTGAACATATAGCAAAGGATTCGAACAGATTCAACGAATGTATGAATCTGATACATAACTACAATTTGTACACAAAAGCTATGAAATTATTCGAAAAGAGCAGCGAACAATACAAGGAAATAGCTAGGAGTTATGGCGAATCTTTAGCAAAGAAGAGATACTATCAAGAAGCTGGAATCATGTTTCATAGGAGTGGGGACCTAAAACAAGCTTCGGATGTTTACAAGTTGGCTGGTTGTTGGCAAGAAGTTATCATCTTGTCCACTCAAATGGAACTTAGGTGAGCAGAAACAATTGCATCAAAGTCTGAATGTTCTATATTATGCAATCCATAATTATAAACAATTAAACAATGTCTCAGTCCGATAGAAAAGCGAACACTTTACAAGGAACTCGTGGAATGCTTGAAGAACGATAAACGATACGAGGAAGCAGCTTATATTTCGGCAAATTATTTACAAAATACGGAGGAAGCAATGGTTTGTCTGTGCAATGGAAAACGTTGGAAAGATGCTATACGAATTGCACACGACGCCGAGCGTCTAGATCTGATCGGTACGTTTATTTTTTAATACAATTACAATCGAGCTCGATAAGACTGCGATAGAAGTTACAGAAATATAATCTTCCAGAGTCGTGTGTAAAGTTAAGCGTATACGAACACGCTGATCATATAATGTCTCAGCTACAAAAAAGTAGAAATGATTTTGAGCAACATAGATCGCGTCTCGCTACAGTCAGAGTAAATATTTCTCAGAGAAATGCGAAGATTTTTGACGGAATATCTTGGAACAATGAGTCGATATGTGACAGAGGCATTTCAGACATTCTCAGTGATACGAGTAGTGTCACTAGTTCAACGATGAGTCAAAAATCGAGATTGTCCAGTTTGTCTGGGTAAGTACAATGGAACTGGTGCAAGGCACAACCACCAAAGTATCGATAATTATCAGTGTCAATGAAATTATTTTCAGGAAAAGTTACAGATCCAGCAAGAATCGTAGGAAACACGAAAGGAAGCTCTTAAATTTAAAGGAAGGTAGCGCCTTCGAAGACTTAGCTTTAATTCAAGCTTTATATCAAATCATCAGCAATACGTACAAAGAGACGGGTTTGTGTATTTATTTGTAATCGATCGTACAGAATAGATTCTACATTTAAACAATATACGTATAACAATAATTTCTATTTTAGATGATATACATGCGTTGGTACAAGTGCTCGTGTATTTTGACGATGATGAATATGCAGGAAGAATGCAAAATTATATTAAACAGTTTCTCCTTTTGATAGAGAAAAGTAAATCTGAAATTTGGGACGTATCTGCACCTTCAAGCCTAACAGAAATGGTACGAGATATAAGATATTCGTAATTAATTTATTCGTATTATATGTTACATATCGACATATTTTAGGAAAACGCCGAACTTTCTATGTCAACGGAATTTCCAGGATTGTCCGCTACTCAGAAATTAATTGGTAAGTTAAGATAAATATAAAACGTTTATGTAAGATGATTTGCTTATTTACTTGTGTTTTAGAATCTTACGTTACACACCCACCAGTAGCACATTCCTCACCTTGGAAACTGAATATATTTTAGTATTTAAATACAATTAATACTTTGTAAAATATATTTCTAAAATTAATCAAGTTGTGATCTCTCTACCTCTAACAAATATATTTTCTATTCTCTATTTAATGGATAGACGTTTCTATATAGACTCTTCCTATACGAATAATAGTTACAACACCGAGAAACATGTTGCAACTATTATTGGGATTCATAACAATTTTTATTTTCGCGAGACTGTTCGCAAAATACGTGCTAGGATTTCACTTTAATACAACAAATAAGTAATGTTAATGTACATTCGGAGTATAAAATATTGTAGCATAATATTCCAAGTCGCGTAAATGATGTGTATTGCCGCGGAAACGTTGTTACACTTTATTTTTCACTGAAATTTCATTTACATAAATTTTATACAAATTTTATGTTTCAAGCGTATAGTTAAACTGGTAAAACACCAGGAATGAACGACAGTCCATTGGTATAATATTTGTGAAAATATCGATATCAAAGTATAAATTAATATCGTCTGGAATACTCGCGTATTTTCATATATTAATGTTAAAACTATCTATAGAGCTAATATCAAAATAAAAATGTATTTATAATCATGAATAAAAGTTAAAACTTTCTCAATATTTTAATACAAAAGATACGATATACGATCTATCGGTAAACGTAGCTCGTTTTTTACACTATAATAATCCAAAAAAAAAAAAAAAGATTTAATGGTAAAATTTGACTATACTCTCATGCTTGTTTCTTTCTTATGCTAGAAAACTTTTGTATACAATTAATCTAAATTTCGCGAGTACGTATAAGAATAAAGTAAACCTTTAATAAGTGACTTACGTGTTATGGTACTCGAGTTACAAGCTGTATTACACAAAATTACTTATTAAAGTGTTTCTTTTTTTACAAACTTCGTACAACCCCTTAATATTCGTTAACTAAATGATCGTACGTTCCACTTTCAATAAGTCTATTATCTCCGAGACGATCACAAACGAGACTATCGTTTACAAGTTTTGAATTTCAATCTGAATTTTTCTTCTATTTGTAATAAATGAGAATTATATATTAAACAGATGATTTTGTTTATGATGACTCGATATGGTGGCACATTGTTTCATTACTTGCGATTTACTTCGATGGTACCGAAGCAAAGTTGTTACCAAGAGTAATTGTGATGTTAGATGATAACCGATAGAATAATGTGTAATTACATGTTATTTTTAATAAGGTTATTACATAGGGTAAGGGATGAGTAAAGATAGTCTCGTTTCTCTTTCTTTTGTTTCGCTTCTGCTTGTTTCGTATGATTTTCCTTCTGAAAATGAGTCACACTATTTATGCTGAAATCATATTTCTCAACATATTCAACAAACAAATGTCTCATCACGCAGTTAACACTTAATATAAATATTATACCGCTTTATCGTGCGCTTTCGCTATGGCAAGCAGAATCGGTGACTTAAATTCGGGCCGAGTACTAATTTTCATGAATTTCGTTTGTGTGTACTTCTTCCTCACGGCCTGATGGCTGCTCTTGTCTACGTTAATTATAATACTTGCTATCTGCTGTGCTACGGGTAATATGTCGTTCGTTGTATAGGTACTGTAATGTACCAATGTATTTGTCCAGACAACTTTTTCCTTATTGTCATCATTACCAATAAGTCTATGTAATTAAATGGGAATGAGTGGCTAGTTAATAATGACGGTAATGTCAATGACATTATACATTTAAGATCAGACAACTTACACAAATGCTAAATATAGTGCTGCAGCTGCGATCAGGCTCGGTGGATAGTGAGAAACTTCGTAATGCACCAAACAATATTCCAGCAAATACTTGGCGAACGTATGATGTATAGAGAGAGCCTTGATATAAACAAGCGGTTCATTCAATGAAAAACACAATATATTTGAAAATTGTTACGTCGTAGAAATTTATAATGCGTACCTTTCCCGCTTTGCTGTATCGTCTGAGGAAATGTAACGGCAACGGTCGGCCGAAAGAATAGTCTAGCGTCTTCACAATAAGTATTTCCATTTGTAACACTTCAACCTTTGTGTATGTATTATCCGTGATGTAAACAAAGTCGTTTACATCCGGCGTATACATTTCTTCGTATTTGCTAGCGATAAACATAGCTGTTATCCCAACCAATTGTAGCCTCTTCTTGTCTATCTTACGATAATCCTACAAATAACGGTTACAATTTATCTAGTTAACAGTTTCGTTCATCTTTGTTTTGAATAATATTTAATTAACAAACCTGTAAAAATCGATCGATAATAGCAACTGTGAGATACAATGTTTCTTGCGTTAAATGAAATTGTTGGTGAACTTCGACTATCCAGTCTATGAGTACGCTCCTCATTTTCGAAGTAATCGCTTGGCCTAATAGATATCCCTTCTTGATAGGGAACTTACTTTCTAAAGTTCTTAAATATTCATATATGTCATTGGTATAAATAGAAACTAGAGTAAGATTTCCCCTATCTTCTGCGTCGATGTCCTCGAATGACAACAGATCTGACGAAAAGGATTCCACTTCCTTCTTCTCGAGAACTGGCACTGGATTAGCTACATGAGGGACTACAGGTTTTTGCACAGGTTTAACTACCTGTACAGGTGGTTTCTCGGATACCTTTACCGTTGGTTCAGATATCTGTTTCACAGGTACTATCGCCTTTTTCTTATCTTTTAGTAAAAGACTGGTCTTGTCTATGTGATCTACACCCCGTTGCGTGCTCACTTTGTTGCCTATTTCGCCTAAAGCAGCTCTTTTTACCTTCCCTGATATTGCATTGACCTTCGTATTCTTGACATTCTCCTGATTTACAATGTGCTGAAAATTGATTTGAAAATAATTCTAGTTATAAATTTTCTTTTTTAAATATATTTTAAATAAATTTTGGAGGAAATTAAATTCTATTTAAAAAAGATAAACGAACTTTTCCTCTATCTTTTTCAATATAGATGTATTCGAGAAGATTGTATTATATACATACGTATATTTTTTTAATATTGGATCTGTATGTACATGCATACGTATACATACATACACATAATTAAATATGGTTACATTTAATTATTCATTTAATAATGAATAAAAGTAGTTAATAAATTATAAATTAAATTAGTCTTCTGGATAATCATGCACAAAAAAAAAAAAGAAAAAACATGGTATCGAAAAAAAACGTTCCCCTAAAATGTTTATTTTAAATCAAATTTTTTGTTACAATTTGAACGACTCGCCATCGTTTAATTCTCTAATATATAGAAAATCATCGGAGAAGGCAACGAAGAATCCTAAAACGAACGTTTTTCGATGAAGTATCTTTTTCAAAAAATTTCCGAGAAGTACGTTAGAGACGAAAAACGAGTTGAAGAAATGGAAATTCTGGATTCCTGAACGATTTGAAAGAATGAGAGTAATCAGGATTCGTGGAATTGCGAATGAAAATGCAAGAAACGAAAGAGAGTGCGGTGGTTGATATTTGAATAGGCTTTAAAACGAGGAGAGGGCATTTAAAGATGTCTGGGAACGGACGGTTACCCTGTTCTATTGACCTCCCCCATCGACATTCCACGCCGATCGTTTAGCGTTCGTTATTTTTGTAAAATTTTACGACTTACTGTAAGCCCGGTCCGATTTCTTAATGCCATTGTTAATCCGGATGAGGAAGGATTTCATGCAACACCAAAAATTCGTCTTCCAAATTAGCTGCTTCCACCGTTTGCCAAACAACGTTCACCTTGTAGTAACGACTTCGTCGGTTTGAATTTGTTTAGTCGACCGAACGGAAGTTCACCCTCTGCGGATGTGGGAGCGTGGTAGAGAAAGCGGGAAAATTGAAACGTTTGATTAGTCGATCGAACTCGATAATCGAGTAAAATCTGTTTTTCGAATAATAAACACACTTTTTTTTTTATGATTAGCTCCGATCTATTTAAACGAATGTAATTAGAATCATCACTACGCAAACTGTGACTGTATGCGAATCAAATTTGTAAGATAATATAAACAATTTAACATTCGTTGGTTATAGGGAATTATATAAGTAACTTTTGTTTTTCAATAAAAAAGACATTTCCATGGCTTTCCTCGTGTATTATAATATAATTTAATTTCTCTAGAAATTGAAACAAAAATGAAACACGTGAAGAAACAATGAAAAGAATTGAGAATGTTTGGAAAGAACAGCTAAATTACATGATTTAACTATTTTCTATTGGAATAGAAGTATTTAGAGTACTATTCTAAATATCAGATCCTGATACAAGTAGAAATAAAATAATAATGTGAAAATTTGAAGTATGTCCATGTCACTGTGACGGAACAGCTGATTGTTTTGACTGATATCAACTGATATCTTGTCAACCCTGGCTGCATATGCTTATTTATGTACAACCATAATTGTTTGTACATTATGTTACGTAAATTGAATAATAATAATAGAATCAATCGAATAGAATAAATGTTTCAAGTACCATACAAATACTAATATTCCTCGACAAATGTTATCGTCGACAAACGTCAGACATTGCTCACATATTTGTTAATCGATAAAGAATAAATAATTTGGAAAATGTCTATAAATATTGATATTAGATTAAAACGAGCTAGTAAAATATATCACGAAGGGGTACGTTTTTTTTAGATTTTACGATAATTGTATTAAATATTGTTCAATATGGAGGTTATGTTTCAGGAGATAGTAGCTGGTTTTATATTATTGAAAACTAATTCAGACGTTAAACACGATGGAATATTTCTAAGTATGGAAGGTTCTGTTAATTTGCAACTCAGTTCGAAAAACTTTGGCATTTTCGAAGCTTTCTATAATTCTGTTAAGGTTAGGTTCTCTTTAGGTTATTAATTTTTAAATAGAACTACTTTAGAATGTACTTTAGAAAAATACATTTGCAACATGTTTTCAGCCAATACAATTGGTGCAATATACTTTAGATGTTGCTCCAAGTGGAAAAATACCAAGTGGTAAAACAGAAATACCGTTTGAATTACCATTGAAACCGAGAGGAACAAAATCTCTGTACGGAACCTATCATGGAGTCTTTGTAAATATCCAATATTTAATTCGCTGCGATATCAAAAGGAGTTTCTTAGCAAAAGATGTGAGCAAGTCGCTAGAGTTCATAGTAGAGGACAAAACGCCTCGTGATATAGAAAAAGAACCCAGCAAAGGGCCATTGACGTTTAAAATAATGCCAGAATCTCTACAAAATACAAGGGACAGAACTAATGTACCTAGATTTTGCATTTCGGGAAAGCTAGATTCGTTGTATTGCAAAGTCTCGGAACCGCTAACAGGAGAAGTAATAATTGAACATTGCGAAGCTGTAATAAAATCAATTGAACTACAGTTGGTGAGAGTTGAAACGTGTGGTTGCGCGGAGGGATACTCTAGAGATGGTAAGATGTCTGAATAAAATCCGCGTAGACATTTTATTTGTCGTTTTATGACTCTATGTTTATTTTAGCAACTGAAATACAAAATATACAAATTGGAGAGGGAAATCCTTGTACAAATTTGCCTATACCAATATATATGATATTCCCAAGGTTATTCACATGTCCTACGCTAAGTACGAGTAATTTTAAAGTTGGTAAGATCACCGTTTTAATTTCGGTTTTACTTCGATTTATTATTTTTTCATATAAATTATATGTTTTTTATGTTTTGTTACAGAGTTCGAGGTAAATCTGATCATAGTCTTTGAGGATGACTATTTAGTCACAGAAAATTTTCCTATTATATTGACTAGATATTAAAATTTCTATGGAAATACAATATTTTATATAAATTATGTATATTATTTACAAATTGTATATATTTCTAATAAATGCGATTTTACGTTAGATTTAAGTGAAAAATGTATTTTAAGAAGGAGGGAATTTTCTTCGTAATATACAAATTAATGGATTAGCAACTCATATAACAATATAAAAAAAAAAAACATTTCACTCCAGCCCAACTTTTTGAGCAAATAATTTGTAATATTTTTCCACTTGCTTGTTATGCGTTATACCAACTGAAGCTAGTAATACCACATAACCGAGTACGAATGTTAATAATTTATGTTGTTTAAACCACGCTAACAATCCTCTATTATCGGTGTACCTGAAACATTGAGTATTGTTTATTTTGTATTACATATCGATATAAACATTTTTTTTTAAATGTATACCTTGTTGCTTGAACTTCTTGACTGTAAACAAGAAGGTATCGTACTCTTATCAATTCACTATTCGTCACTACATAATATTTATTTGGAACTTTTCCGCCTACGGAGTCTGCGGCTACATTGCGAGCGTTATTGTCTGAAAAACGACAAATACTTTTTCACTTATAATAGAGTTCTATTACCAGATGAGCAATTCAATTTTGTATAGAATCAATTTTTACCGGAGTCCCCAGTTTTTACATCAACGTGATTAATAAGTTCGCACAAAGCTATGCAGCTCATTTCGCTTCCAAGTATACTGCCTCCCCATCCATACCCCACAGGACTGTATGGCAAACTTACACTTAATTCGCTCGAAAGATATATTCCTTTACCAAACAAAGATTTCTAAAAGATACATCAATGACTTAACATATCGATATTAATTGTTACGAGTTCCTACATATATTTTGTATAAGTAGCAGTTTACCTTGCACATACTCTGTTGTAGACCGTAGTGTATAATGGAATGAAAATTCTCTAAACGACTGCCGTGATAAGCGTAAAAGGTTGTATGGCCTTGAGCAATCTTTTTCCATTTGTCTTCCGAAGTGGATTGCTTAGCGTTTGCAACTTGAAATATTAAATTTGGTGCAACTACAGATATATCCGAAGGTGCCCTTCTCAATATCGAGTCGTACTGTATAAAATTAATGAATAAAATTAAAAATGCTTAGCTAACGGGACATGTGTAAGGAAACTTACACAATCCTTGTTGATGCTCTTTATGTAAGGATCTCTCAGACGTATTAGAACCCAATGTAATAATTCTATAGCTGTTCCGTAACGTTCGTATACGTCTGGTTCTTGTAATGCTTTAAATAGTACAGCCAGTGGTGGGATTAGCTCTATGCCTCGCCTCTGTAATTAAATTATAATAGCGAATTTTTAAATAATTACATATAAAGCGAAGTATTATATATAACAGATATTTTGAAGATGCTACCAAAGAATCGATGTCCTTGAACTCATTTTTTATATACATTGGTGGAAAGGGTTTTAAGCAAGAATCATAACGATACGTGTTACATGCTGCCACAAACAAAGACCACTTTAAATCAGCTGCTTTCAGATCCTTTTCCAACATATGTTTCAACAACAGAATCTTTTTCCCTATGTCTTCTTGTTGATGCGTGGAATCTAAGCGACTTGTGTACAATATATCTAAATCTGATTCATTGGCCATTTTGTTGTTAATAATGTTTACGTGATCATTTTTTTTCTCTTCGTCATTATGTATGTATCGTTCCTTGTTCGAGTTATCCATTATCGATGAATCAAATCTAGAGTTAAATCATTAATGAGGTTATGTTGCAAACCATCCTCCGACTGTATCTCGCCAGTAAAGGAAACGGAGGAGAAACGTGGATAAAACAACAAATCAGCAAATGATTCGTTTTCATTAATGCTTTAAAAACGATTAGTTATATCGAAGTAAGTTTCTCGGTGAAACATAATCGTTAATCAGTGATGCAACTTTGAGTTAACGAAGTATGGAACACGCTAGGTTATAAAAAACTCATAAATCATGAATTTTTTAACAGTATTTCGTATACTATTTTCTCATTCAGCGAGCAATTCAGTAAAGAAAATCAAAATTGAATCGAAAATTAAATCGAAAGAAATCGTCAACGATAACAGTTTTTTTACTTTTATTGTCAAAGGTTTTTGGAAATATATTACGCTTGAATCGATAAGTCATACGATAAATTGGACTCTCTTTGTGATTAATTTAGTCTCTTCGAATTAATGGAATAAACGGAACAGTAATTTGTTTTTAATTGCGTACTTGAGGGCATATCCAAGAAATTTTCATGTTCAAATTAGTTGTAACGTACTTACAATCCACGGCGGGCATATTCGGAATCGTAATTTTCACGGTGATTGTAAATAAGGTATAGCCTATTGGTTAGAGAATTATATATTTAATCTTGCATTACAACGAATTTGTAATTATATCATGAACATTGTCCAGATGTTTCGTGGCTCCTGTCACAGATCACATCTGTTTCGGGTCATTCGTTTGTTACAGCGATGTTTCTCTCTTTTTCAGTAATATCGTGGTAAGCTTAGATGAGTAAGAAATTCAGTTTAGGATTCGATAATTGACGAGGGTGTTTAATTCCAAGTATAAATTACAATTATTTCCATCGTACATTGTAGAAAGTTAAAGTGCAAAATATTGTATTTTCTATGTTAATCGATCGATTAGACTGTCAATATTGGACGCTCCTTTCCACTGGTGCTAAGGGTACTTTTTTATTCTTATTATACTCAAATTGTATTTTAATAAGTAATTATAAGTTCTATAAGTAATTATAAGTAATTATAAGTACATTGTATAAAGTTAAAGTGCAAAATATTGTATTTTTTATGTTAATCGATCGATTAGACTGTCAATATTGGACGTTCCTTTCCACTGGTGCTAAGGGTACTTTTTTATTCTTATTATATTCAAATTGTATTTTTATAAGTAATTACTTTTTCTACAGGGTGTCCCAAAAATGTTGTAACACTTTGAAAGGGTAGGTTCGGGAGGTGATTTGAAACAACTTTTTCTTTAGCGAAAATGTTATCCGAGGCTTCATTGAGGAGATATTAACGGAAAACGTCGACCAATCAGAGCGCGAATATACCGATGGAGCGCTCGCGGTAGCGTATGAGCGCGGCCGCCTATCGCGTAGCCTACGCTCAACCGGTATACTCGCGCTCTGATTGGTCAGTGTTTTCCGTTAATATCTCCGTAACAAAGCCACGGACAACATTTTCGCTAAGGAAAAAGTTGTTTCAAATCACCTCCTGACAGTGATGGGCAAAACCCTAGGATTCGAATAAATCTGAAGTTTGCCGATATGTTTGTTATATGTGAACATATGTGATATGTTGAACATTTCCCAGAGAATGAAACGAGACAAACACATCGGCAAACTTCAGATTTGTTCGAAGCCTAGGGTTTTGCCCATCAGTGCCTCCTGAACCACCTCTTTCAAGGTGTTACAACACTTTTGGGACACCCTGTATATCGATTTACATTAGATATCTGTATGGATCGGTGGTTAAACATTGTTCGTATTACGCGCCGCGAGCGTGCACGGAGAGGCGACCAATCAGATTCGAGCTGGCATCCCCACCACCCGGGTCTATGTAGCCGCGGGCGGCAGGGGCTCTGCAGTCGTGTCGGATCTAGGGATGGTGTGAAAAATCACTAACAGTGATTTTTCACGGTGATCACACAATTACGATCACAGTCGTGATTAAACTTCGATCACGACCGTGATCCGGAAGATGGCGTTTCAGAAGCGGTTCATGTTAATTGTTATCGTTAGTGTCTCGCTGTCTTTCCTTAGCGGAAATTCAAGAAACTACAAATGAGTCAAATTTAAATTGTATTAAAATTATATTAACATTGCTTTTAGACCATATTATAATACATATATAATCTAAGAACAACATAATTCGTGAAAAGTGAATGTTCTTTGCCAATCAGACGCGATCACGAAGAATCACGAATCACTGTGAAAAATCACCGTGATTGGCAACAAACGTGATCGAATCACGAGTGATTCACAAGTAGCAGTTCTAGCCATCTCTAGTCGGATCCCTCGTCGGTCGCGTTTCGTTCGGTTGGCAACGGTCGCGCGTCGTGCGAACGACAGTCTATTCCCCATACAAAGAACCCATAGGGGAACTCGATCGCGACTGTTGGCGAGCATGCGACTCAATGTCATGCTTCAAGGTAAACTATCGATGACGTCAGTATACGTCACTTAACAAGTGGGAGTGGATGGATAGATGTCGGCAGCCGTGTGCTGGCTCTCGCGAATAATCGCACACGAAATTCGCAACGGACGATAACCGCGTCGGTTCGCGATAATGTTGCGTGTTTCTTAGCGATGTGGTTCTCTCGCCGTGCGGAACGAAAAGTACGAGAAAGGGAAACGTAGAAACGAAAAGGAAAAAAGAAAAAAAAAGAACAACAAACGACGACGCACACACGTGTTTCCGCGGTAAATGGAAAAACACCGAAATCGGTCTGCGCATGCCCGACAACCGATGACGTCACGAAAATTGTGCTTTTGATCAAACTCGCCTCTCTCGCAGTATTTTTTTTTTTCCACCGTGGACGTAATAATGTGGAGAGTGAAATAATTACACGGGAAAGCTCTGTAGGAGCCGCAAACAAGCCGGTGAAAATTGTAAGTAAAATTCATTTCTCCTCTCACCGTTTCCGAAGTCATCCGTTGACTTACAGTCTGTTAACATGGCCTTCACGCACGCACACATCCATACCGGACACATGCACGCACGGCATGTACGCGCGCGCACACATGCTAAGCGTTCACGATTTTAAAGAAAAGAAAAAAAAAAGCTTGTTCCTAGCGATGTTTCGATCGTCGAAGGTTTCGAAATCTTTAACGACCAGAGTATTAGCATCTCGAACGTCGAACGAATACGACGAACCGCGAGACCCCTTTTTCTTCGCGAGATGTATTGATCTCCCAAAGGAATGATTGAAAATGACAGGTCCTGTTTTCGTTATTTCTCGCTCGTCTTTTTCGTCGTTTTCGATTCGTAGCTAGGCGATCCTCGAACTTATCGTACTTCTCTTCTCTTAATCTCATTTCGTTTGTTATGATACTAACTTGCGAAAAATTATCGTTCGCGAGTGTTTGTTATTTAAGTTAACAACGCCGAGAAGCCGTATTATTCGTCGTGTAGTAGGTAATCGAAAATGACGAAGATCCTGAGGTACAAATAGCTTTATGTTAGAAAATAAATTCATTTCGTAAACAGATCTTGGTTCAGAGGCGTTCATACCGATCAAAATATTCCTATAACCTTTATTCGGGCACAAATTTTTTAGTGATATATACATTTTAACAAATTAGACAAATATCATTAGATTTCTATAGAAGTGTGTCTTTAAAATTTGACTTTTATCTATCGGATTGCATTGCTTGACACAAAAATATTGTTATAACCTTTATTCGAGCACAAACTTTTTAGTGATATTTACACTTTAACAATTTGGACGAATGTCATTAGATTTCCATAGAAGTGCGTCTTCAAAATTTCACTTTTATATATCGCATTGCTTGACACTGATTACACAAAGTACTTAGATGGCTTTTTGTACTAGTATCGTATATGCTGACATTAGTGCAACAAATTTAATGAACCTAAGAAGTTTGAATACTTCCTATCCCCTGTATTAGAAACATTGCACAAATATGTTTTACCTTTCGCTAAGGTTTTCGAGTCCATAGAAATATTTATTTGATAGAGTCCAAAGTATCGTTTGAATGATAAGACATCAAAATATTCTTGATAGTTAATATTTGGTAACTGAAATTTTGTGTATATTTATTACATAGACATCAAAAAATGAATGTCAAGTTGCATCTTGGACTCCCAGACTATATTTTCAATTTTAATATCTGCTCAAATCAATGATTTCTTTTGCATTCAAAGTGGATCTGTTCCCATAGCGAAGACATTTATGATACTATACATTCTTTAACAGGTGGAAAGGTTGTGGAACAAAATGGTACACATATAATTCAATAAATATGCATCAAAATTCAAATATGCCTTTGAATTTTTCTTGAAAATAGGCATGAACTTCCCGGACAACCCAATAAATTGTTGCAACTGGTTTTAATCAAAGAATACTAGTTGTAAATGGATCTGAAATCATGTAAAACAAAATTTGTTACATAGATATTAAAGAATTAACGTCACTTTGTGTCTCAGACTTCTAGATTATATTTTCAATTTTAATATCTGCTCGAATCACTGGTCTCTTTTGCATTCAAAGTGCATCTGTTCCCATAGCGAAGACATTTATGATACTACACATAGATTGAAACTATATTGTCGCAACCGGTTTTAATAGAAGAATAATAGTTGTAAATGCATCTGAATTCATGTTAAACAAAATATTTTTTATTCGAGAAGTTTTGTTAACTTCTGTAAGATGCTGCCATCTGCATACAGAAATGTGAACTACATGAGGTCATATCGGTAAAGAAGAAACCTCGCGTGATATTATAAATGTTGGTGGTATTTTTTAAATTTAATAGTTTTACATTACAGGATTAAATAATGGATGAGTTACGGATAAATAGCAATATTTTATTTGTTATTGTACAGTTTGTATAATACTTTACAGCGAGTACATGGAATAGCATAGAAAATTTTACACATTCGGGTAGTTTTTCGAAAATCGAAAAAAGTGCGAGGATATTTATTGGAGATATTCATTTGTTAGACTCAGATTCATTCATACGATGATTTTATTCGCTCGATGTCGTATGATAACCTTAACGTTTATAGCCCGTATTCAGGTACTCTTCGGGAGTCTGTAGATGGTAATGAAATTAGGTTAGTGTATAATATCACATGGCTGAAACCAGTCCCGAATAGTCGAATAAATGAATATTCTATAGGCGCGCTATCAATTCAGGAAATCACAATAATCGTAAATACGGGTCGTAGGTCGATTTAGCTTTGAGGGTACCGTATTAATTCAAGCAAAAATATTACAATAAAAAAAAAAACGGAATCGAATGTAAAGTTTCGGGACATGTAGAGATACGCAAATTGAGAAGAAACGTTTCTGTAAACACGGGTTGGCAATCGCTTAGTTTCCGAGATACGATGACGTTACGCCAGTGTTTCTCAACCTGGGTTCCCCACGAGGGTATTTTCCGAAGAATAAATGAAGTATATTATACAGTGGAACGAACGAAAGTCTCGGTTATTATTTTCATCAAAGATACAAAGTTAACTGTTGTCGATAGCGAAAATATGTAAGAAGTGCGTTGTTTAGCGAAGTTTGAGAAGCACTGAGTCGAGAAGCTTGCCCTTGCGTTCTCATCAGAGATCGTTCGCGCCATTTTCCCTTTGAGACTCGGCGTAATTTTTTTTAACGAACTGCACCATTCGAATCGATAATCGACTTGCCCTTCTGTGATCTGCACGTTCACTTAAACGTTCCACTGTCGAGATAACGCGCACTCGAGGAGACACAGCAAAAACATTATTGTATCTCTGAAATTAAGCGACCGCTATCCCCGTGCATTAACTTTCTTTCCTTTGGGCGTCTCCACGCGCGTACATCTTTCTTACATCGACCGTGCCTGTAACGCGTACATCCCTGTAACGTACGAGAAACTTCTAACCTCTCTCGTAACCTTTTAATTATATATTTATGTATCCTCTTTTTATCCCCGTCTTTTATCACTATAATCGGGGTTACGTATTCGGGTAAGCCGGACCACTTTGATTCGTTTTTGCAAGTCGAGTGATTTTTACTTGTTAGTGATGATATACTTTATGCCGAGACGCTCCGTAACACGAGGAGGATGCAATTTCTTTTCGCGCGGCAAAAGGAAGCGACACAGGCATCAATGCATCCGTTTGTTGTGTACATTTCGGTGTCTCTATCAGATCTAGACTTATCGCGGAATCTCGCGGCACTTTGGAACCCACGCAATAATGCTCGGGATACAAAGAATTGTTAAGCATCGCGCTACAAAGCACGGGCCCACAATGTGGCTCCATCGAGTCTATGGAAATTTACGAAATGTGTACATAACCTAAACGTTGGATCGTTGCTTTTGGACGAGTAGAGGTGTCCATTTAGGTGAAATTTGGATCGGAGGATTGGAGGGTTGAGATGGGTGTCTAAGAAGAGGGTTAGGAGATAATGATGGTAGGTTCCGATCGGTGACCGCCATTTTTCTCTCAGAACTCTTATCAGAAAATTGTTTGGAATAAGATATTCAATTGTAGATATAGATAAAGGGGGGGGGGGTGTTTAGGAAGTGAACGTGAGCAATATTTATTTTTTCGAAAAAGTGACTCGTGTCTAGGAGAAACTAATTTCGGAAAATATAATTGAAAAATGGCGGAGCTCGACCTATCCCTATTACGGTGGCCGCCATTTTCCATTTCTCTCTCGCAACTCTTATCAGAAAAGTGTCTGCAATATTTAATTGCAAGCACAGATGAGGTTAGGAAAAATGTTTAAGAAGCGTAGGCGAGCAATATTTATTTTTCGAAACAAATGTCTCGTGTTCCAGTGGAAACTAATTTCGGAAAATTTAATTGAAAAATGGCGGAGCTCGACCTAGCTCTATTACGGT
>NC_071982.1:7253270-7253518 GCF_026283585.1 Hylaeus volcanicus
AGAAATTTCTTGGATAGACATGGAGGGTACGAATATTTATGGGACTGTCTGTATACATGTACGTGTAAAAAATATATATATATATGTTTTACATATTTTTATATATATTTTTATATAATATATATTATATATATATTATAAATGAAATCCAATCCATTTTTCATTCGACATGTATATATATATGTATATATATATATATATATATACATGTCGAATGAAAAATGGACTGGATTTTATTTAATAGAAAA
>NC_071982.1:7253618-7261002 GCF_026283585.1 Hylaeus volcanicus
GCCTCGATATGCGCCAAGGGTTAAACACGTTGAGCCCCACGTCGCCCATATGTGGGCGACAAGGATATTCACCGAGGAATTAAATACATTCGTTACGAATATGTGGCGTTACAGAAAATAAATTCAAGTGGAATTATTAATGAGTTTTAAAGAGGTCGCAGCAATGAGATTCCCAGTATCGATATTCTCTGCGCCGATAATTGCATTCTTTGCAATAAAGAAAAAAAAGAAAGTAAAAGAAAAGAATATACATGTCGAATCGAGTAGCATCCTCGTTTTCAAAGTCGAAGTTAAACGGTGAGGTTTCAGGGATTTCCAGTATCGATATTCTCTGCGTGGACAATTGCATTCTTTGCGATAAAGAAAAAAAAGGGGAAAAAATGTACATATGTCGAATCGAGTAGCATCCTCCTTTTCAAAGTCGAAGTTAAACGGAGAGGTTTCAGGGATTTCCAGTATCGATATTCTCTGCGTGGACAATTGCATTCTTTGCAATAAATATAATAATAAAAGAAAAAAAATATACATGTTGAATCGAGTAGCATACTCCTTTTCGATCTCGGTTAAAAATGAAACTTCACGTTCTTAGTAACTAAACGCAGTCCGGTGTTTAACGAAGGGAAAGAAAGGTTTGGGTAGCAGCCGAATATTCGAGTCATGGAATCCATGGATTCCGTGGAACCCCGTGCAGCTTTCTCTGTCGTTTTCCCCGCGGCCGGAAAAGCGATCAGGGAGAAAGAAAAACTGCGTCGGGGGAAAGAGAGGCCTCGGAGCGCGTGTCTCCGGTGCTCCAATGACGCAAGTAACGCGCTGATCGATTAAGCGTGTACTCTACATACGTGTAACTCGTTGTTTTGTAGCCGATACGTAATACGCGACGGAGAACGTAACGCTCGTGTAGTCCGTTCCAACCGACGCGTGATACAGCGAGGATTTTCGTTCGTCTCTGGCCACTTGGAAACGAGTACATCTGGCCCTCGTGGAACACTCGCGATACGTTGCTCGATATAACGAACTGAAACGCAGCAAAAATTTTAATAAACAATACTCAATGTTCCCTGAAGAACGAAACAATTACAAACTGTTTGCTGGATCTGGAACAGTCTCCGGAAATGAATCATTTCCTTCCTAGAAATGAATTGTTCTAGTGGACAGGTCCGACGCGACAGCACGTCGATAAATAAATAAATCTCAGTTGCGATCTCCACCCCGTACATTTCCATTAACGCTCCCGGCTTGACCCGATCTACGTCATATCGGATATCGCGAGATGGTCGGCGGAGTCTCGAGTAGCCGTGCCAGGTGAATCATTAAGCTCCAGAAGCTCGATTCTGTGAAATCGACGAGCCGAGGAGCTCTCGAATAGCTTCGGAACGGAGCGTCGGCGTCGGCGTCGGCGTCGCGTCACCACGCGTAGGTCGAAGAAACGCGTGGACCTTCCCCGGCCATCTTGGTTTGTCTGCCAAACGAAGAAAGCTGCGGCACCAACTACGCGTACACGTGTGCCTCTTGGGGGTACCTCCTGGATCGTTCGACGCTTGGATCGCGGGAAAACGAACGCGATTTCGTCGATCGTAGAGACGGATCTATCGTAGGGTTAGCCCGATCGCACGAGGACGCAACCGATCGGTTTCAAACCACTCTGAAACTAGTTGCACGCGACCTAGATGCGACGTGGATCTCGGTAAAACAAAGATAGCGGAGTCTAGTTCGAAGGAAGCGTGGAGCACGAAAGAAAACTTAACGGGGTATTATCCTGACCGAGAAGGTTTCAAAAAAGCGGTTTTTCGTGAATTTGTTTACGATGGAAAGAAACGATTAATTCTACCGAACTTTTTATCCTATTTTCAGACACATTTGAATAGTCCGTAGAAATTTGTTCAACAAGAAATATTCATATCGCGTCGACTGTGATTTGTAGAGCACCTCACGATTAAAAGCTTCTATCGGCGGGAAAGATGCAGGTCGTAATTTTGGTTTGACGCAACAAAATTTTAAACATCTTTTTTATCAAGTTAAACCGACTTTTTTCACCCAAAGAACTCGTTCTTTTTATCAAACTTGCAGTAATTTCACCATTCTTACGGGCTTTTCTTTGTCGCGTAGAAGAAAAATGTATGAAAATGAAAATTTCTTTTGGGGTTTTTTTTCTTTCTTTTTTTTTGTGTCAAACCAAAATTACGACCCTGCATCTTTCCCGCCGATAGAAGCTTTTAATTGCGAGGTGGTCTACAAATGTGCGTCACAGTCGACTCAATTCGAATATTTCTTGTTGATAAAACGTTCGATAGAATTGATTATTTCTTTCCATTCTAAAAAAATTCACGAAAAACTGTGTTTTTTTTTTCAGACCTAATTCAGGATACCTCCTTAACACGTTGCCTGCCAAACGAATATTCTTGAAAATTTCTGCTAAGATTAAGTATTATTTAAAGACTATCGGTGTCTAGGTAATGAAACATTTATCGTGGTATTTAGTTTTGTAATTACATCAAAATTCAAGAACTTCATTCGGATTCATCTCCTGTCACGTCTAACTTTCAGAATTAATCTTTTCAGTTCTTGAGTGAAAAACACTGTCACTCACATATGGGTGACATGCCGATCAACGTGTTAAACAAAATAATCCAACTACTTAAAGATGCACATGCATGGACCAATATCTAACATTGCAGACAACCTCATAAGAAACTGTCGCTAATAACCAAAGGTTCATGCGACGTTAAATATACAATAATAATAAATAAATAAATAAATAAATAAATAAATAAATAAATAAAAAATAAATAAATAAACATACATACATGGACCAATATCTAACATTGCAGACAACCTCATAAGAAACTGTCGCTAATAACCAAAGGTTCATGCGACGTTAAATATACAATAATAATAAATAAGTAAATAAATAAATATATAAATAAATAAAAAATAAATAAATAAAAAGGATAGTGTCTAATTCCAAGTCTAGTAGCACTAATTTCAAATCGGTTTCAAATCGGTTGTGCCCGTGTGCGTTCGGCAGTTGATCTCTAGTTTTCACGAGTGCCTATGGTTTTACGAGTTCCAGATGATTTTACAGGTACTATCGGTCGGGAAATTTCCTTCGTGCCGGTCTTCGCGGGAGATATGAAAGGAACGCGAGGGCAGAGTGTTCATTACGTAATCCTGAAACGTTTCGCGAAATTTGATACATTCGTCTCCCGTGGGCGTAATTGTATACGCGTATTGATTATACGTCAGCAATGAAATTCGCCTGGGACGGAACGAGTATTTGGTTTTCGGTGGATCTAATCCTTGGTCGGTTACAATCGAATTACTCCGCGAATTATCATCCGGGAAATGATTCGATTACATCGCTATTTACATTCGCGACCACAGCAATCAACTATTGAATTACAACCTAATAGAAATACAATTTAATCGAATATAGTTTTTAGGATTAGGATCGATTTTCAACGAGAATCCCACCGTCAAAATTTGCCTTTTTTTTAGAAATATGTCTTTTTTTTTTTAATTGCGTTGCTATTTATATTCATTTGGAATGTAATCGAATATGGTTTCTATAACTTGGAGTGAATTTTGAAAACGAATCCCACATCAAAGTTTCACTTTTTCTTTTGAAATGCCTTTCTTGGAATTGCATTGCTATTTCCATTCATTTGCAATGTAATCGAATATGGTTTCTGTAATTTGGAACCAATTTTGAAAAAGATTCCCACATTAAAATTTGCCATATTTTTTTTTTTTTTCTTTTTAAATGCCTTCGAATTGCATTGCTATTTGTATTCACGATCACAGCAATAAACGATTGAATTATAACTTAATAGAAACACAGTCTAATCGAATAAAATTTCTACAATTTCGAATCAATTTTGAAAAAGAATTTGACGTCAAAATGTTTTTTGAGAAAATAGCCTTATTTTGGAAAAAATGTCTTTCTTTGAATTTTATTGCCATTTCCTCCCATTTGCAATCTAACCGAGTAAAGTTTCTACAATTTCGAATCAATTTTGAAAAGGAATCCCACATCAAAATTTTTTTGAAAAAAAAAAAAACTCTTTTGGAAAAAATGCCTTTCTTCGAATTGTATTGCCATTTGATATCATTTGGAATGTAATCGAATAAAGTTTCTATAATTTGGAATCAATATTCAAAAAGAATCCCACATCAAAATTTTTTTGAAAAAAAAAGCCTTTTTTCGAATTTTATTGCCATTTGATATCATTTGGAATGTAATCGAATATAGTTTCTATAATGTGGAATCAATATTCAAAAAGAATCCCACATCAAAATTTTTTTGAAAAAAGCCCTTTTGAAAAAAATGCCTTTCTTCGAATTGTATTGCCATTTGCTATCATTTGCAATGTAATCGAATAAAGTTTCTATAATTTGGAATCAATTTTGAAATAGAATCCCACATCAAAATTTTTTTGAAAAAAATGCCCTTCTTCCAATTGCATTGCTATTTGCTTCCATTTGCAATCTAACCGAGTAAAGTTTCTTTAATTTGGAATCAATCTTCAAAAAGAATCCCACCTGAAAATTTGCTTTTTTTCTTTAAAAAAAAAAAAAAATGCCTTCCCGTACGCGTATTCGAGGAAACCATTGTAGCCATTCGCGACGAAATCAAACAAATTTCGCCCGAAAGAAAGAGCGTCGGGAGCGTCTTTGTTTAAACATTGCTCCCAAGACTCGAGAAAACACACACACACACACACACACACACACACAAAAGCTTGGAGGGGGGTGTCTCGATATTTTGGTGCCGGGATCGCCTCGCATGATATTCGTCGCCTGGCGAAACGGCGTTACGGAGGACCCGGGGGGGACGAGTTGAGTTTGAGAGCAGAAGGGAACGCGCGAAGAAGGAAACGAGTGCTAGGGTTGAAAGAAGTTGAACGGAGGTTTGTGGGGAGAGGAGAGAGACGGAGAGAAAGGGCAAGTGCAGGCGGGAGGTTGCGGCGTGTTGCGTTCTCGGTTGCAGCCGGCTGCGGCCGTCAGCTGCCGACAGATTTATCGAGTGGCACGTGCCGATCCGGAGCAATGTCGTTTTATGCCTTCCTCTTTTCCAGCCGACGCGGTTCGCCGAAGGCAAAAATTATTGTCGCTCGCCCCGAAAGCCAGCCCACGCGTCGCGACTCGTCTCTTTCGCGCGATCTACTCTTCTTTGATTAGTCGATGGTGTTTTGTGGCTACTGGAACGATCGGAAGGGACTAGACTGATCCGTTTGTCGTATTGGTACTCTTCATTCTGTACTCTGGCATTGTACGCCTTTCGTGCCAAGTACCTTGGCTTTTACCGAAAGGCTTTTTAGGTATCCGCCTTTTGGTTGTTTTGATTTTTGAATAGGTTGGTAAGGACCGAGAAATAAGATACACGTAGTTTTCTATACCCGTTGGCCCGTTTTCATACGTACCAGGTGAAACGAACCCCTAGAGTTTCGGCTGCAATAGCTTATTATTAACAAACAAATTACTTTGTACAAAATTCAGGGCTAGATTTTATATGCCGATAGAAAATCACGAAACTTTTTCTTAAAAAGTTTTCTTTCGTCTCTGATAGCTTCGGAGATAGCATATTGCAGCAGAAACACACACACACACACACACACACACACACACACACACACACACACACACACACACACACACACACACACACAAAAACTCACACCTCATCTCGCCTCGCCTCGCCTCATCTCACATTCTCTCTCTCTCTCTCTCTCTCTCTCTCTCTCTCTCTCTCTCTCTCTCTCTCTCTCTCTCTCTCTCTCTCTCTCTCTCTCGCTCGCTCGCTCGCTCTCGCTCTCGCTCTCTCTCTTTCTCTCTCTCTCTCTCGCTCGCTCCCTATATATGAAAAGGGACCAATATAAAAAAATACGTGTATCTTATTCTTCGGTCCTTTCAGACGTTTTCAAAAATCAAAACAATCCAAAAGGCGGATACCTAAAAAACTTCGCCTGTTAGTGGAAGGTATTTGGAACAAACTTCTCAGCGACTTTTTCATGGTACGCTCGAGGATGTAACGACGAAAAGTTTAGCAAACGTTATTGCTCGCACTCCACGCGCCTACGAGAGTGCCGAACTCCGCTAGTTTTAGTCGCATGATCTCATCAATGAAGTAGTCGGTCCCGACGTTTTGGCTCGAGGTCCGTGCAGGCCTTTTCCGTCGTCCATTTTCACGCGAACGTCCCGCAAGAAACTCGATCGCCATCGAAATCGTTTCTATCGACCCAGCATACGTTAAAAAAGAACCACCATCAAACATCACTAGGAAGAATGTGGAAATTCGGAAAATTTGCAAATCGAACAGCTGAAACATCGTACAGACCGAATCGCGTCGCCAAGGGAAGAACGTATCGCGCGACGGGAAAATGCCAAGGGAAGAACGTATCGGGTGATCGCGATGGAAAGGACGCGACGGATAACGAAGAGAAAAAAAAATGTAAGGTGGACAGCGGCGACGCGCGACGGTTTCGTAATAAACGTCACGCGACACGTGTGTCGTCGTCGTCGTCGTCCCGTGTCGGTTCTATTCTCCGCCCGGGCGAAATTGATGAATTTCTTCTCCGTTGACGACGCCTCGACGGCAACCTCCCCGAATCCGTTTAGGATGCTCGGAGGCATGAACTTTCGAACTCTGCCGGTCGGTTGTGCAAATGAAATTTCCATGTTCCGCGTGACGTACGAGAGAGGGACGGAACGCGACGCGAAACAAAAGAGAGGAAAAGAGAGAGGTAGCGAGAGAGATTGGTAACGATTTTCCTGGTGGTGGCACGGTATGTATTAAGAGTGACTTGAATTAATAACGATCTCTATTTCGGAGATGCCTCCATGCTCCGTTAACCCGATTAAAGCTGAATACAGAGGCGAAGCGGGATGATATAAAGAATTCAGGCGAATCTTCCAGCGTGACTGGCTCGCTTGATCCCATTGCAAACGGTTAATTATGGAAACTTGGACGTTACGACAGGTTTCACGATCGGATCTTCGCTTACAACGAGACACGCGGAAGTATTCGGACGAAACGGATCCGAATTACATTACGTCACTCGGCCGCCATCTCCGGGCTGATTTATATCGAGCCGTTTCTGAATAAAATAACACCCAACTCGACGTTTCGCGCCGCGGATGTTACCTACCTATCGCGAGGCGTCGCTCCCAAATTTCAATTAAACCACGCTAACCGCTCTGTTCTATACCCGGTTTTGCTGTTCGGCTCGCGTTCGAGGGTCCAAAGTGAATGAACTCGAACCGTAGCACGCGAGACAGACCTAATCCAGGATTTTGTGTAAAAACAGTAGGACTGTAAAACAGTCTGTAGGAATTTGTACATCTCGGAAAGAATTTTGGTGGGATTATAGGTGTTTGTAGGCGTTTG
>NC_071982.1:7261012-7262838 GCF_026283585.1 Hylaeus volcanicus
GATTATAGGTGTTTGTAGGCGTTTGCAGGTGTTTGAAGTCGATTCGATTGGAATTCAAAGCTGAGACATAAAAGGGTTTCTCAAAATTGAATCTCATCGTATTCGTAATTTTAATTGTAATTATTTCTAAGAATAATACTCATAAAAGCACTTTCATGAAATGCCTTGACCTATGATGTTATACTAGACACACCTAGTGTAGGAAGAATTTTGTTACAATTATTGTGTTTGAGGCTTTAGAGTTTGATTCGAGTGGAATGGAAAGCTCGGACCTAGAATGTTTTCTCAAAACTGAATCTCATCGTATTCTTCATTTTAATTCTAATTATTTCTAAGAATAATGCTCATAGAACCAAAAAACTTTTTATCAAGTGTTTTGGCCATGTGCAATATTTAACGAGTGCATTCTTCTTTTTTTTTTCTATGGAAGGACCACCATCGCGTATGCAACACCGACCCTGTACCTTGGCTCCTACATGCGATAGAAAGGTAAACACCATCTTCTCTATACAATTATTTCTATCCCTACGGTCGGATCACACATCCAATATAGAATTTGGCAAGAAAAGTTGTATAGTAATAATTAGACTGCGGATCTTTATGCATTGATAGAAAATTTGAATGTGAAACCTACAAAATGCAAACAATATGCAAGAATAAAAAAAAAAGATTGAAAGTAAAGTTTGCGTTATAATATTTGCAGAATAAAATAAATAGCTACTTGAGTTCAATTTTTATAGGCACTTTCGCCAAGATTTTATTTTCCATAATGATGCGCAGACTAGTAATAATTTACGGTGTGTATGAATTATTCATTGTAAGTAGCGTCCGCATATTTACGAGCGAAAGTGTACAATTGTTTCGCACGCATTATTTAATTTAGTATCGCGTGAAATATTTTTTCTATAGAATCACATCCGAGTCCATTTTTATAATAAGTTTCTGTAAAAGCAAACACTCTGCTTCGAGAAGAAACATCTAAAAACATTCACGACTCGATGTATTATGTATCATTCAAATTGATAATTAGCCGTATTTTGATACAAGTAAAATTGAGATTGTACGTTCAAAAATCACTTTTATATTAAATATGTCGCCCTAGAGGCGCCACTGGAACGCAAATGGTTGAGACATTTCTTCGACTCCTTTAGAAATAGATACGAGACAAAACCTCTGTAGGTTCGATGTTAAATCGAGGGTTTCGAGTAACGCTGAAAAAAGAAAAGACAGTCAGCGTAATAAGAACTCGTACAGGAACCAATTCAAAATGAAACTCGATATATTTATTTTATTAATAAATTTTAGGGAAAGATCTAATTAACCAACATTCCCACGCATTTTTAAAGTAGAATTTCCGTAAATTATTTGTAACGTTAGCCTCTCATTTCTTTTCTCATCAATTTTATTTTAGATTGGTTGCTGTACGAATACTTGTTACACTGGCTGCATATCGAATCGAGTAACCTGTTCCTTTTCGAAGTCGGTTAAAAAAAGCCCAAGGATTTTGTTTGAAGTACGAAGGTTTGAAATCGAGGGTTTCGAGTAACGCTGAAAAAAGAAAAGACAGTCAGCGTAATAAGAACTCGTACAGGAACCAATTCAAAATGCAACTCGATATATTTATTTTATTAATAAATTTTAGGGAAAGATCTAATTAACCAACATTCCCACGCATTTTTAAAGTAGAATTTCCGTAAATTATTTGTAATGTTAGCCTCTCATTTCTTTTCTTATCAATTTTATTTTAGATTGGTTGCAGTACGAATACTTGTTACACTAACTGCATATCGAATCGAGTAACCTGTTCCTTTTCGAAGTCGGTTAAA
>NC_071982.1:7262848-7266897 GCF_026283585.1 Hylaeus volcanicus
GAAATCGAGGGTTTCGAGTAACACTGAAAAAAGAAAAGACAGCGTAATAAGAACTCGTGCAGGAACCAATTCAAAATGCAACTCGATATATTTATTTTATTAATAAATTTTAGGGAAAGATCTAATTAACCAACATTCCCACGCATTTTTTAAGTAGAATTTCCGTAAATTAAAGTTTATTTGTAACGTTAGCCTCTCATTTCTTTTCTCATCAATTTTATTTTAGATTGGTTGCTGTACGAATACTTGTTACACTAACTGCATATCGAATCGAGTAACCTGTTCCTTTTCGAAGTCGGTTAAAAAAAGTCCAAGGATTTTGTTCGAAGTACGAAGGTTTGAAATCGAGGGTTTCGAGTAACACTGAAAAATAGAATCGTCGTATAACGCGGTACTAAAATTGCACAGGTTTCGCAGTAACGCGATGGATGGTAGCGACGAGCCTCGCGTAGCACAGCACTCGAATTCCAACAGCGTCAATTCGACAGCATCTAAACGGTGTTATCCATTAAAACGTTCGATTTCGTCCGAAAACTTTTGATTCGAAGACCTTGCCTCGTACGAGACTGTACGTACCACGTACGAGACCACGCGAATCCAAATTTATTGTACAGGGTGTCACAAAATTATACGTCACGGTCACCGCAGCGTGATTGTACACCTACGATTTAGTGGAGATCGACATGGAAAGACTCCCCGCGAAATTCACCTCGAACTTAAAAATCAAGATCAAGAAAACAAATTTTTGTTGTTGTTTAATCGTGTTTTACTGGTCATAACGATCAACAATTGTGAAAGAGAGCATGGGTCCAATCTCAACTGTTACTTAAAAAAATGATGTTGTATTTCTTATCATTTTCGCAGCTTCTTTATTCGTAAATATTACAAGCCAGCAATAAGAGCAGCGTGACCACTTGGATAAAGTGCTTGCGCAAGGCGAAGCATTTAGTTATATTTCCTGAATGAACGGATAACTTCCCGCTGCTTTGTCGATACGTTACAGTATATTACTATGGTATGCTATTTACATACATATTGGCGCTGGATGTAAAAATTTACAAATAAAGAAGCCGCGAAAATGATAAGAAATGCAACATCATTTTTTAAGAGAACGGTTGAGATGTGACTCGCGGTTTCTTTCACGAAGTTGATCGTTATGACCAGTAAAACACGATTAAACAAATTTAAAAAAAAAAAAAGAAAGAAAGAAAAAAGTTTGTTTCTTTGACCTTGATTTTCAAGTTCACGGTCAATTTTGCGAGTAGTTTTTTCTGTAAATTTCCATCAAATCGTAGGTGTAGAATCACGCTATGGTGGCCGTGACGTATAATCTCGCGACACCCTGTACTCTTGACCCAACAATTCCAAACACCACTGAACCAACGAACCTACCCAGACGGGGGGAAAAAAACGAAAAAGAAGAAGAAAAAAAAACAAAAAAAAAATATACCTCCGGCTAGCAGCTCGAAAGGAAACTGCTCGAGAACACCCCTCGAAACTTTGGGAAGCAAGCACACGCCATGTTTCACATCACAAAACACTGGGCTCCCGATCCTCGTCCCAGGGCAGATCGGTATGGATGATAAATCCCCGTGGATCGCGACACTGATCACTCGTGCGAGGTATCCTAGATCCTAGAACAAACGATCGCCGGTCTCGGTCCTCCCCGAAGGATCATTCCTCGGTATCCGACGCGAAAGGGAGGTCCTGCGAAAGGGACAACTCGATCCTCGAACTGTGGGGGAAGCATCTGTGGTCTGGTCGATCTCTGGTCGATCTCTGGTCGATCTCTGGTCGATCTCCTCGTATCTAAACGTTGTGATTATCGTGGCGAACGCGGTGATTTCGATCGTCGTATCGACGCCTTCTCCTCGATTCCTCCGCGTTCGTCATCGTTGGTTCGCGGCCGTCGCTCGTACGGGTTAGGTTAGTCCCGACGGCGTTTCTCCGGTTGGACGTCCTAAGGAAAGAGCTGGTTGGTCGCGGCGCACAAAGACCATCGCAGAAACGGTGTATCGGTGGTATTTTGGTTTTGGCTCGGCTCGACCCGCGCAGTTCTGGGAGTGGAGTTCTAAAAACAGCAGAGGTAAGTCCTGCTCGCGCTGGCTTCTCTCGGGCTTCTCTCGGCCGGTTCTGTACACCTTCGGTCTTTCCTCTTCGTGGCTCGCTCGCGGCAAAACTCTTTAGCGACTAGCCGATGCGATCGCTTCACCGCTCTTCTTATAACTCGCATACTATGCCGGTTTCATTCCCAGAAGGCACCCGGTGCCGAACCTTCTTTTAGGCACCCTCGCGACCGCCTCAGCCGGATTTATTTCTTCGCGCCGAAATTATTTTTGGGACCTTTTCACGCGGTTTCTTAATACACGCGCCCCCGAACGATAACCGTACGCGCTCTCGCTCCGCTCCGCGCCTACTTTTCATCCTCTTCGATCCTCCTCGATCCTCTTGGACGGAAGGGAACGTGCACGTCCGAACGCGTCCTCGGTTACGAGCCATCTCTGGAACGTTTGCGATACGCGGATATCGACTCGGATAGCTTTTCTACAATCTGACCTTCTCTCTTTTTCGCGGATCTCCGCGAGATCCCGAGATTCGCGGGGATCCATGGGATTTTTAGTCTGGAATCCGTCGAGATGGGGAGTGGGTGTGGTTTCGAGATGGTAGTCGGAGGTGTTGTTGTTTGGTGCGAGTCAAACGTAGCTTCCATTTTGTGAGGATACGGTAGGTGGTAGGTTGGCTTGTTGTATTTGTCAGGCTTGTATTTGTCTTTTGTTGTATCGGATTTTCTGGCCGATTAGAGGTTTGTATTGGTTATTCTGTCGGGATGGTTTGTCGTGGTTGATCATTGAGACTGAGAATCATAGTGTTGCAAAGAGTTAGTTATATTGGAAAGAAGGTGGTTTAGAGTTTGACAAACCTTTGTTGTTGATTGTACCACCTCCAAATTTCGATTTGTGTTAGCTGTTTATTGTAGCAGTTTGCTTTGTTTCCGTTGATAATTGTAAATGAGATTCGTTAGTGTTGCAAAGATTTACTCATATTAGGACAAAATTAGTACCAAGCTCAAACTTGGTACTTGGTCGTGCTAACTCAAAATTTGGATTTGGATTTGTTATTCTATCATTTCCCTTTGTTTTCGTTGATAATATTGTGAATGAGATTCATAGTCTTTCAAAGCTTCACTCGTACTAGAAGGAATGAGTACCAAGCTCAAACTTGATACTTGATCGTACCACCTCGAAATTTGGCTTTATATTAGTTAATCTATCTCTTCGTTCGATTTTCTTTAATAACTGAAGGTTGAAATTCATAGTGTTGCAAAGCTTTACTCATATTTAAAAAAAAGGGGGAACCAAGCTCAAACTTTGTACTTGGTCGTAATATCCCAAATTGGGTTTGTATCAGTTTGCTTTGTCTTCGTTGATAATTGAAACTGAAATTCATAGTGTTGCGAAGCTTTACTCATATTTGGAAAAAATGAGTACCAAGCTCAAACTTGGTACTTGATCCTACCACCTCCAAATTTGGCTTTGGATTTGATATTCTATCACTTTGTTCGATTTTCATTAATAACTGAAGGTTGATATTCATAGCGTTGCAAAGCTTTACTCATATTTGGAAGAAATGAGTACCAAGCTCAAACTTTGAACTTGGTCGTAATATTCCAAATTTGGCTTTCTCTTAGTTCACTTTGTCTTCGTTGATAATTACAACTGAGATTCATAGTGTTGCAAAGCTTTACTCATACTAGAAAAAATGAATACCACGCTCAAACTTTGTACTTGGTCGTAATATTCCAAATTTGGCTTTATATTAGTTAATCTATCTCTTCGTTCGATTTTCATTAATAACCGAAGGTTGAGATTCATAGTGTTGCAAAGCTTTACTCATACTAGAAACAATGAGTACCAAGCTCAAACTTGGTACTTGATCCCACCACCTCCAAATTTTGCTTTGGATTTGATATTCTATCACTTTGTTCGATTTTCATTAATAACCGAAGGTTGAGATTCATAGTGTTGCAAAGCTTTACTCATACTAGAAAC
>NC_071982.1:7266907-7268360 GCF_026283585.1 Hylaeus volcanicus
TAGAAACAATGAATACCACGCTCAAACTTCGTACTTGATCCTACCACCTCCAAATTTGGCTTTATATTGGTTAATCTATCTCTTCGTTCGATTTTCTTTAATAACTGAAGGTTGAAATTCATAGTGTTGCGAAGCTTTACTCATATTAGGAAAAAATGAGTACCAAGCTCAAACTTGGTACTTGATCCTAGCACCGTCGAATTTGTGTACTCCATCGAGGCCAACAGTCAGTGTCAGAAGTATTCGTACAGCAAACCAATTTAAAATAAATAAAAATATATTTAATTACATATACACATACAATATATTTCATAAAATAATATTATCATTTAAATAATAATATTTAAATATATCACTTAAAAACTAAGTGGTTCTTGTACAAATACTTATTACCCTGGCTGTAATTAGTAAAAAAAAAACTGACTAACATTGGGTTCACTATTATACCAACAAGGATAAATTCTTTCGTTGCATTAGGTTGTCCCAAATGTTTCTTTCGTTTTATCAATAAGTAATACATACACAATATTTTATGTCTAATGAATTCTGCACGATTCATTTTGCTCCATTATTGCTACAACGTCAACATCTAAGAAATTAGAGTGTCTATTTATATAAACACTACATAATAATCGAGTGCAAAGTACGAAAGAAACTTTCGGGACAACCTAATACATGTCATAACGGAGCAATCGCGTAAAGGCAAGGCCGCGAAGGACCTCGAGTCTATCCTCAAAAATTGAGATCCACGATCCTCGTTCTCGAGATATTCCTATTCGAACAACTCACGATCGAAAGCCGCAGTTCCACAGAGAATATCTTCACGGTTTTCGAAAATCTAGCGCATCTATCCCTGTCTCGGTAAAACGTCGTATCTCGCGAGTGTGATGTCATCGACGGGCCACGATCAGCGAAATTCTGTGCATGCGCCATTTTCTTCAACCCCAGGAGGACTTCTGTTTGGCTCCGTCTCCGGGGAGGGTCACTTTAGACCCCTGTCTCGACTTAAATCTTGCTCGTATCATTTTTAATGTCCCGCAATAATCTACTAATTGGCAAGATGAGTTACAGAAGTCCTCCAATGGTTTGTGTGGTTTGTAATTTTCTCAATTCTCTGTGTACCATCAGGCTCCACTATCCAATAATTACACCCTCCATTTCGTGCGCAAAATTCCTATTTAGAGTACTCATACCCTAATGAAATGATTAAAAAGAAAAAAATTGAGAGGTTCCATTGGTTGCTGAATGTTCTGATGGTACATCGATAATTATTTATTTCTTGTGGTTTGTAATTTTCTGCCTAATTCTCGGTGTACCATCAGGCTCCACTATCCAATAATTACACCCTCCATTTATGAGTACTCATACCTTAATGAAATTATTTAAAAAAAAAAATTGATAGGTTCCATTGGTTGCTGAATGTTCTGATGGTACATCGATAATTATTTATTTG
>NC_071982.1:7268370-7269531 GCF_026283585.1 Hylaeus volcanicus
GTACTCATACCTTAATGAAATTATTTAAAAAAAAAAATTGAGAGGTTCCATTGGTTGCTGAATGTTCTGATGGTACATCGATAATTATTTATTTTTTCGTGGTGTTTCGAGGATCGTCGCGCAAGCAAGTCGAATATCCTTTCTATTCGTCAAGGTTCGATCGAATTTCTTGGCAACAACATCATCCTGCCGCGCCGTTAGTCACACAGATGCGAGACTTGTCCGTTCGGGTTGTCAGGTCGTCACGTGACGCGATCGATTATGTTATACGCCTTCTCGATTCCTGCAATACATTACGTTGTTCGAGCCACGGCATAATAGTGGCGGACAGAATGCAATCCACGGGTTATAATTCCAATCTAATCGATAATCGTTATTAATCGTCGAAGAACAATCGAACGGAGTTCTAATCGGAGTAATAATTCAGAGTTAAGATCTTTTAAAAATTGTTGGAAGAGTTCTACCCTGTTTAATCGTGAAATTACTTAAAAACTGCTGCTCGTGTCTCTTATTATTTCTATACGGTTGCTCTAAACAACTATACCCTCCCACCCACTGATTAATTCACCAGCGAAAAGGTTGATACGCGCGCGACAAGTGGAAAACCACGTACGAATGACGAAAGTCGTCGGTTCGTGGACGTCGAAGAGCGCGTCGTGTTCGTTCTTCTGCCCTCTGCACGGCGAGCGTCACCTTGATCGCCGTCCAAATTACTCCGACGCAACGACGACGCTCGCCCAATAGTCTCGATCCGCGGACGATTTATCTCGAAAGATCTCGGGCTAGCATTCGAACGGTAACGATCTAGCAACGATACCGAAACGTTATTCCGGGCTTATTCCTCCTACAGAGGAATCAATTTATGCTAATTAATATTTGTATAGAGAACAAATCGAAAGTTAAACGAAACTGTGCCGTTATATTCCATACGTGATATTTTATATATTTTTTCGTTTAAAAGAAAACAAATGTTAAACGAGAGCGTGTATTGTATTTCAAACTTGATATTTTAGAGATTTTTTTTCATTTAACACGTTTACGCCGGCGCTGCTATTTCTATTTTTCGCCATGGGGCGGCACTGTGGTACACGTATTTTGATAACACGCGAACGTCAGCCAACGGTGGTACACGCCGCCCGATGGGACATGCAAGCGTGAGCC
>NC_071982.1:7269541-7273039 GCF_026283585.1 Hylaeus volcanicus
CACGCCGCCCGATGGGACGTGCAAGCGTGAGCCACCGGTGGTGCACGTCGGCGTGAACGTGCTAAAAGGAACTAAAAGTTAGATGAAAGTGTCTATTGTATTCCAAACTTGATATTTCATAGATTTGTTTCATTTGCGAATACTCTCAGAGATTCCTCTACGTTTTCGTTCGCCATAAACAGCACCCACAGTGACGTATCTCGCACCCATGAGATACAATCGAGCGATAAATTACTCCAATAATCGTAACCCTAACGCTCGGTTGAATCGATCGGTTTCGCGCACGGATTACCGAAGACGCGATTCTAAAGGCCAAGAGTAGTTTGCACGTTAAATTAGCTTCGCACTTTCACTAGCCTCTTTTACACGCGTTTTATCTTCTTTCACCTCGCATAATCTGCAAGAGTTATTTTCAGGGTAACTTTGCCGCGTCGTAGGGTGAATGAGGATCAATTTGCTTCTCCGCAACGCTCACTCCGCGCACCTTGAAACTGTTATAGTGATCGGTGTTAGCCCCCTTTTATTTATTTTTTTTTTTCTTTTAAATACGTGCTCGATCGCGGGAAACTTTCTCCGCATAAAAAATCGCCTAGTAGAATCTTCTCTATACCTCTATGTATTCAAGTTAGGGTGCATTCAAGAAATGAACCGTTGAACTCATTGATATATATAGTCAATCCCATAAGTCTTCTTTTATGTCTATCGAAGAAATTTGTCTAAATTTATCAATAGGTTTGATGTTTCGAAATGAATTTTTTATTATAAACATGTGCGTGTGCGAAGTCTATTTATGGAAATATTTATAACGAATCGTTTAATTAGAAACATCAAACCTTCCGTTTAATTTTGGGCAAAATCCTTCGGTAGACGTGGAGAGTACGAAAACTTACGAGACTGACTGTAGATGTATGCGTGTCTAAAGTTTCAGAAAAATGTTGGAGTTCGTTGAAAAGTGGGGTTCGGGAGGTGATTTGAAACAACTTTTTCCTTAGCGAAAATGTTGTCCGAGGCTTCGTTAAGGAGTAATCAACGGAAAACCCCCGACCAATCAGAGCGGTGGAGCGCCCGCAGTGGCGTAGACTACTCGCGCTCTGATTGGTCGGGGTTTTCTGTTGATATCTCCTTAACGAAGCCTCGGGCAACATTTTCGCTAAGGAAAAAGTTGTTTCAAATCACCTCCTGAACCACCCCTTTCAAGGTGTTAGAACATTTTTGGGACACCCTGTATATACAGGGTGGAGGTGATTTGAAACAACTTTTTCCTTAGTGAAAATGTTGTCCGAGGCCTCGTTACGGAGATATTAACAGAAAACCCCGGACCAATCGGAACGCGAGTACGCCGGCGGAGGGCGGTCCCTAGCGCGTAGCCTACGCCTACCGTGGGCGGGGTCCACCGGTATACTCGCGCTCTGATTGGTCGGGGTTTTCTGTTGATATCTCCTTAACGAAGCCTCGAGCAACATTTTCGCTAAGGAAAAAGTTGTTTCAAATCACCTCCTGAACAACCACTTTCAAGGAACTCTAACATTTTTCGGACACCCTGTATATCCATTCTGAAATCCTCGCAATTGCATCACGTGATTACATACATTTGGTATTATTTCTTATTAACAATTTCGAAATATAAAATGCACAGTATGCGTGCATTAACCATTCCTAAGGTTTGTTACCCCTTTCAAGAAATTCCAACATTTTTTAGACAGCCTGTATACTAAAAGACTAGAATTCCCATGCGTCATTTGTATGAAAATAGCTTCCAACAGCTTCCAACTTGGTACTTTCCAACTTAGTTGTTAGTACTAGTGCAAAATACCTTGCAAGTACACACACAAAAAAAAAAAAGTATGTACACGAGTCTCTGTAGAATAATAACACAATAGATAAATGATATGCAATAGATTACATGGAAATCGTTTCAAAGACGCATTCAAGGAAAAAATCGGAGATGAATGGAACCCCTCTAAACGTTAAACGGTTCGATCGAGTCGCAACGACAAAGGTTTCCACCGAGGGGTTTCTCGAATCGCGAGGGACCTGTTGCTCTATAATGGGGTTCGTCGCGGGTTACCCGAAAGCGGCCGCAAATCCACGGATGTAAACGAGGAGTCTACCCTCCGAATCTTTTTATCCGTTGTACGAATCACCTGCTGACGTCACCTCCGGAGGTCGGACTCGTTCCCTCTGGTTTGGTCCCGTGCCAAGTGCGCAGTTCGCACGTGCCACGGTTAAATGGCACCTTGCGCTTCTCGTTCCAAACGGTAAAGCCACGCTCCCACTCGAAACTCTTGCACGTTTATATCCACGAGGGGTGTATCAATTTATATAGAATTCATTCGTAAATTTGCTGGGTTCCAATAAATAATCAAGGGTGAAAATGAAACCATTACGAATTTTTAAAAAAATAATCAAGTATAGGATATTTGCCACGTAATTGTGTTCGATACAAAATTGTACGTACAAAGCCCTGTTTGTAGAGTCCTCTGTGTCCTACATATTATTGTTAATAACAAATTCGTTCATAAAAATGCCCCGTTCTCGACTCGTAGATCCTCTCGGATGTCGATGTCGATACGTAGATCCTCTCGCTGACCGTGATCGAGTCTCGAGGAAGATTCGAGGCATCTCGGCGTCACTTATCGAAAGTCTGTTGGGGCGACACGTGTTCATATTTTATAAGCGAGGAGATTTTCCAGCGTCGGAACAAGATGTTTCTCGAGTCGGGGCGGGCAGGATGAGCGGATATCCGGTATGGCAACAGACGCCGCCTGGACCTCGAATGTCGTTGACGGAGGGATAGACAGCCGTTGGGCGACTGGCGTTAGTCGAGATGTTCGGAGGAGTCCGGAAGGTTTGGCGGCCACCTGGTATTTTCCCTCATCCTAAACGTTCTCGAAATCTTCCCTCCTTAAAGGGAAGCTACTTTCTCTCCCTCTGGACGTCTGGAAATCTCTGGGCGGGTCGTTGCCTCCGCGCGGTTCCTCCGTGGACGATTTAATCATTTTATCGCCGCATTCGTGCGACTTCTCTTCTCCGTTTAATAAATTTATGCCGGTGCTCTGCGGGTAATACATTTAATTGAAGACATCCAAATTTCAAGTGCCATGGGAGAAAAATAAATAATTCACGAGTATTATGGTCAAACGTTATTCGATTCTTAGAGCGCGCACTACCGAACGCAACATTTTTGCTGATAACTCAGAGAGACGTAGAGGTGCGAATTAAAAAAAAATATTAGCTTATAGGGAATGATAAGGCGGAACTTTTCTTATATTCACAGTTTATTCATGGGACGTTTAGTTTCAGAGATAAAAATTGAAAACTTGAAAGACCTTTTCCTTGAGATCTCATAGTATGTTGCTGTTGTCTTGAAGGAAAAGAAAACGACAGTCGACTAATCAAGTTTAAAAAAAATATCACCTTACAGAGGATAACAAAACGAAACTTTTTTATATTTACAGTTTATTCGTGCGACGTATAGTTTCAGAGATAAAAATTAAA
>NC_071982.1:7273049-7273354 GCF_026283585.1 Hylaeus volcanicus
TTCGTGCGACGTATAGTTTCAGAGATAAAAATTAAAGACTTAAAAGAACTTTTCCTTGAGATCTCATAGTATGTTGCTGTTGTCTTGAAGGAAAAAAAAAACGACAGTCGAAGAATCGAATTTAAAAAAAATATCACCTTACAGAGGATAACAAAACGAAACTTCTTTATATTTACAGTTTATTCGTGCGACGTATAGTTTCAGAGATAAAAAATTGCAAACTTGGAAGACCTTTATACCTGAAATTCAATTTTTGCAACGAACTTGTAACTTTTCTATTTTTATTTTCGAAACCGACCGCCCTA
>NC_071982.1:7273364-7278039 GCF_026283585.1 Hylaeus volcanicus
TCTGAGCCCGTTTCTCGAGATCGTATACATATATACGATATATATATATAGTGGAAGGGTTAAATATCTGGCAGACTATCTACTAGATTTAATAGTTGGTTGCAAGCGGAGTCGAACGAAATCTGAGGGATATTCGTCCATATCCAGCGTCGGTTACTCCATAGTGTCCCGATATTGCTATTGATCGCGGCTCTCCAAAGGTATTTGTTACGTTCACTGTTTTTCCATCGCACCGTCGAGCAAAAGGAGATCACGAGGGCCGACATCCCTTTTACAGTGCTCTAAGGTATCTGCGTCTAGTTAACCGTTCCCTTTTTCCTCGCTTTTTTCCCCGCTTTCTACGACGCGCGCTTTTTCACCGGGCACCCGCGTCCCGATCGAACGACGCTGGATCACGTGGTACGCACGTTTGCTTTCGCATACGGACTCGAACCCAAACGTTTGCTGGCCTAACCAGGCCTGGACTCGGGTATCGCCTACAACACAACCCAGGTGCAGAAATGAATTCCGTGCCTTCATATTCAATCATTTAGTATTCATTTACCATTTAAATTTTTCTCTGAATGATTCTACTTTAAATAAGAATATTCGGCATTTTAGTACAGTAAAGTGCCAACCTTCCAACCTCAATTTCATTCATATTTTATTGTAATAAAATGACGAGCTGTTGAAACCAGAGTCGCTAATGTTTCCTATGATCTCCAATCTCACACGTTGAATTTTATTTATTCCATTTTTCTGGGTTGAAGGTCATTCGTAGGTCACACTGTAGTACACGGATGAATTCGTTATTTTGTCAGCTGCAACATTACGTTAACGAATATATATCATTCTATTTAAAAAAACATCGATGACCTTGAAAATTTATTTAAAAAAAAAAGACCTTGAAAAATTTATTTAAACAAAAAAAAGACCTTGAAAATTTTTCCCTTGGACCGTTACATGTGGCCCTTCAAATAGTGTAACTTTGTCCTAAGAAGTTTTTTTGCACAACGAAATGTAACGGAGATATTTAGGTATTCTGTTTCTTCGGACTCACCCTGTATAAATAGACAATCTAATTTCTTAGATGTTGATGTCGTAACAGTAATGGAGCATAACGAATCGTACACAATTCAATAACGTAACATTAGACATAAAATATCGTGTATCTATTACTTATTAATAAAACGAAAGAAAGTTTTGGGACAAGCTAATATTTCTTCGTCGAAGGAATCAGAGAAGAGAGATTTCGTTAGGTGAAATGGCCAATAGAGTTCGTCTCGAAACATCGGTCCCAATGTATGTGACGTAACGCGATCGGTCCAGGGTCTCGTCGATGGTTCGATATTTTATGATAATGGCAAATGGTTTCCTCATTGTTGAAAATCCGGGTGTCGTGGCGGCAGTGCCATCTAGCAATTGTGCCCGCGACAATGGGAGATGTCAAATTGTCGGATGATCTCCGCGCGACGGCGGGAGGCGCGTATGGTAACTTTTGTGAAGGCACGCCGATACATTATGCATTCTAGACCGCGCGAGTTTACGCGAGACACTCTCGTGACGTTTGCATTACAAAAATACCGCGCCGGTCGGGGAGCCCGAGCGTGGTTGCGCGATAGGAAGCGTCGAAAGTCACGGGATTCCGATTCCCGTGGAAGAATGCGTTTACTTTGATCCGCTGAAAAATAAATAACGCTTCCTGCCGCCGCCACCTTTCGCCCCACCGTGAGTCGGCCAGGCCAGGACTGTCTCCGCGTCGTTTCGTTCCGCGATACGTTAATGAAATTCCGCTCTTCGTTAAATGGACGTTCGAATGACAGCGTTTTCCGCGGTAATCGGATTTCCGTGTGGATTTCGTCCGAATCTAGAACGTTAACCCCGTACAGATAGAGAGAAACACTTGTCACCGATAGGGTGATCCAGGAAGCGGATGTTATGCGCCAGCTTGCCAGAAAATGAATTTAGTCGGTAGCGAAACTGTATTGGAATCATCTTTACGATTTACGGATCGTGTTTACACGATTGTTATATTTGTTGGAGTATTTTCCATATCGTTACGTTCTACCGATGCATGAATATTAATGTTGAAATAATAATTAGCGGTATGGATCAGGAGTAGAGTCGCTTCTCGTTCGATTACCGAGGTTAAGCGTCGTCGGTCGCGTTCCTCGCAAAGATGGGTGACCGCGCCCCATTTTATTTAATCATTTATTTATTTCAATATACACGGGCATAGCCCATTATGAAATTGATACAGTGTAGCAATTATAAACATCCACAGTTGACAGATGTCAAGACGAACAAAAATTTACAAACAAGCAAACAATCATAACAAAGTTATCGCCGGTGAATAGCAGAATTGCCGAGAAAAAGGTTATGTAGCCTATGTGTTTAGTAGAGTCGATAGAGTCCAATAAACGTATCGCTGTCTGAACTAAAGCAATTAACTGTAGCACAGGCACGGACAACAGTATTGAGGTGACAGTATCTCGACGAGGAAACATGTTGATGAAAAAGATATGAGGACCTAGTGGTCCTGAGAGGAATGTGAAAATGGCACAAGTCCCTTTTATTATATTAGGAGCCCTTTCTCCGAACGCGTTCGAATTGTTATTTAGACGATAGGTTATAATTTCAGTTGCGAAAAATCGAGGGAAAGATTCTACTTCGTAACATAACCTCTGTATCCTATATAGGCGAAATGCCCCTTTCGTGGTACAAACGTCTCATCGGTAGATGACGCCACTCTCTTGTCCTTTTTCTAGGCCCATTGTATACAGCAAATCATGAAGACTGTATAAGGAGTCCTAACTGTGTAGTGTAAAAGTGTTATCAAAACCCGAGCTTGAAGTTATGAATATTTCTACCACTCGCGGCGCAAGTGACCAAAAACTACGATATATACATGTCATATGTGTATATATTATCATACATATGTATAATATTGTTCAGGACACGTTTTTTAAAGCAAAAACACAAGGTTGATTCGTCTAAAATATAGAGGTTTATTATTATTACATAATAAATAGTTTGTACACGTGCTATTACCTAACCTAAAATACTAACCTAAAATATAGAGAATCAACAATTTAACGTCTGTGCTTCCCTATGTTCTCTATACGTACTATTATTAGTAAATAAACTATTATTTAATTATTTATGTAAATTGTGTGTTTAAAGATATTTTTTAGTTCCTCTGCCTATCTAGCTCCACTACCGTCCTCTGTGGAACATATGTGTAGCTCACCAACCTATACACAAAGCTTACATATGTATATCATAAATGTATATCGTAGTCTGTGCGCACTTGCGCCGCGAGTGGACGAAATATTCATAACTTCAAGTTCCGGATTTTGATAACAGTTTTCTAGTAACTTTCTTAGGGAGTTGGATCTCTTTATACAGTCTTCATGCAGCAAATTAAACACGACTTACAAAACGAACCACCTAATTTGACACCTATTGATTTCGCGATACAACATATCCCACAAAAAACCTAGCGCATAGTTTCCTATCACCCAACAGTTCCGAAATCGTAATTTTTGCCTAAAAACGAAACCTAAGAACGCGTCGTTTCTTTTTCCTAAACAAATAACGGATCGAGCGCCGTTCATCTCTCATTCGTTATTCGAAATTTTTCATGAGAATCTTGCCCATCTCTGTCAGTTTATTTCTCGCAGACATTCGTCCGATTCGGCCACAGGTACAGCTTCTCGTCTGTGTGTGTGTGTGCGCGCGCGCTCCATCTCGCAGCCGTTGACGATAAATTCTTCAGGAAAATCTAGGGAAGTCCATCTTCATTATTGGACGAACCACGCTTAACCGTGTGACCTGGTCGATCGAGCAGTCATCTCGTAAATAGCATCGCGTCGAGAATGACAGAAACGAGATGGGCTCGTGAAACGGAAATAGACGTCGGGTTCCTATAAACCAGTCGTGAAATAATCGGCATTATGATTAACCGCATTTCAGCGAGACGATTATTCCGGCAGTGCAACTTGCCACGGTGACGTTTAACCGATATCGCTCGTCCCGACGAGTCGTATCACACCGATCGATTTCCTCCGACTTTTTGGAAATACTGTGCTTTTCACAAAACGTTGATCCTCTTCGTGGAATCGCCAGGCAATGATTCGGAACAAACGATGCCGCGCGGTGAGTGAATTCGTTGATTCGAAATTCTTTTTAACCGAGGGTTTTGTAGGTAAAATTAGGGAAAGATATTTATTTCGAATCGATGCCTGTCCTAACCTCAATGTGCAAAAGACAGCCACGTGGTCTCTCGTGGGATTCTCGGCATCAAAGCTAGTAAAATTACGCAGCGAACGTGTCCGGTAGTTACAAGAAAAAGTTAGACAAAGTGCAACGCACAACAAGAACAACGAGGCCTCAGGCTGTTAGAAAATTATTAGAACGCGAACCGTCGCGTGGCGAACGCCGGGTAACGTGACAACAATTTTTTTCTCGAGCTCGTTGGATTCACTTAACCATTCTCAATTCCGATTCGTCATACTTCTTTAATTTAATCGAATTTTTATTAATATTTTATGCCGCAGAATTTAATTTTGTTGTTATTATTGTTTATCTTTTACTGGCGTGATTAATAACATTTCCTTTACTGTATAGTTTTGTATTACATTTATTTGTACAGGGTATCCCAAAAATGTTGTAACACCTTGATAGGCGTGGTTCT
>NC_071982.1:7298039-7300973 GCF_026283585.1 Hylaeus volcanicus
GACACCCTGTATTCTTTAGGTTGCATGTGAAAAAGAGAGAAAAAAAAATATTACATCGTTTCTGGAGTTTGTCGCAAAAAGAGTAACAATTGCATTTCTTTTTTTATTTCTTTCATTTTTCACCGAAATTTCACGAGAAAAATCGTCGATAAATAAAAGAACTAATCAAGTAATCGCACAAATCCATTGCTACTCCTCAGGTAATGTATCTAAAAGCTACCCCCCCATTTCCGGCTCCTCCCCGAGTTTTGGGACACCCTGTATAATGATGGGACAGCCCACGCGCGGTTTCGTGCCGAAGGCGTTCACCGAAATTTTCGAACCGCCGCCATATATTTTTTTTTTTTTTGTTATCTCAAATAATTTTTCATGTGTTTATTAAACCGTTCTTTAGTATGTGTCAAAACATAAAAATATCCAGCGAGGAGACGGGTCGCTCACCAGTCCCATGGACCTGGCTACGAATCCTTCGCGTGTCTCGATTGTTTTTCACCAAACTTTTCGCTTTGTTCGAGACAGTATCCCTTCGATTTAATCGTAATTCCACGTCAGGCTCTGTTCGAAAACTGTTCACCGCCATTCTCGTCGATCTCGTCTACTTAATCGAAGTCGAAGAGCAGCGTGCGCGAACTCGTCCGAGGAAAGGAAGTCGATCGAGCTTCTTCGCGGACTTGTTATCGATTTGCATGATCGTTCGAAACCGAAGTCGGTTAAAAAAGCGAGGCGAGTTTAACGAGGCTCGAAATTCCATGGGTAATCAGGACGAAGCGTTATCGTCGCGAGTCGATTGGAATTAATGAAAATTGACTCATTGCCGCTATCTATACGGCGTCGTGTTGGCAACCGAGAAGATAGGATGCTTTTCTTTCATCTCGCGGCGTTGTCGGTTATCGCTATCGTCTCTCGTAATACCGAAACCGCCGGTCGACCGTTACGTCAGACCAATTAATTTATTCTGCCTTCGTTGCTCGTCGACCGAGCACCGCTGTGCCCGGAATTAGGAAAAAGACGACGATACTAAGCTCCCGGTTAATTGACTGCAGCGGCGGCTTCATCGCGCCACGCAAAACGCCGCTAGTGGGGAGCAAAATAAATATCGATAACGACGATTACGATCGAACGCATAATTTCGATCGCCTTAGTCCCGTTAACATTGTTCGCGGTGTTTATGTATTTCGTAGGGGAACGCGCGCATAACGTTATTCGACGTGACGAGAATTTAACGAATTATTTACAGAATTTCGTTCGTACTTATTTCTATCGTGATCCCGAAGCCACGTTCTCGATCGAATGGAAAAATATTTCACGTGGTACTAAATTGAATAATCCGTGAAACAATTGCATGCAATTTGTATAGCCAAGTATAGAAATTTAATTGCCACACTGTATTAATTTCATAACGGCCGATGCCCGTATATGTCGAAAGAAATAAATAAATAAATAAAAAATTTTGAGAATTGTCGTTCGACCAGTCGCGGTAGGTTTAGTTAGACCTCGCCCTTGCGCAATTATGCAATTACCCTGGTATGACACCGTTCGGTTCGTTGTTTCCGTAACGGAGACGTAACGGTGATAGTAACAGTAACACCAATCGTAACTGCGAATCGTACTCGGAATTGTTTAACAACAAAACGTGAAAATCTCCGCTAGGATCGTTATCTGGTAGTCGTTATTCGAAATACAACGCGATCTCGGCTCGCAACGCTCGCGCAGATACAGAAATTTCACCGCGGCAGACAATCGGAATCGAACGCGCATCGCAGCTGTTGTTTTCCGTCGAATTTAACGCGTCGCGAAGTTGGTTGACTCGTTTGCTTCAGCGACACCAATCGATACGCGGAAAGCGACACGTGCTTTATGCTCGTCGGCCAGGTTTTAACGCATGGTCCAGTTCTGTCGCGCGCGTTGCCAACTCCCGCTAACAGCTTTCTATGGGCCCCGTCCTTTTTGTGTCAGGATAGTTAAATCGCGCGCCCTTTGTTCTACCTCGCGACGCGACGAAAGTTGCTCGATTCGACGCGAGAAGCAATAATAAAAGTTGAAATTTTATCGTTGAAACGTTCCAAACGAGTTCCGTCTATTCTATTTGGAGAGGCCTAACATTCACAAAATTATCTTTTCTGATGCACTCGCAATGTTATTATTATTATTATTATTTTTTTTTTTAAATGAAACAATCTTTTGTTTCGGGAAGAAAGTATTTATTTTCAGTGCTTGTAATATTCAACCTAGACGTTCCTACAACCTGATGTACCTGCCAAGTGCAATATTAGTATTATTTTTATTATTTTAATGAAACAGTCTTCTGTTTTAAGATTAACGTATAAGAAAGTTCTTTTTTCATGGGAATAACGATGCGTTTTTGTTGGTGTGTTCCAGTGCTTTTAATATTCCATCCAGTGGTTCCGAAGAGCTGTCCCTTCTCCACAACGCCGTGCAAAAATGGGTCGGAAGAAGATTCAAATTTCGCGCATCACGGACGAACGGAATCGTCAGGTACGCCCTAAGAATTTTTCATCGTGACCGAATAACAAATTGCAGCGAGGAAATATCTCGGTACAATTAAACAATCATTAATAAAAATCGAAGAACATTATAACGTAACTACAGTTGAACGGATAACTCGATCTTCTCCCTTTAATTCTATGAGTTTTTACGTTGCAATTAATCGAAGGTTGATGCTTGCATTTAATGGTCCAACTATCTTGGAAAAATTCCTCGTTGCAATTATTTTCGAATCTGTATCAATATCGATAGCGACGGGGGAGATATTGTATCGAACTTCGGTGACTCCCAGAAATATTTGGTGACTCCCAGACACCAGTGTATGGTAGACAGTATATACATTAACGGTATTCAACATTGTAGACGCCACCAAAAACAACCTCAAACCTACTCAGACAGTATATACATTAACGATATTCAACATTGTAG
>NC_071982.1:7300983-7316768 GCF_026283585.1 Hylaeus volcanicus
AACATACTCAGACAGTATATACATTAATAATATTCAACATTGCAGACGCCACCAAAAACTACACCAAACATACTCGGACAGTATATACATTAACGATATTCAACATTGCAGACTCTACCAAAAACTACACCAAACATCTCAGACAGTATGTACATTAACGATATTGAACATTGCAGACTCTACCAAAAACAACCTGAAACCTACTCAGACAGTATGTACATGAACGGTGTTAAATATTGCCGGTCCCACTGAAAACCACCCCAAGCCTATTCAGACAGTATTTCTTAGGATTCTATTGTCACGAATGCTAAACTTGGATCGACTTTGAAAATGAGATCTCTAATTTGAGATTTCCCTTTGCCTCAACGACAATCATTTTATCGACACTTGGAGTTCCAAGGAAATGAAATCTAAAAAGGAAACCTAGTGAGTCACCTCTCGAGTGCAAAGGGTTAAATTTCAAATTCAGAGGTCGATTTACTCGACGAAACGATCGGGTTTGCAACTCGTTTTCGATTAAAACTATACTTTGCTATGAATATTCTCATCGTAGGTACATTCGCGGTGGCTTCGATACTGGAGTGGTCCGTGGTGTAACGCTTTATCGCGAGTCGTTAACATTCGATACTCGAAATCGATAAAAATAACAATGTTGTTAGCATCGATGCTATCAAAGACGACGGACAAATATTTCGAGCACGGCATCGTTGTAGCGATTATGATAGCGATCTAGAGATATCGACTTTTTATTATTTCTCGCGGTTCCCCTCTGTTACGCACATACCGGCTGCTTCGAAATTAACCCTCAAATGTACGGACTCGTGAAGAATCGAAAATTAGGAAGAAGAGCATTTAAAAAGAATGGGCATCCATGTCAACGGAGTGTTTAAAAAAAATTATTTTTCTAATTTGAGGAATCGATTTAGACATATTATACAACAAAATGGATTACCAACAATATATCAATGTGGGATATCGTCTAATGTTACAGTTTAATTAAAAAATGTTATTTCTTATAGTGTCCGAATATTTTTGTGAGCGACGATACGGATACCAGATAAAAAGGCCTCGAGTGCAAAGGGTTAAATTTCAAATTCAGAGAGCGATTTACTCGAGCATCAAGTATCGTCGTGGTTACACCGTGTCGATCCCGTCGCTATCGAAATCAGGTAAATCCCTGGTACGTAAATGAAACGGTATCGCTGGTCCACAGGTGACCTTCAACAAAAGGAAATTCGGGGTGATGAAGAAAGCGTACGAGCTGTCGGTGCTCTGCGACTGCGAGATCGCCCTGATTATCTTCAGTTCGAGTAACAAGCTGTACCAGTATGCGAGCACCGACATGGACAAGGTCCTTCTCAAGTACACCGAGTACAACGAACCCCACGAGTCTCTCACCAACAAGAATATCATCGAGGTGAGCCGATTTCTCCTCAGTAATCGTCAAGGTTCCGTGGAAACCGCCGAATTACCTTCCCGAAAACCGTCAATGTCGCGAACGAAACGGATAACAATTCCCGCGTGTACTGGCTACGAATCACGAGAAAATATTAGTTTCTCGTAATCAAAAATTCCTAGTTTCTTGAAATTTATCTTAATCTTGAAAACGAACGAACTTCACTCTTACGCGGATCAACGATTGCTATAAAAATTTAAACTATCGAGGTAGAAACGAAAAGAAAAGCGATTCCGGCGGGTACGAACGATTCTAAAGAATCGGGATAAACCGATTTCAAAAATCTCGATGTCGGGTGCTGAGCATTTCTTGAATTTTTTTGAATTATTAATTGGTCGAGGTACAAACGAAACTATCGGAGGTACAATCAAGGTAACTAACGAAATGCTATCGTTTTCTATAAAAAAAAAAATTAATTTTCGAAAAGTCGGGTGCCAAGTTCACGTAGCTTCATCTATCGTAGCTTCATCGTTCGTTCGATCGTGTTCGAGGACGATTCGCGCATGCTCGACGGCACGGACGTTAGCCGGAAGGTGTCGATCGTGTACCGGTTGAATGAGAGATTCACAGTGAAAAAATGTCTCGATCCTCCCCGCGGTCCCGTATCATCACTGGTCGTTAACTTTTTCAGTCGTCGATCGTCGAGATTACGCTAGCCTCTGCGCCGGATCTGCGCGCGTATAAGACGCTTCCAGCGTTGGCCGTTTTTCGCGCGGTTTGTTATTTGTACGGGGCATTAGAAAAGACTAATGGCCAGCGTTTCCAGGTCCATTGATCGCAACTAATAATCCGTCGTTCGTTTTAGCTTCAAAATTTAATTTAAAATTCAAGAATCGGGGTCGATACAAGGAGGTCCTGTTTTCAATATTCTCTTTACTCCTCGATAGAAACGAAGTGTTTAACATTTTATCTACCGAAACAGTCTATTTTAGAAACAGTCTTCAATTAAAAAAAAGAATTTTCTACGGTAGTATATGCAAATCTAGGCTGACAAAATAATTCCTCCATTCTGTCACTGGGTACATTGAAAGCCAAGTCTGTCTCCAAACACTAAGTAGATAACCATCGAGACAGTAAATAAATTCGAATAGCTAAATACTGCGATTAAAATATAAATAGGCTCCCGGTAAATAAAGCGTGTACATTTTGCACTGTGAGTCGGTCCAGAAATGATTTTGATGTTTTTAAGATACCACGGTGAGTAAAGGAGAAGAAAAAATAGCGTAGATGCAGGTCTGCGACTGTTGCGCGTGCAGGACGAACGTCTCGACGACGTTCGAAGTCCCTTTAATCCTGCACGTGCACGAATACCGAGTCGCGAGCGATTGTAATCGAACCCGAAGTGGTTCGTATTTCCACGCTGCTCGAAATAATTAGAGGATCGCTTATCGGAACAACAATGTTGTCCGAGGAGCTACGAAACGGATCAAGAGCAGAGAGAAATGGGGGGAGGGGATTAAGATACTTACGGCAGCTGTTCGCATGTTTATAGATACGAGAATTATTAGTGAAGATAATTGAATCGAGTAGAGAATCGAGTAGAGGTAATAGATAGTCGTAAAGATAGATAGTGTTAAAATAAGCAAGATTACAGTGATGTCTCCATAAATGCACAAATTTGTCTACGGTAAATGCACAAATTTGTCTACGGTAAATGCACAAATTTGTCTACGATAAATGCACAGAAACCATCCCCGCCACCAATTGGGGGGTATACCTCTTGAGGGGTCCCGGAGTTCGATCGCCGAACAGTGTAACATGATCCAGGATCACTCGGTGAGACAATTTAACGCAATGCTGAAACTTTGTTATTATTAACTTTTTTGTTGTAAAACATTTACCGTCATATTCCTGGCATTCTTCTGATTAAAATGAGTCCAAACACGACGTAATTCGCAACATGTTTACTTGTAACGACTTACTGTGTTTTATACAGGGTGTCTGAAAAATGTTGGAGGTCCTTGAAAGGGGTGTTAATATCTCCTTAACGAAGCCTCGGACAACATTTTCGCCAAGGAAAAAGTTGTTTCAAATCACCTCCCGAACCCCCCATTTCAAGGACCCCCAACATTTTTGAGACACCCTGTATATCCTAGAACACTAACTAAAAACAGATGCCTGGTAAATATCATCCGAATTATATCGTGTTTGGTCTCATTTTACTCAGAAAAATGTCGGGAGTAGGATGGTGAAAGTTTTACAACAAAAAAAGTTAATAATAAAAAAAGTTTCATCGTTACGTTATATTGTCTCATTGACATACCCTGGTGTTTTCGCCCCGTCCTCTTCTTTATTCGCTCTCCTCCTCTACGTTCGAATGCTCGTCGGCAAACATCAGAGAATATACGAACTCTACGATAAATGTACAAGTTCGGTCCCGTGCTTGTGCATTTATGGAGACATTACTGCATCGACACACCGATATCGCGAACTAGACCGTAAGAATGTATCGAAATTGACGAGGTTGGAAAGGTTTGGGGAACGCCGCGAGCGTCGTACAGATAAAAGCGCGATAGTTATTTGTCGCGTTAGGCTCGTTTCGCGTGCGAATGATTAAGTATACAAGACCCGGTCGACGACGAGCGAAAACGCGGGATTAGAATGCTAGTCTCCACTGTTAGCGTTAAATTAACGTGCATGCGAAGGTTGAGTGCCCTCGGGCGGTGTGGTCACGTGAACCTGTCTGCTGACACTTGCAGGCACTCAACAAGAAGGAACATAAGGGTGCCATGTCTCCAGAAAGTCCGGAGCCCGATGCGATCGAATACAATCTCACTCCGCGTACGGAAGCCAAATACACCAAGATCGACGAGGAGTTCCAGCTGATGATGCAGAGGCACCAGCACAACGGCACTCGGGTGAGTACAGCGATCGTCTCTTCCCACGCTCAACTCTTCGAGTTCTGCTATTCGATTACCGCTAACGCGATGGTGACAGTAGCAATGATCACGTGACGACAATTATTATTACGATGAGGATGAGTATGGTAACAAAAATTACTGACTATAACGATGGCTATGACTACAAGAAAACATCTCTTTAACAATAATTGCGCGTCCTCCGCTAATCGTTCGAAATTTCCATTTCGAAATTTTCTTCATTTTTCCCGTAATGTCTCGTTAATCGCACAAGCTCGGGACTGACGTTGTGCGACTAACGTGGACATCGTTCTTTGATGTTTGCCGACGAGCTTGAAACGTAAAGAAGGACAGCGAATAAAGAAGAGAACGATGAAACTTTTTTATTATTAACTTGTTTGTTGTCAAACCTTTACCGTCATATTCCCGACACTTTTCTGATTAAAATGAGACCAAACACGATATAATTCGGATGATATTTACCATGCATCTATTTTTAGTTAGTGTTCTACGATATACAGGGTGTCCCAAAAATGTTGGAGGTTTTTGAAAGGGTCGAGGCTTCGAGACTGGGACTTCGTTAAGGAAAAAGTTGTGTCAAATCACTCCCCTGAACCACCCCTTTCAAAGACCTCCAACATTTTTCAGACACCCTGTATAATACACAATAAGTCGTTACAAGTAAACATGTTGCGAATTACGTCGTGTTTGGACTCATTTTAATCAGAAGAATGCCAGGAATATGACAGTAAAAGCTTTTAAACAAAAAAGTTAATAATAACAAAGTTTCAGCATTGGGTGAAATTGTCTCACCGGGTGATCCCGGATCATGTTACACTGCTCGGCGATCGAACTCCGGGACCCCTTTAAGAAAAATAACTCCACCCCCCATGATGGGGGCTGTGCACTTATCGTGGAGAAATCGGTGCACATATCGTGGAGAAATCGGTGCGCTTATCGTGGAGAAATCGGTGCGCTTATCGTGGAGAAATCGATGCACTTATCGTGGAGAAATCGGTGCACTTATCGTGGAGAAATCGGTGCACTTATCGTGGAGAAATCGGTGCGCTTAACGAGACACTACTGTATTCCCACTCGCGTCCCGAAACGATAGAATTGTAACTTTCCTTTTCTCTCCACCTACTTTAAACAAAAGCCTTTATCTTATCTACTCCTTAATTGCACCTGGCATTTCCGGAAACGCGAGAGATCGTTTCCTCGCGCTGGAAGCGGCGTTAGAACGTCTCCACGCGGTCCTCGATAAGAGAACGGATCGGATATGATTCATCGAGCATTATGAAAGCGTTTACAAACTGTCAATATCGCTGAAAGATAGGAAACAGTTGGCCAGCCTGAAACGAGGATTACTCGAAACGAAATGCATCTTGGAAACAAGGTCGAGAGCGGCACGAGGTTTACATATTATATCAGGCCTGGGACTATTTGAATATTTTATGGGTGCTCGAATGTTGCCAATGATTCCCGAGCATTAGCGCTGGTTTACCAACGCACGAGTAACGACGCTCAAACAATAATATTGGAACAACGGTTTCGGATAGCAGCGCTAAAATATTAATAATCGAATAGTATTTCGAATACTACTGCTCCGATAGCGATATCGGATTACATGTTCCGTTAAACTTGTAAAAGTCGGCGAAAAATATTGCGGCTAGAAGAATCTCCGCGCGCACGCGAAACCGATTGTTCGCAGATGGTTAGGCGCGCTTCACTTTGGGAACCTCTGGTCCAGAGTTTTCACATGACTTGGCTGCAATTCGTTAGTCCTCGTGGTTACGTTTATTAGCTTTCAACGGGCCTCCATCAGACGTCATCGGGCCGCGCAATTTGTCACCGACAGAACTCGATTTAATTCACGCCGTTTATTATCGTAACGCGAACAAGCAAATTTACCCAATACTCGTTTGCTGTCCGGTACCATCTCGCTACGTGCCATCGTACAAACTCGAATCCTTGTTCCTTGGACGAGCGAGCAGTTATGAGTCATAGCCAGTTTCCCTTACTACACCTCAAAGTTAAAAGACACCTCATCGCTAAAAGAAAGATATTACAAATCCATTTGATGGAAATAGAATTCGTTTATTTCTGACTCGTTAATATTCGTCAATTGTCCTATAATGAAATCGGTGTTAATGACGTATTCTTTGATTTGCTACGATTTCAGGCAATGGGACAATCTAATTACGCTCTACCCGTATCTGTACCAGTGAATAGTTACGGCGAATCTCTACTTGGATCTAGTCCTCAAATGGCACACACCAGCATTTCTCCACGACCGTCGTCTTCTGAAACAGACTCAGGTACGATACAAGCCGATAAACATTTCTAGAAAAATCCCTTGGCTTGGTTAGGCGTTCTCTTTCGCCCTAAACCAAGTCGAGGATCCAGTGTAAGACTCGTTCATTTTTTCGAACAATATTAACGACCCATGGTTTATCTGTTCAGTGTATCCACCGGGAGGGATGTTAGAGATGAGCAACGGATACCCTCCATCGGCGTCACCGCTCGGAGGTTCACCTAGTCCAGGACCTTCGCCGGCGCTGGGAGTCGGGGGCAGTGGGAATAAAGGCAGCAATCAGTCTAGGCATTCGCCGCAACCACCGCCTCCACCCCCGCCGCCTCATCCTCACAGGACTAATCTTCGAGTAGTTATTCCAACACCTCTTACGCAACCTCTTTCCGAAGACACTAGTTACGATGTGAGTCTATCACCGTCGCCTCACAAATGAAACGGGTATTCGATCAACGCGAGAATGCTACGCAGGCTTGTGAACAAAGGGCCTAGCCGATTAAGATGGTCAAAACTGCCCTTAGAGTAAAATTTTAACCCTCTTAGCTTGTCCGTGAGGGTAGTTACAGGGTAAAATAGATTTTACGCTCTTCGGCGCATTTTCCGATCTGTAATGCGTTCTAAAATTCTGAAAAAAAATCTGACACGTTCCGGATCCTAGGGCGCATTTTTGAGAATTTTTTCAGATTTTTTCGTTGCAAACTGTGGTCGTGAAAAATGATGAAACCTCGAAAAAATCGGAAAAACATTTTCTTCTCAAAAATATGAAGACATGCTATTCTACTGTTTGGTTCCCCGATAAAGTACTATAACAGGCAGTGTCGTCAATTTTTAAAAATATTTTTGTTCGGCTGCTTCATTGTCAAAAACAATAAATACTCGCAGCAAACACGTCGAAAAAATTCAGTTTTTATTGTTTTTGACAATGAAGCAACCGAACAAAAATATTTTTAAAAATTGACGACACTGCCTGTTATAGTACTTTATCGGGGAACCAAACAGTAGAATAGCATGTCTTCATATTTTTGAGAAGAAAATGTTTTTCCGATTTTTTTGAGGTTTTATCATTTTTCACGACCACAGTTTGCAACGAAAAAATCTGAAAAAATTCTCAAAAATGCGCCTTGGGATCCGGAACGTGTCAGATTTTTTTTCAGAATTTTAGAACGCATTTCAGATCGGAAAATGCGCCCCGAAAAGCGTAAAATCTATTTTACCCTGTACCTACCCTCACGGGCAAGCTAAGAGGGTTAAAATTTTACTCAGAAGGGTTTTTCTTGGTCAGCTTTCGAATGATACAAGAGCTATTGAAAAAGCTCTAAGGGCAGTTTTGACCATCTTAATCGGCTAGGCCCTTTGTGGTTTTTACGGACAAAATGCTCTATCAAAATTTGTATGTCAAGGATTTGCATGTGGTCGACCAATCACAGAACGATGCGATGAAATCATTGCAAATGGTTGCGAAACGTCACGAACTTTTTCGAATACCCGATATTATCATTTCTGTCGTGGTCCGTGTTCATCGGCATTCGCGTCGTCTAGAAGCTCGGAAATAACGTCTAGTCTACGCTATTTAAATAGTGTAATTATTCAGATATCTAATCACTGTATAAAATATTCAAATTGGAAGATTCTCTTAATGACGTACTAACCAGAGCTGGATAAAATACGTATTTTAAATAGTAAATAGTAAATAAATATTTTATTTCGGATCATGCAAGTAGTTTTTTAAATAAAATATTTTATTTGTCATAAGAAATTTTTAAGCTAATATTTCAAATAATATTTTATTTGAAAAACACTGAAAATATCTGTGCCATAGTTCGGAATATTTTATTTTACTAAATTATAGTGTGCAAAAAATACATATATCGAATTGAGTAACTCCTCCTTTTTCGAAGTTGGATAAAAAATATATTTTATTTTGGTAATCTAAAACGAACGAAGTACTTTTCCTCTGCATTATAAACGTACATTCAATGTAGTTCTTCAATGAATACTTCTATTAAGAATCTTTAATAAGGATCTTCATAAAATGAACGATGGAAAGAGATATTCTTCAATCGCAAGAAATCATAATATTTGCGAGAAATAGTTTCTCCATCTGTATGTCATACATACACAGTTTATTTTCAAATTAAGCACTATGGAAAGTATTCTATTTTATGCTTTATGTTATTCAAATGAAACATATTTTATTTTATGTGTTAGATTATCAAAATAAAATATTTTATTTGCTGAAATTTTATATCCCATTTGAAATACTATTTTATTTGAATTATGAAGAATCTATTATTTGAAATAGTATATAAAATATATATTCTACAAATATTAACCAACCCTGGTACTAACCCGTATATGTATCAGGACAGCTTTGTTAAATTTTTCCACGTGCATATCACAGTCCGAATAATAATTTCTAAATAACCGGAAGATTGTCTTGTTCTAACAACTTTATTTCGTTGTTTTCATGTACGCAGAGTGGCCATGCACAATCCTCGTTGAATACGCCGGTGGTAGCACTGCAAACGCCATCAGTTCCAGCTGGTTACTCTAGCTTTGGTCCAACGGATTATTCCTCGGACCTTGGAAGTCTAGCATGGTCTCATCAGAGGTACGTTGATGACTTATCAATGTATTCAGCAGCCACCATGTCCAGCATCAGGTAAATCATATTTCATACTTACTGTTGCGAAAGAAAACTATATGTCCAGGTGGTCTATGATTCTTCTCCAAGATCTTCAAACTATTCAAAGATCTTCTCAATCATTAACGCATATCTTCCTTCGAGAACTTCCTCGTTTTTGTCTTTGCGAAAAAAAGAAGCAAAAATTATTTACATAATTCGTTTATATATGTAGCTCGACTTACCTTTATCAAGGTTGGAAGCATACGATAACGTCCACTAGGGTTTCTATAGTTTTTTTTCTCGTTTTGACTGTCGTTTGCACGCCAGTGAATCACACGAGTATACAATGATGAACGGGTTGGTTACGTTCATCTTTGTTTGCGCTCATTAATTTGTTTTTTGTTTTCTCTCATGCTTCGATTGCTAGAGATGGAATAATTACCGAGTTACTACAATTACTTGTTTACTAACAAACAGCTGGTTATTGGTAAGGAAATTGGTTGCGGTAATAATACGCGATATTTTGTGTTTCAGTGGTCTTCCTCATCTAGCTGTGTCGAGTAGTACACCACCACCAGCCACGTCGCCCTTACCGGTGAAGATAAAAAGCGAACCGATCAGTCCACCCAGAGATCCGCTCGGTGGTAGCAGCGGTTCGAACAGTAGCGGGCCCACCACCGCCAGCAATCTTCACCACACGACTCTGAACGTTGGACCGTCGTCCAGCACCGGCGGTCCGCCACCGCACCACGTACCTCATCCCGGGCCGCAGTCGTTGAATCTTGTCTCGAGCAGACCTAGCAGTAATCCACCTCCGTCTCATTCCGGGAGCATAACGCCAACGAATCTACCGTCACCGGGCAGTGGCTCGGTGGCGGACATAAGAACGAGCCACTCCGGCGGAAACGGAGGGAACAATTCAGACTATGAGAACGGACCGCTGATGAAGCGTTCCAGAATCACTGAGGGCTGGGCGACTTAATGTTGAAACCACCGCCACGTGGTCACGCTCGGTCATTTCATAAATCTCTCTACGTACAACGGCGTATAGTGCTTGTGAAGTTCCAGGACTCGAAGTCGTAGACTCGTTTGACACGTTTTGGCCGATCCCATCCCCCGACACGGTTTTTTTTGGTGCGCGAGGAACGATCGTGTCACGGTTCCGGTTCGGTGGATTTGGGGGAAAAAAAAAAAGAAAACAGAAATTTTGTTTATATATATATATAAACGACACGTAAATTTATATATATATATTTTCAAAGCCCACACACACAACAATGCGTTTGTTTGACGATTAAATACGGTGCCATAATGTTGAAGCGTTACACGTATATATATATTATATATATATATATATGATGAAATACATACATATATATATATATATATATTTTCATGTATATAATACAAAGTTGTTTGTATATATGTCATTAATTCATTGTCATTTTCTTCGTGATATGGCATTGTGTCTTTGATACTTGTCGCTACGGCGAGGGTTATTCCTTTAGAGTGGAATAGACGGAAAAGGAATAGGCGTGTGTTTAATGAATTTTTATCGCTCCAGGAGCGGGAGCGTTTCGGGATACCGGACCTGGGTAAATTTAATTTAAAAACAAAAATAGAAAGAAATAGGAAATCGTTTGTTCGAACAACATCTCGATTTCTTATTTATTCAAATTCGTCTGGATGTAATAGAAATTATACGATCCTAACCTCTGAAGGTGTGTAATAAATAACACGGTGAAATAAGATCGCACGCGTTATTTGAGACGGTATTTCGAACGTTATTTTTAAGAGTGCCTGGGTCCGTACGGGGTAAGTGCATCGACAACCGAATTTCTTGATAGAGCTTGCGAACGTCTATAATTTACGGTAGGGAATTACCAGTAATTGTACTTTGTTACTTTTTTTTTTTTTTTTTTTTGTGCGTTATGGTAGATAGACGAGTCCGCGGCATAATCCGTTAATTGATGTTTTACAAAGCAATGCCGGAAGCAATGAACATATAATGTCTTTTTAATTGAATGCCTAGTCAGAGAATAATGATATTCGATTAGTGGTAGAAATTTTATCCTACAATTATTTTCTTTTTTTTTTCTTTTTTTTTGTAAATTGCAATATTTCTTTCCTTTGCTTAAGAACCGTACTCTTCTTTAAAAGATTTAAGGAATCTTGCAACTTTTATTATAAAAGATTATACACGTATTGTAGATGATTTTATATTCGTTTTAACGATTCGTTGAGTAACCGTCGGTTTGTTTTTTTTATAATAGTGGAGTCTCTTTCTTTTCTTTTTTTTTTCATTTTTTTTTTTTTTAGCGAACTAATTAACGGTCTATGCCCGCTAATGAAACGATAAATGATAAATCGGCTGCTGTACTCAAAATAATTACGATATTCTGTAGAACACGATTGGAAATTAATATATTGATTATTACGAGGTAATAGGCGAGATATATGCATATTATATGTGAGATAAGCATATTATATAGTGTTGATTATTAAAAAAAAAAAAAAAATAGGTATATACACGCAAACTCGCATATGTATACATACATACGTACGTTATATACATTTTCCACAAATATTTTGCACATTTGATATGAAAGAAGAAATAAGACGTAACACGAGAGAAGAGATTTGCAACCCTTAAAGCCTAAAATCGTGCACAACGAGAACACGTTCTAGCGAGTGTGTATCTTCTGAACAATCACGGTGGACAAATGTGACGCTTAACCCTCTAACTCTACAGATTCGATCACCTAATCGTTCGACTCGAACGTGTTAATTCGCGAGTTATACAAACAACCAAGAATTGGTTTCAAGTTTCGGATAGACAAAACAAAATTCACGCGACACGGGGGTTAAACGATTCGTTTGAATCTATATTAACGATTAAAAAAGAAAAAAGAAAAACCGAACTTGATCTCTTAACAGCGCATAGCGGAAATCCGTAGAACACTTTGGCGAGACAAGGGTTGCAATTGTAAAATACCGAGTTGTCTTCTTCCTGGTTAAAACTGCTTCGGAATGGTCTCAGCCTATGCTTTACTCAATCTCAGGATGTGTCCTGGTCTGAGCTGCTCTCAAGAGTCGTATTTGGTACATTACTTGTAATTAACGTAATTAATGGAATACACAAACGGTATATGAATAAATAGTGCCTGGCACCATTTGTGGCCCTCCTTTCGGGTGACTTGCCCACGTTGTCCGCACAAGACGACGCGTCGATGAGATTCGTGTAAGAGAGAGAAGAAACAAAAATGGGGTGCATAGTCGAAAGGGAAATGTATGAAACAGGAACACGAGACATGGGATTAACGGGGAGGGATGGGAGATATAAAGTTTATCGTACCTACATTACCATTAGGGGAATCGTAGACTTTGTTTTACAGCGTTCTCTCGACGAACCGACAACCTGGGAAGTCAGTCTTTATTATATTGTAACCGAAGATTATATATATATATATATATACGTACGTTAAACAAAAGAAAGAAGACTCGTATAATCTTCGATATTAACTTGTTCTTTACTAACGTATATTAGAAACGTATCTGATGACTGTACGAACAATCGGTGTGCGAAACATAAGATATAATGTATAGTCACTAATAATTAATCACAAATTTTTAAGATGATCACAAAGTGCAATCTCTTAGCCAACACACTTTTTTATCAAAGAGGAAGAAAAAAAAAGTATAAAGAAATTGTTATTTTTCATAACGAAAAAAAGTAAGATTTAATGTATTAAAACACTATATGTATATATATATATACACACACACACACACATGTATATGTATATATACGTGTATGTCTCCACTAGTTATTAAACATTTTCCTATTGACACAAAATTTTATTGTATTTGAACTGATATATAATATATGTATCGATACATATTATATATGCCTCTCTGAACGTAAGTGTACATGGCTGAATTCAATTCTCTAAAGATAATCTGCGATACTTTGCATCGGTTCCAGATACTTCTTAGCGGCGACAGGTGGATCGTTGAATAATATAATTATTCTTAATTACATTATTAATTACCTAATATTGTACAACCGTTTTCTCGGCGTAGTTTCAGGATCACTATTACGTGCTTCATCGTTTTGTATAACGACAGGCTGTTTGCACAAAAAAACGGAAAATACAATATATAGAAATAGAGAAACTCGATACTCGATTCGAAGTATGAAAATGTATTCGAAGCGTTATGGCACAATTAATCTCGAGTATACATCAAACACACTGCCAGTCGTAAGTTTGAGACCACTACGAACGAACACTTAATTACTTTACGGAAATCGGATAGGTTCTACGCAAGATTTCTTGCACAAGCGGAACATTATATTTTTCGCAAAAATAAGAAAATATTGGCCCGTTTTGCTTGGTTAGCTTCGATCGTTGTAACTGCTGGCGTAACAAAGAGTAGCTTCAAGCTTACGACCCAACGTGAACATTCATTGTCTCCATAGTCGATGTTGCACAATATCCGAAATTCGACGTCAGTTGCGTATTTATTTGTACATCGTCGTGAAGCACGCGATACGTGAAACTGTATCGAGAGAAGTTTGTTGACACGATCCACCGGCACTCAGTCTCACGAAGCGAATAGGCAAGGATTACGTTTGCTTACCGATCTATTTTACTGTAAGACACAAGATAAAAATAAAATATACGTAGCGATACCTCTAAAGGTAGGGAACTTGTTAAATGGTGTACGTTAACGATACCATTGTACGTACATTTTAATGTATATTTTTAATATGAAGTATCCATAAGTTACACACACGTGAGAGCAAATTTGATGTGTAATCTTGTTCGGCACAACCGAGTTCAATGTTGAGAAGAAAGGAAACAAAAGACGAAAGAAATACTTGACGAACATATCTCCCAAAGACAAAACGATTGGAAATATTCTTGCTTCTTCGAACTTGCAGAATTCTTGTGAAATAATTCCGTCGTTGTAAAAACGAGCCTCAAACGAGAGCCTTTCGAAGTCTCGTTCTTGCAACGCCGAATCTACGTTACCCGGTGTTAGTAATAAAAATGTTGCTGGTCTTATAACGTTAATTAGAGGTTATTTACCTATTTATTGATGGGGTGGATGTTTAGGGTTACTCTTTAAGTTTCAAAGAACTTGCGTACAGAAGAAGTCGAACGAAGTAAATTGTTATTCGCGTTCGTTTCGTCATAATTGACCGTACGGTTGTGCCTCCCAAGACTTTTAACGAAAAATATTCGATACATAAAGCGACGGGCGATTATCGTAGTTGAAACTCAGAGACTATTGAAGTTGTTGGAACGCTGTGAATGAAATGGACCATCATTAGAAATGTTGTCGTATGCGTAAATACCGGGGGGGGGGGGAGGGGGGGAGAGAAACAATTACGTAGATAACAGGTAGAGCTTTTGTACGGGAGCAAAGTTGTTGGATAAGACCGTCAATCGGACGTTTTTATCGGACTTATGTGAATTTGAACGGACGCTCGCTTCGACTCTTCTTCCTTCGTTCTCGTCTACCTCTTCGATACCACCGTTAGATGATGCGTTAACGAATCGATAATGCGAATTATGTACAGTTTTCTTCTCGGTCCATTTTACGACTTAACCGATAGATGAATGATCAGCCACGGTTAGATCGGAACGATTGCGGATGTTTAGTTGTCTAGTTCACTCACTGACCTTTCGTGCCTTGAAATTGAAAGAAATTGAAATCTCTTGGGAATCAATAGTTTTAAACGGTCTCTACGTTTATCAATCGTTCGGATGCGAGTAGTTTCTAAAAGAAACGTGTTAAATCGACTAAAATGTATAGCGAATGTACCTCTGAAGTTTGGAACACTCGATTTCTCAAACTTCTCTCGTTCTTCACCGAAATTTAACCCTTTGATACCATTGAAGGAAGAAAAGTCGTATCGAGTATCTCGAGTTTGACGTTATTGACTCGATTGAATAAACCGATCTATATATATATATATATATATATACATATATACGTATGTGTATATATATACGTATATGTATATATGTATATGTATACATGTATATATATATACATAGTAAATCGAAACGTAAATGCACGGCACAAGTATCAGATCACTATAAAGGGTGTAGCGAAACGAGTCTAAAAGAAAGAAAAAAGTGAAAAAAAAAAAATGGAATCTACAGAGTTAAGTGTACTAGCCACAACTGTTGTCACCGCAAAGTAAAATAAAAGAAACAAATTATTCTGTATGTACATATACACGTCTATATACATATATGTATGTATATGTAAACGTAAGGTTTAAATACTGAACATATCTGTAAAGCCACGTAGCATCACCAATTTTTAAAACTAATTCAACATATTGCCATTTTATTGTTAACCATTGTCCGTGCATTTTGAAATTGGCCGATCGACGACCACGTTGAAACGTGTAGCGTTTTGTCTTTCTTGTAAATAGAGAGGGGGGGAACGCGAATGAACGTAAACGGAGGAGAGAGAGAGAGAGAGAGAGAGAGAGAGAGAGAGAGAGAGAGAGAG
>NC_071982.1:7316778-7318278 GCF_026283585.1 Hylaeus volcanicus
AGAGAGAGAGAGAGAGAGAGAGAGAGAGAGAGAGAGAGAGAGAGAGATGTATACATATTTATATATATATATATATATATCTTATATATCTTATATATATATCTTATATATATATATATATCTTATATATACATATATATGTCTCCCTTATCGATGAAGTTCGCGTCCCCCCCCCCCCCGCCCCCCGGAAAAATTAAAAACCGCTATTGTATGTTTTCTCGCGACGAAGCAGTTTCAAAATGCGGGACCAGGCGAATGGTTATCAACATACTTTTTAAATAAAGTTCAAACAAGAAAAGAAAAGAACATTATTGCGTAGCGATACTGTTATTTGTACGATATATAAATATATATGAAACGTTTACGTTGTACTGTTAAAGAAAGCGGCCCCCCCCAACACTGAACGTCGAGCGGGTTTAAACGATTGAATCGTCGTAAAAAGTGTATAAAAAGATAAAAAAATTTGTTCTAAATGGACCACTGTATGTATACCGATGAGAAACTTTAACCGCGTAACGTGCTAGATATTTAAAAGTACTACGGCATATTATAGTTGTGCGTTCGAGTAGACGATACAAGAAAAGAAACAAAAAGAAAAAAAAAAAGAACAAAAACAAGCATCAACAACAACAACATATTGCGAGACAGAAAGGAAAGTAATTTCGTATTTGTATAGTGCCATCGTGAAAAATCACCAATTAAGAGAGACGAACCGACTTTTTACATTAACGTTATCTTTTATTTCTTCGCATTGTTTTATTCTCTCATTACTTTCTCTCCTCACCCCCACCCCCCACCCCCCACCCACCAACCGGCATTCTCTCTTCTCTTCGCTCTATTCTTCTTCTCGTTGTCTTTCCGCTTCCCTCGAACGAGTCTCTCTCCCCGATTCGTGCCTACGTTGTTTATCACGGCTCGCGGACAGGGCCGCGACTATTCGTCGAACGTTTTCTGTACTCGAGTGTCCCGATGACTCTCGACAGCCATTCGAATACTTGGATACTTTGTGCACACTGATCTGCTATCTGTAATACTCGTAGCGTACTGTGGAATGTAAACCAAGTTTGTTTCTTTCGTTTTTCTAAGTTCATCGTTATTCCATCAGCTTCGTTTCGTATTCGTTTACGCGCGACATGTACGATATTTCGACAAAAGTAGACTAATACGTTTATACGTTTACCGTAAGGCGAAACACGCCTCGAAACGCGATACTTCAATACCGACGAACGCGTAGATGTATTCGAAGTTTATTCGCGGTATTCGAATACCCGTAGAAAGAGCACTTTCACGCGACGATACTGCGTATCGTCGAATTCGTTCGCCTTCCTCGTAAGAAAAATGTTAGACATAACGATCGAAGAATTTACATGGATCGTTACAAAGTTGTTCGAATAAAAGGTAATTATAGAGAACAGGTACATCCTCACCGATTTCTAGGATTTTTGAATATGTCGTAGAAATCAACATTTTGAACAACTTTTTCCTATACATATAACCGTC
>NC_071982.1:7328278-7346603 GCF_026283585.1 Hylaeus volcanicus
GAAAACCCCCGACCAATCAGAGCGGTGGAGCGCCCGCAGTGGCGTAGACTACTCGCGCTCTGATTGGTCGAGCTTTTCTGTTAATATCTCCTAAACGAAGCCCCATCCGACATTTTCGCAAAGGAAAAAGTTGTTTCAAATCACCTCCCGATCCACCCCTTTCAAGGACCTCCAACATTTTTGGGACACCCTGTATATACAGGGTGGTCCATTTTAAATTCCCCGGTAGAATTTCTCGGAAACTATTAGAGTTAGCGAAAAATGTTTCGAACAAAGGTTGCTCGATTTCGAGGGGAAATATTCACCTCTTTCAAGGTGTTACAACATTTTTGGGACACCCTGTATTTTTCTAATTAGTATACAAGGTCTAAATTTTTCTTTATAAATTATGCATCGAATTGCATCCATCTCGGATCCATAATAGAATTATTGTAACCCATAATTATCTGGTCAAAGATTTTCAACAACTTTGTATAAGATACTAATTATGCTTTACTCTTTTTTTTTTTCAGTTCTTGAAGTTTCTTTTCGTTACTTTGAATGCAATTATAATTTACGATTGGCGCTGTTATCGGGTTGTCACGAGCTCGTGATTGTGGTACCAAGAGTAAACAAACATGTTTATGAAGAGCGGAGTGAATTTTAGTAAATGAATTTGTTATCCAATCAGTATCTGGATATTCGAATCGGAAGGAAAGACAGTGCAAGGTATAATTGAAGACAGAACATGCCGCTTCCTGCTGCTTTAGCTGCACGACTCGCGAAGAGAGGACTCATTTGTGGCTCCGAGAAACATGGTATTTATCGTTAGAATCTTTATTTAATATATCTACTTATTTAGCTTCTCTTATTTGCTCTCTTTTATTTCTTCAAACGATTTTTAAACTGCGTTTCGCGTCAAGATATCGTAAGGTTATGTTTACTGTATGAACGATTAGGTTATGTGAAATTAATGCGAATTGTTTCCAGAATCCGCGAGGAAAGAATCGAAGAAAAGGGTCCACGAAGAAGTAATCGCGGAGGATTATGACAGTACAAAAGACGAGATTAGTCCAATTGATATTTCTCAAAAATTCATGGCAAGTATCGTACTAGTATAAACCAATGTCTATGCAAAGTGCGAAGGTTAACTTGTAATTAATTTATCAATTTTATTTCAGGGATACAGTGGCTGTCCCAATAAATACAATATTTATCATGATTGTACAAAGAAATGTAAAGAATTATGGGGACTCGGGCACATACAGCCTTTGGATAAATACTTGAAGAAACAAATGCGTCTTATACAGAAGTATCCTTTGCCGGAGACATGGAAAGCTGTTTACGATCCAGGGAGGCGAGTATAAATCTTTTCCCTTCTAATTGTTAGTGTTTTTAATATTCGTTACAGGAATGTTTTTCATTTAGCGGTCAACATTATTACTGGGACTGGTCATCTGATCTGGTATCCTGGTTACCACCAGGTCATCCAAAATGTCAGATATCTCAGCCAGCATCTCAATTAAGAGAGGAGTTACATCTTAAAGCAGCGGAGCAGGATGATAACTTGTCGAGCGACGATAGTGGTAGCGATCAAGAATCGATGGAAGTTAGTAATTTAATTTAGCTGTTGATCATATACATACGCCTTTTTCATCTAATGGAATGGCTTTTCAGATGGATGAACCAGATCCGAAAAAAGACAGGAAAGTAGAGAACAGATTGAGACATAAATCAATAGATAATAAGAGAGTACAGAGATTGGATAGATCTGATAGTAAAGATAAAAAAGACCGCACACTAGACCCCATGGATCCAGCATCTTATAGCGATATTCCACGGTATTCTTCTGAAGAATTGTCTCAAAACTCGAGAATGTTAAGCTTAACTGTCAATATTATTCGTTTCTTCGTATTTTATAGGGGGAAGTGGTCAGATGGTTTAGCAAGGCACAACGAAGCCAAAACAGGAGCAGACACAACTGCTTCAGGGCCGCTGTATCAGATGAGGCCGTACCCCAGTCCAGGGGCTGTACTTAGATCGAATAGAGCTAATAAAACAGAATCAGAATCGTCTAATAAATCGAAAGTGTCGGGTCCCGAAAAACCAGAATAAAAGCTTTAACCTTTTACGGATTATACAATTTATTATACACCTCTAATAAATTGTACTAAAACCCCATTTATTTATTTTCTACTAATATCTGCATAGTCGATTATCGCACAAAACATTCAAATAGTCAGTCATTCGAATTATTTTTATTAAATATTTTGCACCCTTAATTCAAACATGAAATAATTTATCCATGCGAATATACGCTCGTAATTATTCTTGCTCGACCTAATGATCGATAGAAAATAAAGCAACACAAAACGCTATCTATGAAGAAAAAAAAATCTTCTAATAGAAACAACACGAGTTTCGTACATTTATAGTTTACAAATTACCAGTACGCTGAACTTGCACCATCGTGATAAAGAAAATAATAACAAGTTGCCGAGGTCGTTTCAATTAAAATTTCCTTCTATCAATCGATATCGTATAACGAAGAAAGCTAGCAATTTTATGGAACGAAAAGTGTTTCGTGAATGAAAACAGCGATAAACCAGCACGAAAATGCGTCCGAAGTAAATTCTCATCGAAAAAATTCAAACTTTTCGAATTTACCATTCGAACATCGCAGTTGACGGTACCGCCGATATCTTTGAGTCGAATGTTAAAGTTAACCTTGTTCTTGGCCTAGTTTGTCAGTAACGATGCAGGGGAGGAAGCTCGATATTTTCAAGGGATGATACCCGGATAATGGAACGAATTCTCGGCGCGAGAGATTTCCACAGATATTTTTTTGGTGGAATTGCGTCGTGCCTGGTCTACATTCGAAGACGTGGTGTCGATTCGACGACGTATACGTCCAGCGATGCAAAAATGCCAACGGCGTACGTAAATATCCTGTAACGTTAATTGCGTGACGTAAAAAAAAAAAGGATTTTATGAATTATAAGAGGAGTTGCGAAACATCACGAGCTCGTACGAGCGTGCTGTTTCCCTGGATGCGTGATAATTTACGCGCTATGAACACAATAACTTGAGAATCGTCACCCACGTATTTCCAAGGTATGTGTTATCAGTTGCATGCTCGTTACCAGACATTTAAATACCAAAATGCTCGAAATTCAACCGTCATTTTTCTATTAAATTCATCCACGAAGCTTCTACAATTTGTCGTTGAAATATTTATGAAGTTTTCAGGTTAATCAAGAGGCACATGACAGATATAGAATTTTCCCGCCGATTTTCGAAATGTCACATTATCGTTGTATTCGCCTGAGCATCGCATTGTTATTGATTTCTCGTTAATCTGTGATTCAAATTCCAATAATCTTGGCTAAATGAAATTTAACGAACTCTTGGACAAGAAGGTGAGAGTGCAGAGCACGATGCGATTCTCGCTTCCAGGCAGTTGTTCGAATGCCTGCGATGCTTGTTTGCAAACATTTTGTCAGCCTCGATACTTAACACACCTAAAGCTTTGGATATCCATTCAAACGTATTATCCATTTTACGTATTAATCTTGTTTCAGATAACTCTGGTTTATTCCTATTGGATAAATACCGACCGATAACTCTTCTTACAAAGTAGTTTTAAACTATAAATACTTATTCTATCAGGCGCAGAGTTACCGATATTATCCATGCAGTTCTATGTAGATATGATAGACAAAACCAAGAGTTGCAGAGTGGTGAGCGAAATTAAAATTATTTTACGCAATGTTTTATGCAGAAATATTCAAATAATATACTTGGTGCCTTTTCTCTACTATTCCTCGTGTATAATGTACCAACAAATGAAATTCAATTGCCACAAATACTTGCATTTTTATGTAGTTACTAGTGACTACGTACAAGACAGAAATTTCAATGAACATTAAAGCGTATTTTCCTTATCTCATTCATTTATCTTATCTCTATAACATGAAAGTTTTCTTGGCCATTTTATGTTTACAGTTTTATTTTGTTAAGTATTCGTTACAGTTATGTATACTCTCTCTAAAATAACTGTAATCAAATATTAGTATTCAACTTATGGTTTATGATGTTATTGATACAAATAAAGATATTATCTCGTGGTTTTAAACGTTTAGCTTCATTTACAGGTTCAAATATTAATTTTTAACTAGGTTTCTCATTTTAACTAGTTTTATTAAATGACAATATGTTTGTATTTATTACGCAATTTAGTGCACACATGACATTTATGTTAAATTATATTTTATTATAATTTTCTTGTGATTTTATTTTGTTCTGTTAACGTTCTCTTTTAGTTAGTGTATCGGTCATTAAGGTGAATATAAGTTTTGATACGTATCAAGATGGCAATTGGAAGTATTATCTGTGGAGCCAGTACTCCCAAAATGAAGAGAAAAAAGGCAAAGGTATAATTTGTTTAGTTTTTATTTCATTGGTTTGAAAATAATATTACTTATGTTAATATTATAATATCGAATGTTCTCGAATTTACATTTTATAATCGCGAATATGTGACTCACGCTCGTTACAGGCAACCGAACGCAGCTGGATAGAGGCGACTTTTCAAAAAAGGGAATGTTCAAAATTTATTCCAAGCGCTAAAGATGAGCACAGGTATGTAATACATTTAGGTAATGCTGTAAAAAATAACATATAATTGTGTATACCCTATCACGATTTAAGCCGTATCAATAGATAAACTAAGTTATGGTTGTGAAATTTACGGAAGTTTATTTCTTATAGAATGACCAAATTTCAAGTAAGGACAGAAATTAATTTATTTTCAATATTCATCGACCATCATCTCATGTTTTGTTCAGTGTTAAATAACATCATGTGTTGTTCAACTTTCGTATTCATTTATTTCTGCTGAAAAATATTTTTGCAGAGGCAATATAAGACGCTATGATAAAAATCGTAGAGCGACTTCGTTAATCTTGCAGTTAATTTTTATTCGTAGATTAGTCTTTCAACACATTTGTTATGCGTCATCATCGTTTATGTTTCGTAACACCTATTTATTATTGAGAAATTTATTTCGAACTTTTTTCAGGTCATTACTAACACATTTCCTTGTGTTCATTTACTTTTCATTTACTTTTCTTTCTTTCGTTCCGTTTATAGGTTTATGCAAGTACACGGAGATAAGAATGCAGAGTATGATGTGATCACCACTTCCAGGTGAGAGTTCATTATGCGTTCTGCCGCGATCTTATAATCTTACTTGAAAAATATTTAATATTGCTTCTGCAAATATTTTACATATACCGTGTTATCTACATCTTTAAATAGTTAATTAATTACTTATGTTACATGCAATCTATACCGTTCTCAGCTTCGATAGAAGTTTATACAAAATGCTGCTAAACTGTAAGGTTTTATAGCGTATTTTAAAAGAAACACATAAATTCCATCATATTACATAGTTACGTTTTGTTTTTCATGAAACACACTTGCTTTTTCTTTTTGAGGTCACTCATCATGCTTTTGATCATATTATAATTAAGCCATATTTGTGCAAGGAATATCATTATTCCAGTAACACCATGCTTCGTACATAGTGTATATGTAATAATTACCGATATATCAAATATAATTGGAATAATTCGATGATAATTAAACACAGAAAAATCGGATATCTATTACGTTCAAATCCATCTAATTTCTCGTTACTAAACCAATAACAAAATATCGATTATTTTAGATGTTGTTGTGGATATTCTTACACTCATCACTGTGGGACTGGAGCAGACGTACAAAGTTTTACTGCTAGTAATACCAAAGAGAAGGATCGAGAGCAATGGTCACCCGGTAAAAATACGCGACCATTTCCAACCGATGCGTACGGAACAATTGAATTCCAAGGTGCGCATCCAACGAAAGCACAAGTAAGCGACGAACGTTAATCAAATTTAAACGGTCAAATTCTTTGTTATTCGTAATATTTTTAATAATGTCTCATTCGTAGTATGTGAGACTAGCTCATGACACAAGGCCAGAGCCGATAGTACAGTTGCTGTGCAGGGAGTGGAATTTAGGTTTACCGAAGCTACTGATTACTGTACACGGTGGTCGTCCCAATTTCGATCTTCAGCCTAGTTTAAAGAAAGTTTTGAGGAAGGGTTTATTGAAGGCTGCTAAAACAACTGGCGCATGGATATTCACGGGTGGGACGAATACAGGTCGGTTCGAGCAAGTTCAAGATTGAATTGAGACAGTCTGCAACCAAGTCGATCAAATATTTAAATTATAATTCTATAGGTGTAACAAGGCAAGTAGGAGATGCATTGCTATTAGAGAGATCCCAAAGACAAGGACGCGTCGTGAGCATAGGCATTGCTCCATGGGGAATTTTAGATAAAAGCCATGAACTCGTGGGCCGAGGAGGCGAAATACCTTACGATTGCGTTTCATCTCCATGGTAAGAATAGAGAGAGAGAGAGAGAGAGAGAGAGAGGGGGGGGGGGGGGGGGGAGAGAGAGAGCCAGGAATTTTGTTTTAAAATGGTGCGTTTTAAAATAATAATCTTAAAATTATTAAAATTCTCCAGGACCAAATACGCAGTCCTAAATAACCGACACGCATATTTCTTACTGGTGGATAATGGAACCGGTGGACGGTACGGCGCAGAGATCGTGTTGCGCAGAAAATTAGAAAAATATATTTCCAATTTGAAATTACAGCCGTGTAAGTGTCGTAATCACTGTTGTAATAATTTTCGAGGAATTTATGCGAACATCGTTGTTACAGATACGCATAGCAGCATTCCTGTCGTGGCGTTAGTCATCGAAGGAGGAACGAACACGATACGTTCAGTTTTGGAGTACGTTACGGATGATCCGCCTGTTCCTGTAGTAGTTTGCGATGGCTCGGGTCGCGCAGCTGATCTCATCGCTTTCATGCACAAGTACGCGTCCGACGGTGACGGAGAGGGGGGAGAAAACGAGGGACCATTAGAGAGTATGAGGGAACAGGTGTTGGAAACGATCAAGCGCACGTTCAAAGTCACTTCCGAACCGGCGTGCCAATTATACTCGGAACTTCTGCAGTGTACGCGTAAGAAGCACTTGATAACGGTATTTAGGATAACCCAAGATCGCCCCCAAGAGCTCGATCAAACGATACTGACAGCTTTATTCAAGTCGAAACAATTGTCTCCAGCCGAACAGTTGTCGCTATCTCTAATTTGGAACAGAGTGGACATAGCGCGCAGCGAAATATTCGTGTATGGACAAAAATGGCCACCGGGTGCTTTGGAACAAGCGATGATGCAGGCTTTGCAACACGACAGGATCGACTTCGTGAAGCTTCTCCTGGAGAACGGGGTTTCCATGCGAAAGTTCTTATCCATTCCGCGTCTCGAAGAGCTATACAATACCAAAGAAGGTCCTTCGAACACGTTAGGCTACATCCTGCGAGACGTGCGACCGAATATTCCACGTGGTTACATGTACACGCTGCACGACATCGGGCTCGTGATAAATAAATTAATGGGCGGCGCGTACCGTTCCCAATACACTCGCAGAAAGTTCCGTTTGATTTATACCAAAGTGATGAAGAGATCCGGAGCCCATCAGCAGCACATGCATCGAAACAGCTACGTGTGGGGTAACGCTACGCGTTACTACGCCGGCTCTGGTAACAAGCAAGAGAGTTCGACGATAAGTCTACTCGCGGAGACGTTGCCAGCTCATCCCGAAACGCCTCTCTTCGAGTACCCTTTCAACGAGCTGCTCATTTGGGCTGTTTTAACGAAACGTCAGCAAATGGCGTTGCTGATGTGGCAGCACGGCGAGGAAGCATTGGCCAAGTCGCTCGTCGCCCTCAAGTTGTACAAAGCCATGGCTCACGAAGCTGCCGAGGATGACCTCGAAACGGAAGTGTACGACGAGCTACGAAACTATGGAAAGGAATTCGAAAATATTGGTACGAATACATTTATAGGAGAATCGTATAGAATTGCATAGTCTTAGATACGACGATTGTCACGTCTATATGTATATCATTTTCTTCCGTAGCACTGGAATTGTTAGATTATTGCTATCGGCAAGATGACGATCAAACGCAACAGCTACTCACTTCTGAACTTCAGCACTGGTCTGGCCAGACGTGTCTTTCCCTAGCTGTCACGGCTAATCATCGTCCCCTTTTGGCGCATACTTGCAGTCAGATTATCTTAGCTGATCTGTGGATGGGCGGTCTTCGAACAAGGAAGAATACAAATTTGAAAGTAAGTAGCACGTTTATTGAAATAAGTCGGTGAAATAAGTGTCGATGTAAACATTGTCGGTGATCTGACACCAACCCCATTTATTGCCACATGTACTTGCGTTGTTTTCTTCAAGTAATTTACACAAATATTTTCCTGTGTAGGTCGTACTCGGACTGGTCTGTCCATTTTATATAGCGCGTTTGGAATTTAAAAGTCGCGAAGAGTTACAGTTAATGCCACAGACTCAAGAGGAACACTTGATTGCCCTCGAGGATGAGAAGGAAGACAGTGATTCCGAGCATGGTGCGCCAACTGGTCCCGATGTCGAGGTAATAATTATGTTTTTTTTTATTTTTTTTAATAAAATCACAGCAGTAAATAACTATACGAGAGGTGATTCGATTCGAAACAAACCTAAAATATATGTAATTAATTCTCGTGATCAATATTATTACAGTTGAGCAATGGTTATAAAGGTGTAGAATCTAATTTGTATTAATTAGTAAAAATCTGTCATTGCATTTATGATGATTCATTACTCATTTCTCATGCTGCAATTATTTATTTACTTCGAGTACGTGCCAACAATCATTGCTTCGTTATTTTTAGTAGTTTCGTTCGAATGTCGATCATTCATTGTACAAATTTTTAATTTTGTATCATTTGCAAATGGAGATTAGTAGCAACGATAAATCGAACCAGAGTACGATATTCAGCGTAATTGTTGTTAGATACTTGTCGAGTTGTAATATCTTACTCGGAAAGAAATGATTGTTTGTGGCATAAATTGAAATATATGGTTGCTGGTTTTGAACAGTAGTTTGAAAAATTATATAAAAACGTATACGCATGTAGGTTCTATTTTTGCGTGCCTGCATCGAACGTTTGGAGCACGAGAGAGTCTATTAGCCATTTAAGGGTTAAACAGTACGTCGCAGTGTCTGATTTTGTACCTTTTAGTTTTCATTGTTTACATATTCGAAGGATGTAGCATTCATCACGTATGATTTTATTATCTTTATTATGTAAGTGTGTACGTTTAAATAGTTTGTTCAGAAAGGACGTCATACGCTTAGTAACCGGATCTGTATTCAGTGGTAAAACGTATCGATCACTATTAGAGGTATTGAACATGTGTTTTATAACTCATAGACTATGTGGGTATGCGTATGAATTGTTTTTTAGAAACGTCAGCGCAGGAGCCTGAGCGTACGCAACAAATCCAGCAGCCAACAAGGCGCTAAGGTATATCTATAATGGCCTGAAACGCAATGATTCTATGACCAATAAGTTCACACTTTCCGGTGCACTTTTCAACTATCTCTCTTTTGTTATTAGTTATCGTCAAGGAAAACTTCTGTTTATTCAGTATCGGAATCTGTACCGGTGAGGATGATAACTAACGCTTCTATCGTAAACGAATCGTCCTGTATTATAAATACCACAAAATCGTTTATCTCGATGTCGATAAATTACCGCAAAAATATCGGTATCGTTTCCTGTAAACGCTAAAAAGTTATGCGAGTTATCATGCGAAGTAACCATAGGAGAAAAAGAAACAAACAAGTTTCGTGAATTGATCCTTTTTTTATATACCGATGTTTTCCATCGCGGTCGATATCTGTAATCATTACCAACCGTATGTCATTAACAACTTGTCCTTGGTATTTGTTAACTCGGCTGCGTCAACGCAGCCTCGCCTTTCAGCGATTCACATTTTAATAAGTCAGTGTTGATCGAAAGGAAAAGGGGCGGCGGATCATCATTTGAAATTACGAATAATTTCAGCTATATCGCTTTCCTTGCATTACATTTCGAAGTGCACTAATGATTTCTATTCCACACAGTCATGATTCTTAACACAAACTACACCGTATCCGTTGCTTTTGTATTCTCTCTTGTTTCTGTTTTTCGTTCAGTAGAAAAGAAATTCATCTCGCGTGTACATTATTCTCATAATTTCATCGTGTTATCGACATCCTATAGCGGTAGTTACATTTGTAGAGAAATTATATGTCCCATGTTTACCCAACTCTCTGTCCACACTTCATCCACAATATTCTGGAACGGTACGAAAACATTTTCAGTTTCATTTTCATTTGCTTCTCCCGTACTATGTATTACTCTACCAAGAAACCTTTTTACAATCGATTCGTTAGCAATATTTGTACCGTAAACGATTCCCAAGAATGACCAAGAATTAGCTAAAACAAGTACCGATACATATCCAATATTCGACAAATTCCTGTTATCTGTATGTCAATGTCCTGTACGGTCTAACGGGCGCATAAACTTTACTGAAAGTTTTGTTTCTCTATATAGGCTTTGATTAGCAACGAACACACCACGGCAGTAGTAAAGGAAACAATCGTACAAGAAAATGGGAAAGTCCTGACGGATAACGACGACGGTGTTCAACGTTCGTACGACATTCACTCTGATTATTACGATATTAAAACCAGCAGGCCACTACGACTGAAGAAAAAGTTATACGAATTTTATACAGCACCTATCACAAAGTTCTGGGCAAATGCTGTAAGTTTTTCTCCCATGAAATTAATTTACATTCGGACGAATTTTTAATTGCATTGCTAAGCACGAAATTTATTTTTGTTACAGATAGCGTACATCATTTTTTTGGTTCTCTTCTCGTACTGCATCCTTATACATATGGACGATCATCCGTCGCTGGCAGAGATTTACGCGATCACGTATGTTTGCACGCTGGGATGCGAGAAAGTACGCGAGATCGCTACGTCGGAGCCAGCCACACTTTCGCACAAATTTAGCGTGTGGGCATGGAATATGTGGAATCCTTGCGATGCAGCGGCTATCATTTTTTTTCAAATTGGTCTAGCGTTACGCTTGCGACACTCTACTCTCGACATCGGTCGTGTCATCTACTGCGTCGATTGTATTTATTGGTACCTACGGATATTCAATATCCTCGGTGTAAATAAGTACTTCGGTATGTTATGTTGCTTAAACTGGTCATTTACGTAAATATTAGGTTGTCCAGAAAGTTCGTGGCAATTTTTAAGAGAAATTCGAAGACGTATTTGAATGTTGATATATATATATTTATTGAATTATATAAATACCATTTTGTTCCACGAACCTTTCCACCTTTTAAGGGATGCACCCATGTTAATTGTTTTCAACCATTCCAATATAAACAGACGTGTACCACCTATCGAAAATAGGCACGGACTTTCCAGACAACCCAATACGTATACGCAGTCGGGCATACGATAATTAAACTCTTGGTTGATTTCGTCAGGTCCTTTGGTCACCATGATGGGAAAGATGGTGAAAAATATGATATACTTCGTGGTGCTTTTATTAGTCGTGTTGATGAGCTTCGGAGTCACGCGGCAAGCTATTTTAAATCCCAATGCTGAGCCTAAATTAAAAATTATTCGAGACGTACGTAACTTTTACGAATACTATTCTTGCAAAATGGCGATATATTATTTTTATAGAAGAAATTTCTTGTTGTACAGATATTCATGGAGCCATATTTTATGTTGTACGGAGAAGTATACGCGGATAATATAGACCCCGATTGCGGAGACGAACCAGGAATGATACCATGTCTTCCAGGCCGCTGGATCACACCTGCCGTAATGTCCGTTTATCTCTTAGTCGCGAACATTTTACTGATAAACCTTTTGATTGCGGTTTTTAATAATATTTTCAATGAAGTAAACGCGGTGGCGCACCAAGTTTGGATGTTCCAACGTTTTACTGTCGTTATGGAGTACGAACAGAAACCAGTTTTACCTCCTCCACTCATTGTAGTTTGTCACATATATCTGCTGGTGAAATATTTGCTGCGATATGTGACTCAAGGGAAAGCGAGTGCGGGTGAAATAAACGACAACGGGCTCAAGTTGTTCCTTGAGCGCGACGACATGGCGCGCCTATACGATTTCGAAGAAGACTGCGTCGAAGGATACTTCCGCGAGCAAGAGCTGAAGCTGCAAATGTCCACGGAGGAGCGCGTGAAGGTTACAACGGAGAGGGTCGAGAATATGCATCAGAAGATAGAAGACATCGATAAGAAGGAGCACACTCAGAACGCTTCGCTTCAGGTAATAATATCCTCCGATACTCGTTTTAATGTTCAATTGGATTGTACGGAAAGTTCATGCCTATTTTTAAGAAAAATTCAAAGGCATGTTTGAATTTTGATGTATTATATATTTATCGAATTATATATGTACCATTTTGTTCCGCAACCTTTTCACCTGTTAAGGAATATACACATTTTATTTGTTTTCAGCCATTCCGATATATTCAGACCTGTATCGCCTACTAAAAATCGTCATGGACTTTCCAGACAGGCCAATATATCAGTGTAGAAAATATTAACGTTATTACATTTCAGGCAGTGGAATTCCGTATACGTAAGCTGGAAGAGTTGAACGAGCAGACTCTGGCTCATTTGGGGGTCATACATCGGTTCATGGCGACGCACATGCCCAACATAGAAGCCCTATCTGGTTTCGACGTAGAAGGTCGCGTGCGCAGGGTATCGGAACGTTCGGAAGTTCTGTCGGAGACAGACTCTCATACGCAGCTACCGACTATCACGCTGAAACGTAAGAGGCTCGTACGGTCGTTGACCGATGGCACGTTCCTCAATCTAGGTCAGCCATTGGACGACGACGTTCTGAAACAGTCAGAGGCAGTCGCGTCTCGCGAGAATCTGAGCAGAAACGAATCGTCCGTGAGCGGAGATGGACACGGTCAGGATGACGTGAAAACGACAACGAGCCAGGAAACGGAAGTGAGCAAAGGAGACGGCGAAGGGGAAACGATAAAGAAGGAATCCCAGTCGGGGAGCAGGGAACTGAGCATGGATCCCAGCGGGGACCAGAGCAGAGAGCCTAGTAGCAGAGAGTTGAGCACAGACCCTAGCAGACAAACCAGCAGGGAACTGAGTAGAGATACCAGTAGGGATGCCACGAGCAGAGAGGCTACGAGCAAAGAACCTAGCAGAGAGGCGAGCAGCGAGGCGCCAGCCTCGGAACCAACCAGACAAGATTCCACGGAACGTCCCACTCGACAGAACAGCAGGACACGTTCAGAGTCCGACGACGTGATGGCTCCCTCTGGCATCGCGAGAGGCGTGACCTGGGCAGAGCCACGAGTCGCGGTAATTCCATCCGTGTCGTCGACGAGCAGCACTCAACGCTCGATTCTTCTGGCGATGCGAGCAGAATACACGAGCATAACGGACGAACTAGAAAGTTACTGCGGACTCTTGAGTCCACCTCGAACGCCACCTATTTCTCCGCCGCCTTCGAGAGCCAGACACCACTCCGGGATGTCTAACGCAGAGATGGCTTGGCAAATCGAGAACGAACACCTGCGCGATGCCGAGGAATGCGATTACCAACAGATGGAGGATCTGATACAAAGAAGGTACATAGAGGACGACGACGAACCTCTGCATACCTCGGACGAAGCGAGCGGCGGCGGTCCTTTCTTCGTATCGAACGAACACAGACACCAGCTACGCAGAGCCTCTGCCATCGACGAAGAATCTCGCAGGCCCGCGCCTACTATCAGTGTCACGAGAGAAATCGAACAGACGCTATCGAGGCCACCGATTCGCGACTCCGAGAGCTCCGATCCCAACGACAAGAATTTGAATACCGTACCTGCTCCTGCTTCGGAGACCATGTGCTGAATATTATCCATAAACGCTAATCTAACTTCGACATACGTATAAATTGATCAGGCTCGACTGCGAGCTGATTTCTATCGAGCGATTTATACGCCTAACAAGTGCTCGATTCGTAAGAAAATTGTGATGGTAATTAAGGTAAGCCGGTACGAGTCGAAGTAGACTCGTTAACAAAGGCATAGTTTACAATCGAAATCTTTACCATGCTAAAAAGTAACGAATTTTAAAGTTCAATTTAAACATTTTTATTTGTATCTTATTCGTACCTTTTGTAAATTTGATATGCTTAGTATGAAGGTTATCATCGCGATTCAGAGATGGGCGAAATTTAATATTCGCTTAATAACGATTAGACCGAATTACAGGATGAAACGATACTTGGCGTTGGACGAGCGAATAAGTCCCATCGCCAGGTGAATTACCGTCTATTATCCGAATGTAATCGCGCCCATCTCTGCCCATAAACGTCGTCGAATCGAATGCTTACTGCGCGTTATTTCAATTCGCGTATCAAGAACGAGTACGCTGTGAACAGATTTTTAGCTCCAATTTTTTCTTTTTTCTGTCTTTCTTCTTTTTTTTTTAAACAATGTTTTAAACATATTTCTTTTTTAAACTAATAGCTCAATTACTTTTATCTTTGAGTACTTGGCGTATTGTACATATATGCACATAAATTTGTATATACAAACGTGAAAATTATTCGATTAACTCGGCTATTCGAGAATTGTACATTGCAATTTGTTGTCACGTAGCTTCCTTTTTCGTTTGATCGTTTTTAGCAATTTTACATAACTATAGGGCAACTTTTAATTCGTATGTTATGCACGTCCGTGGACAATTTTACAAATTATTTATAAACCTAGTACAATCATAAAGGAAATCGACTCTTGCGATTAGCGTTTCAAATACTCAAAGAAATTGTACGGAAATGAACGTCGCACGATATTACACGTTCATCGCTGTAATTTATTTTTAAAACTTTCAGCTTTCTAACGCTTCCAATAGCAAACTAATTTTATAAATGTCCGCTACGATGTTAATAATAATTTCAGCGTACATAATTATAGCTATAATTTCCATGTATATGATCTAATTAGCAGCCGGTATCTAGGAAGTATCCGGTGTAAATGTACACATGGCGAACAAGTGAAGATATTTTTCGATTCTTCGCTTCGTTCACTCTGTCCGATTGCTTGTTAAAAATACTATCATCGACTTTGTGTATCGTGTAGCGCACTCGATCGTGTTCGTGCGCGGTCGATCGCTATCAACAACATTAGGATTTATAATATACCATAGATAATATGTACGCGCACAATATGTTTAATGCAAAGAAGGTCTCAGTTGCAACGACGTTGGTTATGTTTCTTTCGAACGTACCGATCGGTTCGATACTTATTTGCGCCTACTTGGAAATTCCAATTCGACGTCGCGGTACTTTCGACCAAACCGATTGCGTTCCGAGGAGATCTTGTGTTACCGTCGCTTACGTGAAACGTATTTAATGCACTATACGAGCATTTCTCAAGTTCCTTCCATTTTCTAGACCGTGTACTTTTCAATTTTATATGCACGTACAATTTGTTTGTTAACGCGTGACATCGCGCCGAGAGAATGTTACGGAAACTGTACCGGCTTCGGGTGCAATTTCATTTTAGTGAACGTAGAACAATCGACGAGCGAGGATCGAGTGTACTCGATGTAAATAATTTTCTGCTAACGATGTGTATGCAGCTTTGTTATCGTTTAGGACACGTGCGATAGCGTTTGTATTAAATCGATACACGAAACTGCGGACCGATTAAAGGTCGATTCAGACTATACGACACGGACCAGCAACGACACGACAAAACATTCAAACACGCGTTTTAATGGAACTATTCACACTCAACAGACACCGACCTGAACGTTCCGTCAACGGGAATAGCATGAATAGTTCCATTAAAACGCGTGTTTGAATGTTTTGTCGCGTCGGTGCCGGTACGTGTCGTTGCCGGATCGTGACGGTCCGTGTCGTATAGTCTGAATCGACCTTTACTCGACTTTTCATCGACGTTACATGGGAGACCGTCCTGTCGCAGGTTTACCGTCGTTCCAATACAAATGGAAACGTGGAATGGAAGACATTATCGAAATACTCCGAGTGTAACGTCGCTTAATTTTAACTCTTTGCTGTCCCGTGCCCGACTGTACTGGAAACGGAATATCTGGACTGCGAACAGTTAAATGCATCTTTTGTGCATCTTTTGTGCATCTCTTAAAGGGCAGTTTGCGTACTTGTATAATTAATTTACGCGTTTTGTACTCGAACGAACAATGCCTGATAGATAGAGGCGGCAGCCTCTCTAGAATTAGAAATTAGAGACCACTAAAGCCTCTATCTTTCTCACGTAATTGAAACGGCAATTAGGTGTGATTGTTCACGGTAAACTTCACCCTGGTCAGGTCTCGTAATCTCCGTCAGAGATTTTCTCTAATAAATGTACCGTATACGTGGGATATTTAACCCTTTGCACTCGAGAGGTGACTCTCAGTCACCATTAGGTTTCACGCAGCAAATGTACGATACCTAATCTGCGATACCTTTCTTTAGGTTTAATTTCTTTGGAGCTCCAATTGTCGATAAAAGGATTGTCGTCGAGGTGATCTTGTTCTAAAATCTAGATAGCTTAGAATTCGTGGCAATTGAACGCTTAAGAAACATCTCGAGTTGCTGGCAGATACCAGATAAAAAGGCCTCGAGTGCAAACGGTTAATACAGATTGCGCAATTACTCGCGAACGATTCGCACGCGTCTATCATGTTACTGCCGAACGTTTTTATGAATCTTTTGAAGTACAGAATGTAAACGAAAGTATTCGTCGCCGTGAATCTTTGTTCCGGTTTCGAAACCGGAAACGTTCAAGTACTTCAAGACGCGTAAATCGCGCCACGACGAATACTTCTCTTTACACCCTGTACATTTAGGGCCTTATCACGCACTACCTTGCTGCGTCGAACACAGACTTTAAGGACCACGTAAGAAATGCGAACCATATCACGCGGATACGTTCCCTGGAACGAAGCCAAGCCTCGTGTTAGTACCTACGATAAAATCCACAAACTGAACAACAACAAAAAATGAAAAAAAAAAGAGAAAAAAAAAGAAAACAGAACGTTTGATATTTGAATCTAGAGGATACGTAAAAAAGACACAAAAAAAAAACAACAACAACAACAAATAACAAATAGAAACGAACGGATGCCTAATATAAAAGTGTACACAGTAGGCTAAAATTTTCAGATGGAAGAGATGGCGTAGAGCGAGTACGGGCGAACTAAAGACTGTTCCAAAGGAAACAACGCTCTGTTAATTATTTCGTGGCGGAACGAACGAAAGAATCGACGCGAAACTTTTCCCTGTCTTACTGCCTTAACCGAATGCTGTTACCGTTTAATAGTTCGAAGACGTTCGATGGAGACAGCGACGAGCATGTCACAAGAATCATTGTTCTTCTTGTCGCTGTCTTGTTACTGTTCGTATCGAGTTATAAGTGTTAGGAATAATAACGATAAATTTTAAGCTTGAAATTAAAGGTGAGGTTTTAAGGGAGGGGAGAATGGTCCAGCTAATGTATTTCTCTAATGCATATAATTTCCAGATATAATTAATGTTTGTTATTGAAACTTTTTGTACGTTTAAAGGGACGTTCAAAGAAGACAATTTGACAGTGTAGATTTAATTCGAATGTATACGTGTATACTATATTGTATGTATATATACTATATGTATATACATATACATGTATATGTATATATGCTATACAGATATGTATACATATATAGATATAGTAGTCGCAAGGAAAGGATTCGGTGAAAACGTTCAAATTAAATTTACACTGTCAAATTCCCTTCTTTCAACGTCCCTTTGTATGTAAAACAAGTTGTATGTATATGTATATATACTATATATATGTATATATGCTATATACTATACAGATATGTATACATATATAGATATAGTACTTGCAAGGAAAGGATTCGATGAAAACGTTCAAATTAAATCTACACTGTTAAATTTCCTTCTATCAACGTCCCTTTGTATGTCAAACAAGTTGTATATATATGTATATATACTATATATATGTATATATATGTATATATATGTATATATACTATATATATATATATGTATATATATGTATATGCATATGTACACATATATAGATATAGTACTTGCAAGGAAAGGATTCGATGAAAACGTTCAAATTAAATCTACACTGTTAAATTTCCTTCTTTCAACGTCCCTTTGTATGTCAAACAAGTTGTATATATATGTATATATACTATATATATGTGTATATATATATGTATATATATGTATATATATATATGTACACATATATAGATATAGTAGTTGCAAGGAAAGG
>NC_071982.1:7361603-7364488 GCF_026283585.1 Hylaeus volcanicus
TTTTGAGAGGAACGATTTGCAACATTGTTGAAGTTTTGAAAGGAGCCATTCGCAACATTGTTGAAGTTTGGAGAAAAGTGATTTGCAACATTGTTGGGTTTGCAACATTGTTGAAGTTTGGAGAAAAGCGATTTGCAACATTGTTGGGTTTGCAACATTGTCGAAGTTTCGCGAGGCGCGGTTTGCAACATTGTTGGGGTTGCAAGTTTCGTGAGTCGAAGTTTCGTGAAGAACGATTTGCAACATTGTTGAAGTTTTGAGAGGAACGATTTGCAACATTGTTGAAGTTTTGAGAGGAGCGATTTGCAACATTGTTGAGTTTGCACAATTGATAAAGTTTTAAGAGGAGCGATTTGCAACAGTGTTGACTTTGCAAAATTGGCCAGAATTCCGAAATGTACCGAAAATTAGCCCCTTGAATTAGGCAACCTATACTTACAGACTTGTCGGACCGGTTGCCTGCCCGTAGTCGTAAACGTACCACCTCTTCGCATATCATGTGCTTCTGATACCAAAATCCAAAATCGGCCAGAATTTCGGCACGTACCGAAAAATGTGCCGCTTGACTTAGGCAACCCATACTTACAGATATGTCGGACCGGTTGCCTGCTTTTAGGCGCTAACGTGCCACCTCTTCGCATATCATGTTCTCCTAATACCAGGAGTAAAATTATGCAAATCTGATCCAAATTTGATACGTACCCAATTTCCTTCGTGCTACCCCTTCGCATATTATGTTCTCCTGATACCAGGAGTAAAATTCTGACCAAAATTCGATACGTACCATGTATTCCTCGTGCCACCTCCAAAAAATGTGGATCAAAAGTTTTGACCAAACCACCTTAATAGATCAAAGGATCCTTAAATCATGAAACTCAAGTACTCCACGAAAGTTAGTATATACTGATTTTTGGTTTTTAAAGATACATAGAGTACAGTAATGAAACATACAAAATGGGGGGAAGGGTGCATCACATAATACACAGAGAACGTTGCCTAAAATAAAAGTTTATTACGTGGTAATTAGCTCCTCGAATCTGGCATCTTTGTGCTGCTTCATCCTCGAACGATAAGAATCTAACAAAAATTGATTCAAGGCTGATGTCTCTATCTTCCGTACAATCTGCAAACGAAGTTCGACTAGAGCAACCTGTAGCCAACATTCCACATACTAAGTCCAACATACCTCGTATTAAGGTAATTAATGGATGCTCTTCAGTGCGTAATGTGTGTACTCTCCCTCTCTGGGTTACCACTCCGTTGTACTACACGTTCCCGTGAATCGATATCTCTAATATCTTCCGAGAGAATGCAATCACTATGCTTGTCATACGCAGAACCACAATGTTACGCAACATCGCGATAGATACGGAAAGAGTGAAACAAGTTAGATCTCCCACGAGAGTCATATAAATGCAGATATTTCGTATTTCGAGGATGAAGACGGGAAAATCTGTTTTCCTCGCTGGGAATAGAAGAAATTCAGCTCCTAGCGAATAGCTTTTCTTTCGAAGTTGCCGCTGGCTTGCGTTCGCGTAACGGTTGCTTACATATACGCTTACACTATCGCTAATACACGTTCGAGTTGTAAACTAATGTTTGTGGCAATTTAAAAAATTAGTAACAGGCGTGTATTTACAACGATCTACTTTAACAATATTTACACGAATAATATCTACACTTAATGGTACACGCGACTCAACAGACGAAACTATAAATATTGCGAATCCCCCTCGTTGTTCATGATGTTTCTTATCCAGCCGACGTAATGTTGTACGCTGGTGTATACATCAGGATATCCTGGCCTGGCGCATCCTGACCCAAACGAAGTGACGCCTGCCAACTGCCAGACTCCGTCTGCGCGACGACACTGCAAGGGTCCTCCGGAATCGCCCTAACGAAATCAAAAAGAGGAAATTAGAAAATTCCATAGCGATTCTTACGAATACTTTCGTGCTTCGAAATTCGCTTATATGTATTTCTGTTCGAGCAACGACTACTGTACCGACCAAACTGCAATACCGACCGGGAGGCTTGCAGCTGCAATGGGAATGCAAGGAAAATTAGAAAGTTTCGTGAGAAAGCATCGAAGGATTCCGATGCTAATCGTGGCAATCTCGGCAAAACGATCTATCGTTCCATCTTGGCAGACTCGTTGATGAAGGTCAGCATCCGTTATCCCAGAAAAGCTCTAATCCCGTTGAGTGATATCTTACGTAATCGTTCGACCCGGTTCTTTCGTATCGCGATCAAATTAATTCGCGTCGCGCGAACTGCGTGGCCCGTACCGTCTCGATATTCGAACGGTTGCGTACATTACTCGAATAGGTTCGTGTTAGATGTGAAGATGCCCATGGGCGATACTTACGACGCAGCTTCCGGAAGAGCCGTCGGTGTGGCCAGCGCAGAGGTGGCCGTTTCGGATCGGTACAGATTTCCCATACGCTTGGGTGCATTTTTCTAGATCCAGTAATGGCACTGTTGCTTCCAGCAAGGCGGTGGAAAGTGATTGCGTTGGGCCGTAACGACCCCAGCCGGAAGCTATGCACTGACCATTCGCTAGTTCTTCCCCTGGATCGGGAAGGCATATCGTTCGCACCACCTTCGACAAAGGGGCTGGCCTGGCTAGCTTCATCAGGGCTGAAAACACAAGTTACATTTATCATCAGCAAAGTAATCGAGATATTGGTAGAATTCCATAAATGTAATTAAAGGTCATTATGTAAATTACATATAATTATTACATAATTTATAATTGATTATATTATATTAAATATAATATACATAATATAACATTATATATTATAAATTATATAACGACTTCCTCGACATTATGTTACATTAAATATAATAAATATATTAAATTATATAATAATTATATATAA
>NC_071982.1:7364498-7368824 GCF_026283585.1 Hylaeus volcanicus
CGACCCTTAATATTTTATATTTAACATTTAACATAATGAATGTATCTGATATCAATTAGAAACTATACAATAATACATTTGATATAATTAAATATAATTGATATACGCGTACCAATATCGTGTACGTAATTATTGAATCTCTCGTGAATGATGACTCGTTCAACAGGTAGCCTAGCCGACCCACGTCCACCAGAGTCCAACTCCCATTCTCCAACGACCGCCGTCCACAACGCACCGATTGGCAAATTGAAAAGATCACTGTAAACAAGCACCATAGAATCAGAATCAATTCGAAAAAATTATTACCGCTTCAGTTGATTCTTGAAAATACCAAGAAGCTTTGAACAGCAGCAAAGGTACTTCAATGTGTCCTGTACTAATTTCCTAGCGTTTGTCGAAATTGTTAATTGGCACTCACGGTTCCACTAGGCAATATCGATTTCTACTTACCCTGTGCCTCACTTATCAGGCCAAAGTTCCTCGTAACAAAGTTACACTGTTTCTACAGTACCGAGTGGCAAGTATAATTCGTAAATCATATTCCTCCTCTCTGTTTAAACGCTCTGTGGTAATTAAAAAACCGTGTTGAATTTTTAAAGAATTGAATCGAGGCTTACTTGTGGATACAGTGAGCCGCTGTAACGACCCATGTGGGCTCGATGAGGACACCGCCACACCAGTGGCCGATGAACCCCATCTTCGGATGCAACAGCTGGAGGGAAACCTGCCAGGGCCACGAGCCCCTTTTGCTCGGTTTTCCGTTGAAAATTCGCCCGGTCGTCACGGCGACGTTCTCTTCGTCGAACGTATTATTTCTCCCGCTTCCTTTCGTCGGGATCGCCCTCGGTTGCCTGTGTGATGCTGCTGGACATCCGCATTCTGTTATTTAAAAACTCACGGTTCTCACCTAATTGCGTTATTAAGGGAAAAGCGTTTCGTCGAAAACGATCCTTTTTATAGGATTCAGAGTTCTCCGATGATCTCCTATTTGTATATAGAACTCGGTCAACTTACTAGCGCGAAAGTCGACAGCCATCTAGCGGGGAATACAGGATGTTTCAAAAATGTTGGAGGTCCTTGAAAGGAGTGAATCGGGGAGGGGGGGGGGGGGTGTACGAAGTCTGAAGCAGTAAATTTAACGATTTCTATTGTGATGCAAATTGAAAAGGGCGGTTCGGGGGGTGATTTGAAACAACTTTTTCCTTAGCGAAAATGTTGTCCGAGGCTTCGTTGAGGAGATATTAACGGAAAACACTGACCAATCAGAGCGCGAGGATGCCGATGGAGCGCTCGCGGTAGCGTATGAGCGCGGCCACCTATCGCGTAGCCTACGCCTACCGTGGGCGGTTCACCGGCATACTCGCTCTCTGATTGGTCGGGGTTTTGGCTTAATATCTCCTTAACGAAACCTCGGACAACATTTTCGCTAAGGAAAAAGTTGTTTCAAATCACCTCCACCCTGTATATACAGGGTGTCCAAAAAATATTGTAACACCTTGAAAGGGATGGTTCGGGAGTTGATTTGAAACAACTTTTTCCTTAGCGAAAATGTTGTCCGAGGCTTCGTTGAGGAGATATTAACGGAAAATACTGACCAATCAGAGCGCGAGGATGCCGATGGAGCGCTCGCGGTAGCGTATGAGCGCGGCCGCCTATCGCGTAGCCTACGCCTACCGTGGGCGGTCCACCGGCATACTCGCTCTCTGATTGGTCGGGGTTTTGGCTTAATATCTCCTTAACGAAACCTCGGACAACATTTTCGCTAAGGAAAAAGTTGTTTCAAATCACCTCCACCCTGTATATACAGGGTGTCCAAAAAATATTGTACCACCTTGAAAGGGATGGTTCGAGAGGTGATTTGAAACAACTTTTTCCTTAGGGAAAATGTTGTCCGAGGCTTCGTTGAGGAGATATTAACGGAAAACACTGACCAATCAGAGCGCGAGGATGCCGATGGAGCGCTCACGGTAGCGTATGAGCGCAGCCACTTAGCGCGCAGCCTTCGCTACCACGGCCGCTCCAACGGTATATACCCGCTCTGATTGGTTGAGGTTTTCCGTTAATATCTCCTTAACCTCGGACAACATTTTTGCTAAGGAAAAAGTTGTTTCAAATCACCTCCCGAACCACGCCTTTCAAGGACCTCCAACATTTTTGGGACACCCTGTATACTATTCGAGGACCCCTTGCTCGTACAAGAAGATGAGGTATAAATTGTCCCTTAAGTTAGTTAAGTTTATTAGAATGTAATCGATACAATCGAAATATAATTTGCTGTCTCAATGGTGCAAGTATCGATTTTATTAAAACAATAATTCGTTAGCCAATAACGAGGTATACTCACTCGAGTGATTCTCTCCCACGATCCTCACTATCGCGCAGTCGATCTCCGCAAGAACGAAAAGAAGTATCGCTAGTCCACCGCGAAGATTCATCTCCTCAGAACAGAGTGCACCATTTACTCGATCGATTCGTTCACTTTTCACTCTTTCTCACTAATCATATTTTTTTTTCGGCGCGACTACGTCGGTAATCCAGCGAACCGTGGGTAACCGAATAGACGGAATCGACACTTCAATCTAAGAGGCCGCTTCTCAACCCTCGACAGGCTCCACTAATCGACTTACTCGTTTATTAATTCGTCTACTTGACGACTTTACTCGCCCATGTTAAAAATGAAAATGAAATCTACGACGATCTACGAGGAGATATCTACTATTGTTTTTCGAATCTAGCCCAGATCACTATTCATAATGACAGTCGGAGATCGCGACGAAGGAGACGACGATCGATAGCACGAGCGATCCTCGCGCTGGATCGCCGACTCGCGGACCGAGTAAATCCTTCCAAGTAACCTAGAAGAAAGTGATCGTTCACGATTCCCATCGAAGAAGGGGCACGCGCTTACGTTTCGCGGCGAACGAATGGAAACTGGCATCTTCTAACGGACGAAAATCGCTCTCACTAACGAAAGTTACAAGTCGCCTCTCGTTGCGCCCCCGTACATACTCTCTTCTCTTTCACGCCAATTAGAAACGCCTCGTGCAGCCGATTACGTTTTATAGGCCATTAGCGTAACGATTTCAGTAAATGGTTGCCGTGAAAGGGCTCGAGAACGTCCTACTAATTCCTATTAACTCTTTATATTAATTAATAATTTAATAATCGTCCCATGGAAATCTGAAATCTGTTGCTTTGTACTTCGTTTACGTCCGAAGGAAAACTCGGATGGTAATCCTAATTTAAAACTCGGTTGGTAATGCTAATCTGTAATTTATTCCGATTCTAGGATCAAGTTCAGATACTAAACGATTGATGATCATCGTTCGAGAGGCCTTATAGATTATCGTTTCGTTAATTTTGTTGCACGTTCCTCGATGGCAGTCGAAGTGTGACGATATCGCTAGTATACAAGGTGGCCCGATAGGAACGTACCAACCTAATATCTTTATCTCAAATAACGCAACGGCCATGTTGCATTAGAAGCGAACTATTTGTAACGTTTTTTGACAGATGTCACCAATCGTCACGACAAGACGAAAACTTATCGACAGGTTTCGCGCGTATGTACCGACCGAACATTATTTTTAACCCTGTTTACGAAGAAACCAAGAAACTACTTCAACATCTGCTACATACGATTCTCGTCTATAACATATCCTCCCATTATTCGAAGCAACGAAAGTATCGAGAAGTCGCGTTTCTCGCGGATCACTTCGTGATCACTTATAATCCGACTGACTTTTTGGTCTTAGACGAATACTGGATCATACGCTAATTACTATACGTAGCAAACTCTAATCGTTACGCGCAAGTGGTCAGTTTCACTGCTCCATTGAGGATGTCAGCGAAGCTATGCAATATACAGGGTGGCCGTCTAGAATACCTGCGTGTCTTTCGAAGAAACGAGAAAGGAAATTGTCTGAATTTTTTTTAAAGGTATACTTCCATTAACGCAGTTGACAATTGAATGAAATGATAGCGAACGTTACTTTCATTGTTAAATTATTTCTGGAATTAATCGTGTGCCGATATAGGTTATAAATTAGAATCATAGATTGCTACATTGTACACGGATTGACCTTTTCTGAAACACACTGTATAATGGTTCTTAATGAGGCCATTTCCTTCAGGAGGAAAGCTAGCAGGAATGTGGTTTCGTTATAATATTCTCGGGTTTGGTACGTTAAATTCTTATTGCGCTAGATATACATATATACAGGGTGTCCCAAAAATGTTGGTGGTCCTTGAAAGGGGTGGTTCGGGGAGGGGGGGGGGGGATTTGAAACAACTTTTTCCTTAGGGAAAATGTTGTCCGAGGCTTCG
>NC_071982.1:7368834-7418515 GCF_026283585.1 Hylaeus volcanicus
GGAGATATTAACGGAAAACACTGACCAATCAGAGCGCGAGGATGCCGGTGGAGCGTAGGCTACGCGCTAGGCGCCTGCGCTCATTGGCTACCGCGGGCGCTCCATCGGTATACTCGCGCTTTGATTGGTCGGGGTTTTCCGTTAATATCTCCTCAACGAAGCCTCGGACAACACTTTCGCTAAGGAAAAAGTTGTTTCAAATCACCCCCCCGAACCACTCCTTTCATGGACCTCCAACATTTTTGGGACACCCTGTATATACACGGTGGAAGTGATTTGAAACAACTTTTTCCTTAGCGAAAATGTTGTCCGAGGCTTCGTTAAGGAAATATTAACAAAAAGATTTCTTCCTGTGACGTCACAAGATAATATTTGTACACCATTCGAGACTATTTTATATTTTGTTACCAATAATTATAAATAAATAATATTACTCTCGACATCTGCGTATCGTTTTTACTAATTTTTAAACTAAAACAAGTTATAAGGAAATAATATTACAATTTAAACTTGACATTTCAAAATTACGATTTCCAAAATACGTTACGATAAGCATTATTTAAAATTATAAGAGTTAGCAATTAACAATTAATAAAGCAAAATATATATACTACAGAGTCAACGACAAAGTTTCATCGTTACTTTATCCTCCAGTGACGTCACATAGATGATTTTATCTTTGCTTCAAAGCGTTTATCTAAAGCCGTGTCTATAATGGTCGAAGAATAAAATAATGTTCGGTCGGTACATATGCACGCGCGAAACCTGTCGATAAGTTTTCGTGACAATTGGTGACATCTGTCAAAAAAACGTAGGAAATAGTTCGCCTGAAATGCAACATGGCCGACCATTAAAACAAGCTTCCACAGAACGTCTAAATTGAAATATTTTTATTACAAAATACATATGTCCTGTTTTACACGAATGCTCATGGACAACTTTCATTCGTAGCATGAAACTGCGCTAGATTACCCTCGTTTTTGTCGAGTTTGACCCTCGAAGTAAGTCCGTAAATGTCATTGTAATTAATTCCCATAAATATCATCGGAACTATCGAAATTCACGTGAATATTGTTGCAATTCATCGAATCCACATAAATACGGTAGAAATACACGTAGAAATCAAACGAAAACTATTAATCGAAGAAAGCAAGGAATTCGTTTAACAGAAGATGTTAACCTAAAAACGAAACTCGTGTTGTCCAGAAAAAAGAGAAAAATCGCTCAATTAGAACTTTCGGAATAATAAAACCAGCCCGCGATTGAGCCATCGAAGGATAATGCAAGAAAACCCGAGAGACGAAATCACTTTTTCGCTTTTTTCTCGAGAGGGAAAGCGTGTCGCGCATGTGCATAAATGTTTTTCCTCTAATTCAGTTATTTAGATCCTCTAACCGGCGATTACTGCCCGCATCGGATAATTTCACGTTTGCTCGATAGGTAATTACTCGAAATGTAACATATTTTTTCGATGTACTGTTTTTTTTTTGTTTTTTTTTTACAGGAATCGGCCGTAACTGTGAAAGTTGGATGGCACTCGAGTCAAACGGACCGACGAAAGCGATCGTTCTCGCATTTCTAAAACGATTCGACGTGTTATTAATCTTGAAATACTAACCGGAATCGTAAGTTCGTGTACAAGACGTAGGTATGCGTAAAAAATCTATAACGATCCGACATAGTTGGTTTATCTTTAAAAAATGAACCACGCGAATCGCTTTACGACGAATCGAAAGTTCGGCGGATCGACTTGGATCGACTAACGATCCTCTAACGACGCCATTGCGGCGAAAACCGGAAATTACCATTCCCGTGTAAATATTTGAACGAGTTTGAATGTAAATCAGCGTGTCTCGTATTTATACCTTCGTCCCAATACCGCGTATCTAACATTTTTAACGCAATTTGTATCGTAAGTGTTTTCAATTGTCAAGTCTATCTTTGTTTTCTTCTCTACTCTGTTCTTACTTTGTTTCTTTGTTTTCGACCAGGTTACGGTCTCCTCTACGCTCAAACTCCATAGAAGAAACTTGTTCATCAGTGACAAAGATTGGCAAACTTCGATGGGGTAAGTTCCGCGGGGTGCCTGTTAAGTTCGCGTGTAAATTAAAGCTTTGAATGTATTTATGTGCACGCGGTAAAAGCTAAAGTAAACAGTATTTAAAAGTTTAACGCTTTTTATTCATTTTAGATACGCCTCCAGAAGCTATTTCATATAACCGAAGACTACCGAAGACGTCAGCGAAGTAACTAAACGAATCCTGTCCAAAGATTTGTCTTTTCCTTTACTAGGTTGGCCAACGAGTTCGCAGCAAATTAATTAACCAATTAAAATTAACCGCAACCAATTTAAAACAAATGGTTCCTGTACGAATACTTATTACACTGACTGTATTAACTCTGTAACATATCATCCATTTTGTTCTGGGATTCTTTCCCATCTTTTGGGAGCCATTCACCATCATCGCCACAAACCAAACGAACTTTTTGGCCAACTTGAATCGACTCTAGCTAATGCGGAACATAGCGAGCTAATGTATTACGCGTCTACCACCCTTGCGTTGATTAGTACCTACATATTACATTAGATACGCGCCTAATATACCGCTATCGCACAGCTGCTGTTGTCAGTGCACGTGTTCGTGTTCGTTCGCTGTTTAGTAGGCGTTTACGGCGACTGATTAAATCGCGTATCGTACGTGTGTATAAAATGAAATGTCCGTACAATATCTCGCCTACTCGTTTTTACCGCGTCATGTTTGTCCATTTTTTATGTTTTTATTCCCGTAACGTATCACGTTTCTTCGTACTTCGTTCTTTCTCTTCGTTCTTTCTACGGTAATTATTTTCGTCCGTGCCATTAGCTGATTAAGCATAGCAATCTCGGGGGACGTTGAAAAGGTGTGTCGTTTAATATTAAAGATTACCTTTCGTTCATTTAATACTACTGATCTGTTCATTTTAGATGTTACTCAACTTGCATTCACGCTCATGCGTCTATACATGTACGTGTACAAGCGGAACAAACTCAATTGGCAGTTCAAGGTCATTCTCCTGGAACCCGTCAGACGTAATTCCTACTTTTACCATGTGCCAGATCGTCTCTTTGAAAGACAGAGGGTGTGTTAAGAAGTTACCAAGTCGTTTCATAATCTACGATAACTGTAATCTAAAAGTACGATACTATATATTAATATTGTATTATATTATTGTTTTTAGAATTATCCTAGACCATCGGTAGTTCGACATACGCGAAACTATTCATCCCAGAAGACGTGTACATCGCCAGATTATCTCTTTGAAAGACAGAGAGTGTATTAAGAAGTTACCAAGTCGTTTCATAATCTACGATAATTGTAATCTAAAATTACGATATTATATATTAATATTGTATTATATTATTGTTTTTAGAATTATCTTAGTCCATCGGTAGTTCGACATACGCGAAACTATTCATCCCAGAAAACGTGTACATCGCCAGATTATCTCTTTGAAAGACAGAGGGTGTGTTAAGAAGTTAGGAAGTCGTTTCATAATCTACGATAATTGTAATCTAAAATTACGATATTATATTGAGCTGTCTGGAAAGTCCATGCCGAGTAGGCGGTACAGGTCTGTATATATCAGAATGGATGAAAACAAATAAGATGTATACATTCCTTAACAGGTGGAAAGGTTGTGGAACAAAAATGGTACACATATAATTCAATAAATATACATCAAAATTCAAATATGCCTTTGAATTTTTCTTGAAAATAGGCATGAACTTTCCGGACGACCCAATATATTAACATTGTGTCATATTATTGTTTTTAGAATTATCCTAGACCATCGGTAGTTCGTCGTACGCGAAACTATTCATCCTAGGAGACGTATACATCGCACATACAAATTTCACCATGCCGTACTTAAGAAGTGCGATATAATCAAATAGAGGGTATGTTACGGTGACCTGCTTCCAGCGATCCACTCCGTAATATCGGCGTGCGACGCGTACACACGCGCGCAATTGAGGGTTGTTCGATTAAGAAGCAACAGACCCCACCATGTACATGCCAACCGCTTCTCTCTTCTAGAATTTTTAATCTAACCATACCTTCGAATTCATCGTATTTACTCATCAAACATGTATCGAGGTGGAGCCAAAACGCTGCTTCTAAATCTAACATTATCGTAAAGGGAAGTCTCCAGAGTTAGAATAAATATTAGTCATTACTAATTCAAACTTTAACCCTTGCAGATACGTTGTACATGTACGTGGGCTTTTAACGCGAATTCAAGCCGCTGGGTGAAACATAGCACGGCTCCAACGATCCCAACCTTTCTGACGATACACGCGCCGCAGTCGACGCTGCTCTAACGCCAGTGGAAACGGGTTGGAAGGTTGGATCGAGTCGGCGATGTTGACATGCGCGAGGTGGACGAAGATACGTCCGTGAAACGAGCGTACGGTGTCTCCCATAATCGTACGGACAGGGAGAGTGCGCGTTCCTGATCAGTAGCACACTTTCATCGCGTCGAGGAAAGCGAGCGAGACCGTTTCGGGAGCGTCTCGTCAACTGTCGTCGACTTTGAGACGAGCAGACGAGACCGTTCGTGCAACGAAAGGGGGAGTTCAGAGCTGATAATAAAAAGAAACGTGGCCGCTCTTTAGAAACGAACGAAGCACGGTCGAGAGAAAGGGAGAGAAACGTCGACGACGCCAGGCGGTTCGATCGTTGGAAACGTTGCTCGTTTTTGCTCGAAGGTGGGGTGTCGGTTAAGGGCTCGCTCGGGCTGTCGATTTTCCGTCATAGGAAAGCTGACAGATCTAGCAGAGTTAGTAGAAAGCGTCGTCCTATAGTCAGAATCGAATTAAGCCACGGACTTTTAAAATGCTTTAAAAACTACTGCCTAGAACCGCCTCCAAACAGTAATTTTAATAAGTTGTTTCATCTGCGAGGGATGCTTCTAAATTATATGCTTAAAATAGTTGATATATATTTGTATATGCTATGGTAAAATACAGTAGGTATATATACGCTATGTAATACTCGTTACATACGTACAGGACCTGTAGCCTAAATTTTTAATTTTAATTCGGTCCTTCCCATGGTCGAACGCGTTTCCAATTTATCACTATACCACCTCTGGTATGCGCGTTTCCACATAGCCTATGTGACATAGGCCCGTACCTTTTCGGTAAAAGGGCAGTCCTCAATCGAAGTCACGTGCGAGGGAAAGTCGAGAGTCGAGCGAGCCCTAAGAATTGTATCGTTCGAGAAAGTCGCGACGTGGAAAAAGAAGGGATAGAAGAAGACGAGCGGTGCGCGACCCTTAGGAGAGGTATAGAATCGTTTGTAACGTCTCTCGTTTCGTTCGTAGATACTACTTATAGATACTACATATCCTGTTTACCAGTGACCGTGAAATGTAGGAGAAACGTATCCGAACGTGATGAAGGGTTGAATGTGTCGTACGATCAACGTGGCACGAGGATGGTTCACCGACAGTTGTAACACTTCAACGTTAACAAAGAACGAGGACGACGAGGGAAACATAATTTATAATCGTAAGAAATAATTTTCTCGCTTAAAGAAATCGTCGGTGCAATTTGAATGGTCCGACGATAAACTTCTGAGATACGGTCCCGTAAGGAAGAATGCTTCGATTCAAGATGGCTGATTTTGTTGTGCATTGATTCGACAACATTTCGATCGGCACGCTGTTGTGACCCGAGGGAAGTCTACGAAGGCGAGTCTCTGTTGTTGAACTATACGGGAAGGTACAGCAACTATTCCCATTTTAATGTATCAGTCCAACCTATTTTACACAAATTTTTTTCATAATTTCCTTCATTTCTATCATAAAATCTAAGATCAGTATCATCGTATCTGTCATTGCCCTTTCAATTTTAAAATATAAGTCTGTTCGTGTGGCTGATACATTACGATTCATTAGGTCTATTAAATCTACCGGTCTAAAATCAAACATGATCCAAAGAGATTTCTTAAAAGATGCCTGTCAAGGATTCTTCTACAGACCTAACTAGACTTGACTGCAGAAATAGAAACAGATGAACCAGAAAACTAATTAGCACTTGCCTCTATGTATCATAAAATCCAAGATCTGTATGACCGTATCTGTCATTGCCCTTTCAATTTTAAAATATAAGTCTGTTCATAACTGATACATTACGATACATCAATTGGTCTCATTAGGTCTATTAAATCTACCGGTCTAAAATCAAACTTGATCCAAAGAGATTTCTTACAAGATCCCTGTCAAGGATTCTTTTACAGACCTAACTAGACTTGACTGCAGAAATAGAAACAGATGAACCAGAAAACTAATTAGCACTTGCCTCTATGTATCATAAAATCCAAGATCAGTATGACCGTATCTGTCATTGCCCTTTCAATTTTAAAATATAAGTCTGTTCATAACTGATACATTACGATACATCAATTGGTCTCATTAGGTCTATTAAATCTACCAGTCTAAAATCAAACTTGATCCAAAGAGATTTCTTAAAAGATCCCTGTCAAGGATTCTTTTACAGACCTAACTAGACTTAACTGCAGAAATAGAAACAGATGAACCAGAAAACTAATTAGCACTTACCTTCATGTCGAAGACCTCTATGTATCCACATGAAATGTTCAATTTGACTATCGTTTGCAGACAGAAAGATTCAGTCAATCGTCTGATGGCAACAATGAGTAGAAGCAACGAGAATGGTATCGCCCTGGCGACGCCTCCTGCGATTCACGTTGGCCCTATAGTGAATCCGATCACCAACGAGACCATCTCCATCGTGATACCGTTATCAGCGCAGCTGGCTACCGTCACCAACCAAAAGGTCGACAAGTCCTGCAAGGACTGCACCAAAGACGCCAAGCAATCGTCCGCGTCACGTCTCAGGAACGACAAGACGAAAGGATGCCCGTATCCGGGCTGCACGCGATACGGTCGAGCCTTTTCGAGGGCGCACGACCTGAAACGTCACATAGCTCGTCATGAAATGAGAAAGGAAAAATTGTCCGATTACGAGAATTCAGCCGCTGGCAAGCAGCAATTGGTCGGCAACGAGATCGTCGGCAATGTAGCGAATCGGTCGACCGACGGACCTCAGGTCGCGTGGACCGACGATTCGCGAGAAGCTATGGGAAAGTTCTATTGTTGTCCTCATTGTACGAAGAAGTATACCAGCGAGAACAAGTTGTTCGCTCATATGAACTCGCACGGGAAGGTATCTACCGACTCAATTGTTTGGCTTACGATGAAATCTATCTATATTTATACAGCGCTTTATATAATCAATTTTTAGTACGCAGGGAGAGTCCAGAAACTGAGCCGAGCCGTGCATGCTTTCTACGCGAAATCGAGAAAACTGTCAAAGGGAAATTACTTCACGATTCGGTAGTCTACTTTCGTACGAATACATTTTTTCCAAAAAGATGCATCGTTGCCTCTGCGTGAACGCAGATACTCGTCCCCTTGCCAACTTTCTCTGTCTTCGTTTAGAAAGGAGCCGGAGTCCGACTTAATTTCTATACTCGTCCACGCATTTTAGCGTTTGGTACGTCTTAACAACCTGGTCGATGTCAATGACGCCGAATAAATATATTTCGAAATCATCGAAGTTAGCGAGGCTGGTAACATGGTAAATAATCCAATTCTAATTTATACAAACATCTGATATTAGGTAACGGGCAAGAACGTTTGCGCCATCTGTGGGACGAGCTCCAAAGACGGGGAGGAGCTGCAGATGCACCTGAGACAGCACACGGTACACTTGCTGGAGACTCAGTCGGCACTGTCGAAAGGCGAGCCGAAGAAGGAACAACCCGACAAGGAGGACGATTTCCTTTTGGAAGAGATGCTGCTTCTGAATAAGAATCCTCGACGGAAACCGGAGAAGAACGGGAACGGAGCGTCGAAGATCAGATGCGACTATTGCTCGAAAACCTTTAAAACTAAATGGACCCTGAGCTCCCACGTGGCGGCTCACGAGGGACGTTTCCAATTCGACTGCGGTCAATGCGGGAAGAAGTTCGTTCGGAAGAGCCACTACGAGGGACACGTGCGGTCGCACGAAGCGGCGAGACCCTACGTTTGCGAACAATGCGGGAAGACGTTCAAAGAGTTGAAGCACAGGCGGGAGCACACCAAGAAGAAGCATTCTACGAACCAAAGCGCGATACAGACTCTGTTGGACAGCATCAGTCCTTACGCGTCGGATGATCTACCGGTCGATCAGACGAAATTCACTCTTGTGATCCCAGAAAATTTCTCTGTGTAAATTTCTTTTTTATAGAGCCATAACGAAATGTTCACTCTGTTATACAGGGTCTATCCTAATACGCGGGACCTGTTTCCCCAGTGGAAATACTTGGTGTGAACGTATCCCAACCGCAAATCAAACTAGTCCAACTGATTCTATTAGACTATGCACAATGTTCGCAGTACACGTTCAACGCGGCGCCATTTTAAAATCAATGTTTCCATCTCGGTAGTTTTCAACGCGATCTCGCCAGCTTGCTCTAAGGTGTACAAAGAGGCCAACATGTACAGTGGTTGTATTAATCGTAATGTTACCGTTGTACGCTTAGCGAAGCCTGCACATAATTGTTATTGTATGTAATTTATGTCAGACGTCATTTTTCGTTGAAATTCTTAACACTTTATCTACCGGGCTATTTAGAAACAATCTTTAATTCAAAAAAGAATCTTCTACGGTAGCATATACCAATATAGGCTGGCAATAATTCCTCCATACTGTTACTAAGTACATTGAAAGCCAAGTCTGTTTCCAAAAACTGAACATTGTAAGTAGACAACCATCAACATAGTAAATAAATTCGAAAAGCTAAAGACTGGAATTAAAAAGCCTATAAATAGGCTCCCGGTAAATAAAGTGTTAAACAAAAGAAACGACTCTGGATATGCTTGGACGAGCGACACACAGACCAAAGACAATCTCGATTCCGAACAGTCAACCTGTACATATAGCGATTCTAATAAATCAACCGAAAAATACTTGTTATTTTTAATTCCTGTACGCCGTGTAGAGAACCGCGAAACAAGAATCGAGAGATACTATCGAATTCGTTGCTGCCTTGTTTCGCTACCTCACGCGCGTTAGACATTTTTAATTTTCGTAAATTTTTATCTGGAAGCAACGGTGTCATTGACGATGCACAAAAAAAGGCCAGCGTTGTAGCGAAAGAAACCACGAGATAATCGTTGTGCATCGACCACGACGGAACGGAAGTTTCTTTTTTTAAATGAGGGCGAACAAGAGGCAAAGAATACCAACTAGAAGATACGAGAGGCTCGAGGAGTTACAGACAAATTCGAAGACGTCCTCGTCCCGGAACGAAAACTATCAACGCTATGCATTGGATACGCTACCGCCGGAAGTTTTGGAAATGATTCTTCGGCTGTTACCTTTCCACGATGTAGCCACCTCCGTACGCTTAGTTTCTAGGTATCGTACACTTTCCTACTTTCAGGTGAACTGTTTGAAACCTTTCAAGTATATATTGTATACTATTTATTTCAGGCATTGCTCGATGGTTGCCGCGACCGTGTTGAACAGCGCATTTCTCGCAGCTGGCGCGAGGCTGGACAACTTGACGAGTCGCAACGAGAGGGCGCTGAAGGAGGCGAATACGAATGCGACGTTGATGATCCGCAGCAAATCTCTGAACGCATTGGCGGTGATCAAGGCCCAGTACAATATGCTCAAGGCCGTCACGTGGCGGTACACGCATCCACCGACGAGGCAACAAAAATTCCCACGGCTTTGTTTCTATGCTGGCAGCTTGCTGGACGACTTGAACGATATCCTCCATCGACTCGCGAGGTTGTCCATCGTCAGCACGCATCCCACGGACTCCGTCGTCACGTGTTTCATTACAGTTTGCAAACGATTCATGAATTTCTTCGAGAAGGTCTCCGAACGCAGGGTGAATAGGTAAACAGATAGTTAATTCCTTGATGAGGTAGTAAGCAGAAAAAAGAAACGCATCATATGAACAAATATCGGCAGGTCAGCGTTGGTCTCGGGATGCAAGATCGTAGACGTTCTGGACTGTCTCGTGGAAGGTAGACAAGTATTGTTTTTCAAAGTCTCACCGAAGAGAAGCATCGCCAGCAGAGCTGTCAGCATGAAACTGAGATACGTGATGAAACGCGCTTGGTTCACGTGCCTGGAGATTTCAAAGAACTCCGAGGACAACTCCTGGAGGGACGAGCAACGTTTCATGTACCTCAGACTGCGTCGTCTCGTCAACAGCGTGAACGAACACCTCTTCGAAAATTTACATTACGAGCAAGAGCTGGTCTTGCAGGTGGTTCTATAAAAAAAGAAAAAGGAAAACATTGTAAAGAATCGAAGAGTAGCATCGAGTGAAACGATTCTGTCCATATTACCAAGCATTCATCCTTGAAGTCTCAGAATTATTAGATGTTCCTGCCTCCCTAAGGCAGGAACTGCTAGATAACTGATGATCCTTGCTGGACAGGACCGTTTGAATCCAGTCGACCTCTTTCGTTCCTCTCGTCTGTCGATGACCCTTACCCAAGAACACCTTCCCTTTCTCCTTCTCCAGATACCTGCTTCAACCTATTCGGGATACGGAGAGTACGGCGGTCAATTCTTTTACTACGGGAACATGAATAAATACGCGTACGAGAGTAAATTCATACATACCCCGAACCCGTTGAACGTCACGCTCGAAACTGGACAACGAGCGGAAAAACCGCCGTCTTTCGACTTGGTGATCGAGGTCGAGTTGAAGTGTACACCCGAGCTGGCGCCACTCGCCGTTCGAACAGTCTTGAAGTCCGACGAACTCGAGGCCTACGAAACGAAAACGTACAAGCATCAGCAGATGTTCTTAAAAATGAGCGTGACGTGTCCGGCGTCGATAGCTAACAGACTCCCGGGCAACTTTGTCTGGGAGTTGCGGAGTCCGCGACGTACACGCAAAACTTCCTAAGAAGAATCGCCACAAATTATATATTATACATCTTATATTAATTTTTATTCTATTAGCTATATACATAGAAAACATTTGATAGTAGTTATTCGTAGAAGAGCGACAAAGTAATTCGCAATGTATACTAGTAACAATCGACGTTTGTAAAGATACGTGATGGTTCTTCGATAGATCAGGTATAGAGTAACTAGAATAAAAAATGCCGAGTACATATTTTTATTTACACTATAATTTCGAGATATAAAAAATTAATTCGTGACAGACATTTTTACAGGAGCTTCTATGTTATCCTGTTGAGTCATCCACGACGACTCGTTGAACTTTCTAGCGCGAGCTTCCAAAACCTGGTACGCGAAGTGATTCAGAAGGATTCCTTTCGGAAGCGCCACGCCTTGGAATCTGTATAAATTATCCGAATCCGTTACCCTGTGGACAGCAGCGACCGTGCAACGCCCCACTAAATTGGTATTCCCTACCATCGGCCCTTTACTGATATCTATGTGATCGCCTACTCTGTACAATGTAATTATATCGTCGTTGAGTCTCGCGATCTCTGGTATTTGTCGAGACTTGAACGGATTTTCTTGAAACATGTCCAACGCGATGTTTTTCGTGGTCTGTATCCTCTCGATAGGTAGCTCTTGATTCGCAAACTTCATGAATTGAGCGGACATAGCGCGCAGTTCCTGATCCACGGGTTTCCAATCGGGTAACTCGAGATGTACGTCGTATATAAAACTCCCGGACGATATGCGCGGCACTGGGAAACTGTGCAAGTGAACCCCTATTTCTGGTTTAAACGAAGACTCTATCATAGCACCTAACAGGAACGAACAAGTTCGCCAAAACGCTTTGTTCACTATTTGATCAGGCGGACTCTGCAAATTCAGCAACTTTAATTTGCAATTAGATACTAAAGGTCTGTGCATGTCCCACGGTGTGTCGTCGACTAGAGCTAAAGCGGACACTTTCACGACACCTTCCGTGATGTGCTTCGCGCAATCGGCCGGAGTCGACAAACATTTGTTCATTACAAGAACAATTTCCTCTACGGGAGACTGATAAATAACTTCTATCTTTTCTATCCTTCCTAAGCTATTCTTATAGTTCTTTTTCTCCTCGTCGAACAGGAAATTTCTCCTCTGCTTCGCTTCGACTTTTGATAGCGTACTGTTGTACCTCGATTGTATATACGAAGCTTGCAATCTCAGCACATCGAAGCTGAAGCTTCTACACCTGAAACGAACATATGTAATATTTCATTGCAGACTTCAAGATTTAGTTCTTAATAAATAACTTGTATGCGTACCTTTGATACATGTTGAAGTATCAAATCAAAATTTTGTTGGAGAGATATACCTTATAAGCCTGTTACACCATAGAAGGGTGCTTCATGTATAGTCGATTTACCTTGCACCTTGTGGTTACCGGTTTAAAAGACATCTAAAAACATACACCAGTTTGTTCGTCGATTAAAAAGATAGAAATAGAACGCTATCTATCGTAACACTATGTATGTTACTAATACGTATAATATAATGCAGCTGTTTAATATCAATAAGTTGTACGTTATCGAAGCTACGAATAAAAGGTTATGGGCACATTTATAAGCTTTATTCGTACCTAAATTTATCGACCTTAATCGCAAACGAAGCTCATGACGTTTTGGTCCTTTCTGGGTACTTCTAAAATGACAGTAGATTCGATGTATTATTTTTCTCATTTAGATGAGTACAAACTTTTATCGAAATTACAACAAAAGCCGCATTCGGAATCAACGTACCAACAACAATTGAGTTTAGTACTAAAGAGAGCCGCAAGGACCGTTCATACCTTTTTTAATTTTGCAAGGCGAACGCACGTGTGAATTATGATAATAGAACTTTTACTTCACCTACGAACAGCTATTATTTAGAGGATCAATCGCAAACATTCGTTGCGACATTAGTAATAATTAACGAATAATTCTATGTGATGAAGTAGATATAAACAAAAGCACGTGATCGTATTAGAAGAGTATCAATAAGAGCTTATTCTTCAGAAATTCATCAGAATTTATACTTATTTGATAATTAGACGTAATTAAAAACAAATTTTTAACCTATATATAAATTTACGTACAAGTTTCCACCATTCGTGGCAAAACACCCAAATTTGTAGACGAATAATTCTTATTCCAACCACTAGATGGCACCATCATTATGTTTACATAATAAACAGGGAAATTTAAAATAAGAACAAATAGAATCCTATTTTCTTCTGTATAGAGAAAGAGAATTTTCTTCTGTATAGAGAAAGCTTCAGCGTAGAAGTAAAGTAAAGAAATGCTGGAAATTTTATTTTACAGGTATCTTCTGTGTAGCACTTTATTTGAAAAGTAATAATAACCTCCGGACTAAATATGTTATAGCGTCGTTCATCTCGTTGCAGCTGATGTATCCTGAGTGCTTTGTTCTCCTAACGTTTCAGGAGGAACTGTTTCAGCGACTGATTCAACGGGTTTCTCTGTCAAATCATCCTCTGGCTTCCGCAGTGTGTAAGTTTTCGGTGGCACCTCTTCCGGTGGCATCCAACTCGGTACAATCTTTCCATGTATCCGCCAAACACCGTATTCGTTGGACAAATGTTTCTCGAACACTACATAGTCCAATACATCTTTTCTTAATATCTCGCTACCCATTACTACCCTTCCGAATCTGTCGTAAATGCACAGGATCTAAAAAAAAAAAAAACAACGAATCTCGTATGCAATACGAACACATGCACTATAGCGATAAGATTTGCAACGCCAAACCTGTTGAGTATGGAAACGGATGGTGACTTGGGCGAATATATTCTCTTTTGTCAAGACACTTGTACACCTTGCATGGACAAGACGCGCTGGTTCTAATGATTCTAAGAACTGCCAGTGAATCGTCTTGTCCGTCATATTATGCATCATTTGCTACGATCGTATTATATTTATTAACATATTTGCAATATAATTGTACTGAAATTATATATATTCTAAAACTTACAGGAAACGCAGTCTCCGTGACGTATTGTATCAGTTTCTCTTCATCTTTCCTGAGGGCATAATAAATATATTACATTACTTAAAATTCATGTTACTAATAAGCTTTTATAAACAAAACTTACGCGGCTAAAGCTTCATGTGCTTTTTTATAGATATCCGTTGCTTGCTCTGTGAAGAGTTTAGTTGAAAAAGTATCTTCGTATGATTTAATTTTATTAATAGCTAACATAGATTTGCCTTTTTTTCCTATAAATTCAAATTTCTGTTTTGCCCCCTAAATATACAAAATAGAACTTTAGAACAATTTCTTAGAATTTATACGCTATGATTATAGATGTATCGCGTACCTCTTTGGTAATGGTAGAAAATTTTCCATCACCTTCTGGAACAACGTACGATTCAAATATGTTAGGCGTACAAGAAACAACGTTAGGTCGTTCGTTCCATATTCTTTGCGGTATTAAACCATATTTTTTCATTTCCGATCGTAATCTTTCCTTAGACATGTCCCCAGAGTTATCATAATTTGGAAGTTCAATTTTTATAAACTTTTCTCTTCTTTCTTTTTTATACTTTGGATTCCAGTGCTTCTTTATGGTTCTAACTTGCTGAGAATTATCGCATGGAAAGTTGATAGGACTCAACATCAAAGGTAAATTATTCTGAAAGAAAGTATAGTTTATTCAACAACCAGAAAAAATTGCTTATCTTTCAATTCGCTATTCAAAATTTTACTCGTTTTTGGGATCAAATTCACCTGCATATACTTTCCAAAAATGCAAACGGCACTTCTGTATTGTGAAATCATCTTCGCGTGTGTATTTTAAAGTTGCATATAATAAAGAAGTTTGGATGTTTCGTTTCACGACTTAATTGTATTAAATTTTACATTTCCACTGTACATCATGTTTAGGTTATGTATCAAGAAGATTGTTGTACGATCAGTGCAAGTTTGTAGTGAAAATAGTTCCTAGCGTTGCCGCTAGATGGCGCCATCGATAGATTTACTTTATTTTTTATAAATGAATAATTAATGCGGTTCTATGTTTTATAATGCTGCTATATGATAGTTAAAGATGCAAATTTATGATTCCTATGGATAGTTATTTAATTTAGCAATAATTATAGAACCCTATGTTAGTGGCGCCATCTAGTGGCAACAGTGAGAACTACACACTTTGGCGTTTTCCCACCGATGGCGCCATTAGTTTTAATTTCAAATTATTGTCAAATTTTGTGTAATTTAGAATCTAAATATAACTATAGTTTTCTTTACTCAGGGGAAATACTAATTTACTAATTAATTTACGAAAAATAAGTTAAATCTATTGGTGGCGCCATCTAGCGGCAACAGTGGGAACTACTGTCACTACAAACTTGGGAGTTTTCCCACCGATGGCGCCACTAGTAAAAATCTACCGAACTACACTAAATATTAGTATAGTTCACTGCTCCTGATGTTGCTCCGTTTGACAGGATAACAGAGAATCTGTGTTCGGTCATAATTTGTTATAATTGCACGATGTCAGCCATACATAGTAAGTCGCACGTTTTCTTGACCCTTCAACACCGATACGATATTCTACGCAAACTGGAGAGCGGTATATCACAGTCCGAATTAGCTAAGGAATACGGAGTCACCGACGTAACTATCCGCCGCATCAAGTCGAATGCTGTTCAGATACGTCAACAGTTTCATATACGTCAACCTATACAGATATCTGATGTCAATGACCAAGATAAATCACGATTGTCCCAGTTCGACGAACTGAACGCTCGTCTGCACACGTGGTTCCTAAATCGACGAGCAATAGGCTTCATCGTCACTGATCTATTACTACAAAACAGAGCGAAGGAACTGAACCAAGAACTCTGTGGTTCATCGTCCTTCTCCGCCTCCAAAGGTTGGCTGTGGAGATTTAAACGTCGTCATGGTATTCGTTACTTCAAACACCACAGAGAGAGAACATCCGCCAATGCAGGAACTGCTGAGGAATTGTCTCAAATGTTCCTCAGGCGGCTGGAGGAGGAAAACATAAAGCTACAGAACGTGTATAACATGGACGAAACGGGATTACTGTGGAAGGCTGTCTCCCAAAGGTTGTTGGTCCACGCTGGGGAAAAAGCGATCCCTGGGAACAAAGCAAAAAAGGATAGAGTCACTGTTGGCCTCTGTGTTAATGCAACTGGAACGCACAAGCTTCCACCTATCTTTATCAACAGATACGAAAAACCGAGGGTTCTGAAGCATTGCAGAGACCAGTTGCCAGTAATTTTCAAGTCTCAGAAAAATGCTGTCATGGACAGGAATGTGTTTGCGGATTGGTTGAAAAACCATTTCAGGCCAGCTGTGAGAAAACAGCAGTTTGAAAAGGGTACTCGTGGCAAAGTGTTGCTGTTGCTATGTAATTCCGAATGTCATGCTCTTTCACCGGAAGATCAAACGCAGGACGATAATTTCGAGATAGTATTTTTTCCTGCAAATGAGGCATCCTACTTACAGCCAATGAGCCAAGGAATAATCGAGACAATGAAGAAATCTTACCGCCATCGCATGGTGAAGAAGATCTTGGAATGTCCTGGAGGAGTGGAAGAATTTTATAAGAATTATGATATTAAGGACTGCATTAGCGTAGTCAACGAAGCGTGGATAGATGTAAAGCAGCTTGATATCTGTAAGTCCTGGGAGAAAATACTGGGAGATAAACCGATTATGGAATTAGAAGCTCTAGGAGACCGGGAGAGCTCTCCTGGTGCATCAAATATTATCGCTATCCCTGGAATAGTACAAACAATTGCGGATGAGAACATTCCCCAACAGGACATGGAGGAATCGTTCTCTAGCAGCAGCGAAGCTGACGATGATTTAGAATTGGAGGCCTCTGATCGTCGCTGCACCGAAGAAACGTGCCTCAGACGAGAGCTGTACATGGATAAAGTAGAAATAAACAGAATGTTCATGAATCTAGTCCTCTGGTCGAAAAAGCAACCAAAGTTCATTAAGACTCTGGTGCAGTCGTTAAAAAGTTTCCATGAATATACGCAGAGATGATGTAATTGTTACTCCAAAAACTAATTAAATTTTAATTAAAATATTTTCTTTGTATTCTTTGTCACCTATTTAAACTAATATCGTAGACAATATTATAAAATAATTATACGATAAATTATTTTATACAGTATATAATAAAATTGTCGATGGAAGTTCTTGTTATCGCCTTTATTAATTTCATAACTATGAATCAATAACAACAAATAATACTGTATAAAATGATGCAATGTAATGTCGCTATCGTCACGAATATTTAACGTTTATAAATCAGGCCCATGAACATTAGTACGTACTGGTATAACAGTATAATGTCAACATAAATTTGGACCGATGCAAATACAACTTCGTCTGGATATAACTCTATCCTCCGTCCACCCATAATCGTTTGCACATCGAAGTATAAATACTAAAAAAACACGACACTTATTTTCTTATCTTTGTACGCGATACAGAGCAAATATTCTATAGAGCAGAAATAATTTTGTATATTAACCAAAGATAGTAAGATCATTCCTATAATAGAGATCACTATGTGTAACACTCTTATGTAGGTAAACATCAATACTATCATCATCACGACGATACTAACGATCGAACCCAATCCAATGATCATCATAATTCCTGTTCTCATCGTTAAGTCGAACTGTAAAATTGTTATTGATCGTATAAAATTCGTTTAATGTTATCGTAGATTATTTGGTAAAAAGGTTGTAGAGGTAGATATACCTTTGCAAACGTTGCTAGTAGAGCTACCCCAAATGTAATTAACGTTGTCATACTCAAAGCCATGAATATGATTTCGATCTCGTAAAAAGAAGACGCGAAAGCAGCTAAATACGACATTGCCAATGTCTGGAAATTACAAATTATTCAACGCTATTCGCTATTCTACTAACGTATTTACCGAATAATAAGAAGCACCCAATTAATCAGAAATCAGATTCAATCAAATGTCTCACCAATTTGCATAGCCATATGTAGTTATAAGGTGGTTTACGCCTAGCACGTTCAGAGAAAGATACGGCACAATATGAAATGGTAAAGCATACCCTGAGAAAAGAAACAATCGTCGCTATTAACATTCTCCCTGTATAATATTAGTAAATAATAACGAAATTTACATACAAAGCTATAATCCAAAAATACCAATGTATAATCATGAATTTTCTCGCGGCATCTCTAGAATACAAAAGAAAATTAACATTACACAGATGAACTAGACAGATACGATTGTAATGTGTAACTTATAACACTGACACGAAGAGAAAAAATGCTATGACGCAGGCTGTGAATAATAACTGAAGCGTTAGGATACAGAAGACTTTTCTAATAAACATTCTTCTCACGGCTGATTGTTTAAACTCTCCTACATAATCGGATTCATCTGCATCAGGCTCCATTGCCAACCTCTGTTGATGCTCGAGCCATGCTCTGTACAATTCTTCGTTCTCTCGTTCTCTCTCTGCTACCATTTCAGCCGTAACGTTAACAGTATATGGCCCCTAATAATAAAGAACATTATTAGTAATACTTAAATGCTGTCCATTAGGATTTAAATATTACATTTTCACTGCTCACTGTTTGGATCTGTTGTCCTTCAAACAGAGGTGGCAACTGCGGAGGACCTGATATGAATCGTCGAGCCTGATGATCTCCTTGCATCGAGGAACTGACAATATACTATCAAAGGTTTAAAATGGTGATTAGGCACCCAACCTGGAGCACTGAACAAGTTAAGTGTTAAACGTGTATATATATATACGAAATTAAAACTTCCATTTTAATTGTCCATGTATAACTTTATAGTTGAAATCGATATTACTTTTTAATATTTACGATTAAGTAGAAAGTAATTGTCACTTTATCCTCCGTGTGTGTTTATTCTTGCCTCTTTCCATATTTTATTTATTTTAAATATTCATATAAACGTAAACGTCAAACATTCGTAAACAAACAAATGAACGTACAAATATTATCAACAACTGTTAAACGAGATAAGAGTTAACGTTTGTTATTGTTTACATAAGGAAAGTATTGCAAAGCAAATGTTAGTTTAATTTTCTTAATATAGTACATATCGTTTTGTACAAATAATATATAACACAATGCAGATATATTTTTCTTCAGTGACAACGTATTTTAAATAGTTCATTTGGTTTAAAGGTAATTCAAATTGTACAGTAACGTGTATGACCTATAAATCGTGGAAGATTCTTCCACTTTAATAATATATATATATATATATTTAACTTACACGTTGTCTAACAATAGTTACGTGCTACCAACGATCGTGCAGACTGCTTCTAAGTACGCGCAATGCACAATATTAAAAATACGAATGTTATTATAATTAGTCTCGATATAATATATCATTTTATATGGTATATAAACCAAGTAACAAACTGTATAAAAGAATCTACGGTATCGTATGTGAAAACACACGAACTTACTATTCAATTTTGGTGATGTATATGTAAGAAAAATAATTATCGTATGCAATGTAAATAATAATAAATACGTTTAGAAATATTCTGTACGTATATGTACAATGGTAACACAGTTAGGCAGGTACATACAGAAGTTTAATCGAACTTAAGATGTGCGCATTCTCTCAGGTTTGCATTTTTACGTACAAGTATAAATACCGTTTTGATTTATATTCTATGAAACAACGTGGTAAAAAAAAAAATCAAAAACAAATTATTATTCTACAATGACAGTAGAACTTAACAATCCACCACTGAAAGTCGTTCGAATGTACTAAAATTATGCTTCCTTAATTTATAATATCAAAGTTAAAGTCACCACTGTAATGAATTTGTAACAATTGTTTTCGAAATTATTGTGGAATTGCAGTTTACGATTAGTTACGACTTTCTATTGATCTCTACCTGTAACATCGTATATGAAAATAACGAAATATCTAAGTATCATTGCAACATTATTATCTCGAGCTCAAATACTCCATCATCTATGTAATACGCAATAACGTAATTATTGCTATTATACACGTTAATTGAAAATATAAGAAGTAATTTGTAAAGTCGGTGTTCACTGGTAGAAAATAGTGTTAGGTGATCAAAAATTTGAGAATTTTAAAAGCGAAATTAGTAGAATAATAAATATAAAACTATATACTGATCCTTCTCTACCTTCGGCTGACTCCGATCAATACATCAGTCTTGTGAGTAGTGTGTATAGAAAACTTTCATAATGTATAGAATTTGTTAAGTTTCCCTTTGCAAAGCTTAATATAAGTTTACAACGCCAGGCACTATTAGTTGCATTAACTGTATTTAAGTTAAAGTATCTATTGTACGTGTCATCTACTTCGATCCTTGCCTTTGCTGACATTATAATCCGGATTGATTGATCTGCTCCTTTATCTTATTGTATAAAAGCTGCGGAGACGACGAAAATATGTATCTCTTATTACTTTTTATATATATTAAGTGAATAAATGATCATCTAAATTACTGACCTGTCTCGTATTGTGATCAGGTATTAAAATTATTCTCGATTGGCTTGCGCTACCAAATATGTTTCCGAACTTCTTTCTCTTACTGTTATCTTTTATAAAAATCTGAATTCCTCTATCGACTACCTTCGGCGACTCGCTAATTTCCTGCCACGTGTAAGTCCAATCCACCTAAGAAATTATGTTAAAAAAGTATCGAGAAATATCGATAGAAGCGATATTAAAATTATACTAACCCGCCATCCGCCGAATAAATCGCTGTGTTCTATGTACGCTATTCTCTTGTCGGTAAGCAATACAACATCCTTGATAATGTATACGTGGTAAAAATATATGTCGGTGTTTGCGTATTTCCCTTTCTCCAGTTCCTGCTGACACGATTACGTGGTAAAATGGCTTGAAATTAATTAACTTCGTTATAATAAGTAACGCTTACATTTAAAATCTTGTGTCCCTCGGCTTCTTCCCGTATAAATGGTCTAACTAAATTGTCTGGTTGGAAAAATCTAGGTGGTCTTACTCTTTTTGCCTCTTCGTTCAACTCAGTCGCGCTAAAAGAATCGATAATAATTGTAATTACTGACACAAGGTTGTAATAATTAATTTTTGTGTACCGTTTCACTGCTCCAAGTGATCCGCTCGCGAAGTCTATGACACCAGCGGTTGGCCTGGTGACGAGACCAACGACACCCTTTCCAAAGCCTTTGAAGAAACCTTCTACTCCTTCTTCCTTAGCACCCGATATAGGCTTCATTACTACGCCAGTTACACCATCGAACACACCCTAGAGCGATGTACACGATGAACGATACATTTCCCTTTTAAGAGAATTTTCTAATTTTATTCTGCAATCTAACGTACCATCACCAAGCCTTTTCCACTACGAGCAAGACCTTCCTGTAAGTTGGCGGGTTGCTTGTTGAGTTGCTCTTGTCGCTTTCTTTGGTAATCTTTGTCGAAAGTTAAAGCAGCTATGCCCTTGCCTGGAATAAAAATGACAATAAATTTATTTAAATCACCTTTAAAGATTAAGATAGTATAGTTGGAAGATGTACCCATTGCTCCAGTTATTTTAGAAACTGCTCCAGCCATTCCTCCGACCGTGTGACCCAACATGCTCTTCACGCCAAATAGTAGGCCTTCGGCGAATTCTCCAGGTCCTTGTATAGCACCTTGGAAAGGTTCGTAAAACAAATCCTCGATACCTTTCATGGTACCGACGACGAGGCCATAGGGATTGCCTATCACGTCGAGTCCCAACACGAGGACGTATACTTGCTTGATCGCTTGCCCTACGTAATGCATCGTTGCTTCGGAAATTAGTTGCTTATTGGTCATGAAAACGTAATCTCTTTCGAAATACGCTAATCTGCGAAGACAAAGAGAAATATAATAAGGGGTTAAATCTGGGTTAATCGAATTAGAAATGTAAGTACGAATTACTTGAAAACAATGTCGTTAATGTCGGTTAAAGTGACACCAATTCCTTGCAATAACACATTTAATACTTGAGGTACCGCGGAGGGGCCGCTATTACTGCCAGCCATCGAAAAACTTATGTGAATCTGAAAGGAGTAAACAAAATGCTTTCGAAAATGTTGGGAAACCATTGGTTTCGAGTGTAAAAAGCAAACCTTCAACGGCGAGAAATGAAGTAAATCGAAGAAATTCTTCTGTTCCGCTGTAGTGATTAAATTGATGTGGTACATTAAAGGCTCGTCCACCAATTTCATGTCCAGTTTAAATAATTCGCTCTAAAATATAAAAGTGAATTTAATGTTTCAGTATTCCATTCAGTATTCCAGACAATTCGCGCACATAATACACCTTACCGCTTCCGCGTCGTTCATTTCGTTCGTTTCGAACAGCCCCATTATCGCGTTAATAAATAAGATATCCACTTTCACGTGGAATTCTTGAATGAGAACTTTAAAATACTGAAACTGTTGAACGCTGCTGTGCTCTAACAAGCGTTTAACCATACTGAGCTCAGCGAATGGTTTCATTACTGTAACAAAACAGGAATATTTTTGGCAAATTCCTTGGAGTACTAATGTTTTAATCGACAAACTTACCGATACTTTGCGTGACACTCTTCGGAGGCGGAACTGGAGCTAATATAACTGGGAAAACGCAATCCGAAAGTTGATTGTCGATTTGAAGTCTGTTGATTTTTGCATGCAACTGCACTTGATGCGCCGAGGTTCTATACTGTAACCATAGGCCAGTTTGAAACGTACGTCGCAGAAATCTGTGGTGCGGTTTGAACATTTCCATGTTCAAATAGTCGACCTGCAATGAATCGTTCTTATAGTAGATACAATATCGATCGAAACACCTGATGTTTCTTACCTCCAATTTTGGTTCGAGCATTACTCTGTGCGATAGGTTCTTTCCTATTTGTACTTCTCGTATATAGTTTTGGTAACCTTCTTCGATGATGTTTACCTCTCTTATACTTATGCCACGCCAACGATGAGAGGGGGATTTGCTCGTTTCCCATATAATGCCGGAGCTGTACAATAAAAACCGTTAAAACTACGATAAAATAGTCATCGTGAATTAGTATCAGCGTATCAACGATCTACCTAGCTATGCACATGTACAATAATTCCGATCTCGTTATATTGTTAACAAGCGAAAGTCCAATTCCGTGAATACTCAGCGTTACTTCTTGTTCTATGACTTCGAGATCACCGAGTAGCTGACAGTCTTCCGCGATTTTCATGTTCGCCGTGAACAAAAGTATTCGTTGGGGACCATCCAAAAACGATACGTAAAACACTTCTTCCTCGAGATCTGGTAATTGAAAAGTGCCTAGAATGTCCTAAAAAAATACAACTTCTAGTAGCGCCGAGTATTACATTCTAAAATCGTCCTAAACATCAAATTTCTACCTTTCGTACAGTATCTTCGATTTCTTTCTTATTACTATCTTCCCATACTAACTTTCGCGGACCTGCTGGGTTCTCCCACGTGTAAAACATTCTATTAAACGACTGCACGGATCTGAAAAGTAATTAAGATTCTTATAGACATTAGTATAATTTTAAACAGAGTTCTGCGAGTTTCTCAAAAAATAAATTGTACCTGACGTTCAATGAACCTTTTTCCCAAAATTGAATAGTGTGCGAGGTGTGATTAATAATTAGGGCTGGAGCATTTCCATAAGTGTATGCAGAAAGAGAAATGTAAATTCCTCCTTCGCTTATTTGGATATCCACGTTGATCCCTCCATACTGTTGAACAAATTTGGATATTGTTCACACTTGCGAACGTTCAGTTTAATTTTGATAAAACATTCTATAGAGACGAACCTTGTTATCTAATTTTAGTAAAGTTGTATGACTATCCGTATAAACGAACGGCGGTGTTTTCTCGGGTTCGCTTGCAACCTTGGCTCTCAAGGTCTTCTGTTCGCTTTCAGAACGAGGCCAGAGAGCGGTGCATTCACCAGGTGGTACCTATAAATAGTAATAAATACAACACAAAAGTAATAAATACAATGTTTTGTCGTAAATATAAAATTCACAATTATTTTACTTCTTGCGTACCTTCATCATGGGATCAGCTGGTCTGTCACCCTCTTGACACTCCATCAAAAAATTGGAATTATTTATAAGGACATAATACGGAGTAAACGTAATTTGTTTCGTTAAAGAATTGTAGGTGAATTGATTGTGAACTCCGATCTGCAATGCGTAAAAGTAATTGTTTCTTAACATTGTGTTTAAAACGCAATATTATATTAATTATATAGCGACCTGGTACGTCAATCCGTTGTATCTGCAAACGACTACTCCCTGGCTTCCTGCAACATCTATCGAGAATTTCTCAGACCATTCGCCGTCTTCCACTCTGATCATTGCCTTCTTTTTACCGAAGAATACTTTGGAACGAAACGAGAATAATATCGGTCCTTTAAAGTTTTCAGGATGATACAATACGTTCAAATAGTCATCACCTCCCTGAAAACATTCGTAGAATGAAACTTCCGTGTCAGCATCGTGTGAAAATATTTTGCGTGTGACGTGCAACCAATATACAATTGACTTTAATATTTCCACATGTGTACAACATTGTTCAATTAGAACAACAATATTATACGATACACTATTACGCAAACAATTACAATGAACATCAGTTTGCCAACACCAGATAACTTTATTCCTGAAAATTCGCTCGAACTTATGAGCATATATCTTTTCAGCTTTCGTCTTTCTTTCTTTTTTCATGGAAAGAAAATAAATTTGTTTCAAGTTTCATGTACATTACTTGCTGTATTTATTTACAAGCTTTGCGGTATTAGATTCTTGCAATATTTCTAGCAATCCGTTACTGTGATGATCATGCCTTAAATATAGAATTAAATAAATATACATTGCATCGAATAAAATGTATACACGTGTAAGTACTGCAGAATTAGAGGATAAGCGATAGTTGTTTATTTTTAACATGTAAAAGTATGCGTAATGTTGCAAGATTATAGCGATGCAGCGTTGGAAGCGAACCGATAAAATAAATTCAACGCGAACGAAATCCAATTATCGGAGAATTATGGATAATTTATCGTAATTATGCGTAGCGGGTGATCACTGTTTCCTTAGCAATGAAATATCGATGTATTTTGTTAGTAAAGAAGCAACGACCGCAATGTGAAACAGAGTTAGTGCCTCAACGAATTTAAACACATATGATTCATCCAATTTGATGAATTGTATTAAGACTTGACTCCAAAGTATAATGAGATTAAACCAACATCACCAATATAAAATGAAAGTAATGTATCACCGAACGTGCTTTCTTCTTCCTGTATTCTACGCGTTGCCGACGGGGTTTCATGACACAAACCAAACTCTGAAAGATACCTTTTTATGTATTCTTAAAAATCGTTGTTAACGAAATTAGTTATTCCCAAATATATGAAAGCTGTGTAAAATGTACGGTTCCACCCATGAGCGTTACGATCGATATGACAAGATTCAACATGCCGCTATCGTTACATCAAAGAGCGAAAAATTCGAGTTCAACTCAAATAATAATTACAAAATTAAAAATGATCGTTTCTCGAATCGAAATGAAATACACTTTTCAAAATAATTCCAATCTATACAGTTCTTAAATTAAACCGTTAGCAACGACTACATTTTTTTTTTTCTAGCATGTATTACGTTCATAGCAGGAAAGTATACTGTAACATGAAATCACTACCTTGATCGGACTCGAGTGTTCTTTAGAACCCTTACTTGATTTCTGTAAAATAATTTATTAAGTGAGTAGTGAATAAAATCGTACAGGAATTCAACAATTTGCAACATTATACTACTTTCAGCATGCACGATACAACACAATTCTTACATATTGCGCAAAATAACGAACTCAAGCGTCGCTACTAAATAGCTAATACAAATTAACAGCATCGTTACGATTGTTATTCTAATAAAATAAATTGGAACATTTTATACTGATGTTGCAAAATTGTAAACGGAATACCTCTAGTGTATCATTAGGATATTTTTAAATATCTTATTACCTTAACAAGGTTTGTTTAATACTTTGTAACTGATCTATTAAAATATTATGTATAATATACGGAACGCTATTCTACGAAAATGAAACTTACTGCGGGATACGTTTATACAAAAATAAAAAAGATATACAAGTATGACAATAAGCGAAATGTACATTAAAGCTGGACAGGCTGTAAATGAATATTATAAAAAATTATTATCGTATCGTTACTTACTCTGTAAGACAACATTAGACCTGTTTTATTCAACATCCAAAATGGACAATACAATGCCATGACGATAGATCCATGTTTGTACGATGTATGCATTCCTAAGTCCAACACGACCTTTTGCGCGCTGTCGAAAGACTCGAAGGACCAAACTGAAAATTCGGGCGGATTCGCTATTATTTCGCCTCGACAGGACCAATCCTTTTCTAAGTAATTTGGTAACTGTAACAATACGATTACACATAAAACAGAAGTTGAACGAGTTCTATAAATACGAAAATAGTCGTAGGCCTGATTATAACTCGCTCACCTTTATGATTATATGAGAATTCCCAGGATCAATTGTAGGTATTTGATAAGACATGCTTGCTTCTAAAAGCTTCTCTTGAACGGCTCCAGGTAAACATACAATAATATCGATAGGCAAGAAATTCTTGAAATACACGGATGGATACAAGTGAACGTTGTAAATGGTACTTGCCATCGTGTGTCGGCTAGTATTTTCAAAGTAAACCTGCTCTATTTCACCTACAACCTGTAAACGTTGTAGCAGTTTGTTAAAATCCTTTAAATCTCTTCCTAAACGCCTGCATTATTTTTTCTTCTACTACGTTACTCTATTCTTCATACAACGATCTAAAGTGGTATACAGTACTCTCAACATTACAGCATAACAATAACATTCATTATACGTAACACGAATGAAATATAAAATACGTGCAATAAACATATTATAATGAACACTAATGTAAATATGGTCTATGTCGATTTCTTAAAGTAAAAGAATGATTGCGTTTAGTACACAAATGATTTAACTCTTTCGTTTTATGTTTGTCTGTTATCGATACATGTTATTAGTATAACACAGCTAGCGATTGTACTACGGTATTGTTTATTGCATTCACATTTAATATAATATCAACTATCTAACAGCGATAATGAAAATGCATATCTGTTCGATATCCAACGTACACTAGATGACAAACCTCTCTCAAACTAATTAGAATAACGGCAGTACCTGAATAGGTGCTTCCAGATATTTTGGGTGTTCTGAGGATAAAGTTTTGAAGCAAAGATGCTTGACGTGATCAACGAAACGACAGAATATGGATCGCCAGTTAATAGCATTCAATAATAAGCCAATATTGTTATCATTATATAAAATACTACCAACCACAATCATCACGAAAAATATCTAAAAATAAAAACTGCTGCTTATGGAAGTATGTAGGTGTTCAAACAAAACCTTTCATTATAAAGTTAAAATTAATTATCTGGTTCACTGTATCACCGCTGAATATATAGAGAACGTGGTACGTTTAAACGCACGGAGTGATACTTGTGCCATGTATTATACAGTGTAACATTTTCCGTAAAAAGGATAGAAATACAGAAAAAAATAAACGTGTCAGCTAAACTTCAACAGATTTGAATAACAAACGCGCGTAATTGAACTAATTACCTTTATATAAAATGGTTCAACGACTTCTTGTTTCGTTCGACTTTCGCATTTTAAAAGTTTGGTCATAGAGACAGTTTTTTGGAGATCTTTCCATACGAATGGTTCGATCGAAACCATGTACCTATACACAAATTAGATGTATTTGTAAATGATAATTAAATTACGAAAGAAAGTTTAATCGTAAATATATTAATTACTTTTCGACGCTGAAAAACAGCCAATTCGTTGGAGTGTATACAGCGTCTAACGGAAGATTTAATTTGCTGTCGGGCGCGACGGTGCCCACGCATTCGACTTCGTTCCCGCGTTTAGTCATATAATATACGGATATCGGTTCGCTGAAATGATTATGCACCTGAAACAAATTAAAATAGTATGAAAAAACCATCGGAGAAAATGTCGAAGCCAGTAATAAAACTATAACTTCACCTGAAGGATGCTTCTGAGAGTAACAATGGTACTTCCATCGTCGACTACAACGTCGGAGACGATGCCCCACTCCTCGGAACTTTCTTTTCGATATCTCAAGGAAAAGAACCTCTTATCAGCTCTTAATACGGGTATAGCCAGAGTACCTCCAATTTCTTTGAACTTGAAGAAATTATACGATATTATGTTGATACTAAAAAATGTAACATTGATACGATATCCAAGTGTATTACCGAAATAATGAACTTGTCGTCTTCTCTTTCTTCTATCGATTCAGTTTTCACTTGGTCGAGCAAAGGTATATCAGTTTTTGTTGTCTTCGGAGCGAGCTCTATCGACGCTCCAGATTCAAGAATCACTTCCATATACGCAACCGCGCTATCATTCGTCATTTTTGACCCGTCATCGAAGACCTACGGCAATTCTTTGTTTGTGAACATTTTACTAACCATAACTTTAATTTTGTAATCTCGAGAGGTTAATGCAAGACCTTAAAGTGGCTGCGTTCCAAATCTAAAACGATCGCCAAACCAGTCTCGTTTTTGAGTACATAGGGCGAGAGACTTTTCGGTGTTCCTTTTTCGCTGGCTTCCATTGCGGACGAAAACGCGTTGCCGAGTTGTTTGAGGACGTCCAGACAAGTTTTCGTTACGGTTATTTCCAAGTTTTCCTGGCATCGTAAATATTCGATTAGAATAGCGAACGTATTAATTATAATTTTTCTTATCAACTTACAGTAGATATTATGTCGATAGACATTTTAGCAGTTTGATGTAATTCTTCCGGTTCGCTATCGGAAGTCGGGCTCATTATGCTCGCTCCTCTGGAATCCACCATCACTTCGTTAAATTGAATCTAGAGGACAAAGTTATAATTGAATTGAAGTTATAAAAGTTATTAACATCAACGGATAATTCGAGATTATAACAGCGAACGCGTTACTTTAGTTTTGAGTTCCCACGGCGTTGAAATTCGTTTGCCGTTTCTGGTTCCCTCTATGGGCTCGATCAATGGTTCCCACAATGCTAGACGACTGTTATAATATGCCATAATCAACGACATTGTACCCTCTATGCTCATCTAAAAACATTTATCAATTAATAAATTGATAAGAAAATATACTTAGTTACTTTAACGTTTCTTACGGATTTCGAGCTCCAATCGTTAACGTTACTTTGAAACCCAATATGAAGCAGAAGCATAGGTAACGTTTTATTGCCGACACCTGCTTCCAACGTGAATAAAATTGTTGGCGCGGAAATGATCGCCAACTCTGGTTTGTAGAGCGTAACATCTCCGCGATCGGTAAACATAAAATCTTCTACAGCTTCTACTCCTACTTCTATAAAATGAAAGAGTAATACGTGAGTTCTTTCGTTTTCAACTAAATTCATTTGAAATTATTTATACTAGAGAATCCGATTGACCTGTTTTTAAAAACCAAAAGTCGCTCTCGTCGTACGGAGTTATAATCCATAATCCTTTATGATTTGGCTCAGAAATCACGACTTCCTCGTCCTTTACTTCCGTTTTCGTAGCAGTATGAACTACTTTATTCAATATTTCTATGACACCTGTAAATATTCATAAAGGTTAAAGGTTTCTACTTCGACTCTTGCTTTTTAACTCAGTAAATTACCTGGGGAAACTGATACATGAATATCGGTGCAACAAATATCGATGTGAAGTCCTTTTTCATCCGGTGTAGAACCCGCTACGCTAATACTACACGGCCTTAGAACCTTCAGAAAATTTACACCTTAATATCTTGTATCATCGATATGTAAAATAGAATTTTTTACCTGATATATCCAATCGCTTCTCTTCTGCGGATTATATATACCAGCTAAAATCGACAAGTCCTTTATGGAACCCGATATTACTTGATGTTCCCCTATCAAGCGTACTTTTAATAACAGCTCGGTCTTAAAATACAGTATTAACACAATATGAATAACGTGACACGTGAAATTTCTAATCGAATTATCATCAAATAGATATTTATTACATTTAATATGATGCAATTCGAGTCTATGTCGTCCATGTCTTCGAGGAGAATGATATCTGGTTTCTCGATGTGTAGATTAATCGTGAACATTTTTTTACTCGGTGCGGCTTGAGTTTGTTTCCTTTTCGTCGTTGGATCGTTGTAATTCTTCGGAACATTTTGCGACGCTGCTTTATTCGACGGCGTTTCTTCTATAGCGAAGAAGTCCTTTACTTTCATTAAGTAATCGAGAGATACGATTATGCTGAAGGAGAAGACTCTAATATCCACTGCAAATATAGAGTTATGTAGTAAAGTAAAAAAGTAAGAATTTAAAATACAGAACGAAACTTACCGAACATGTCGTTCGAACTTTGTCTAATAGTCATGTCCAACATGCTGCGAACAGACTTGGATTCTTCTTCGATATCATCCATAGAAGGTACTGCTGTCGTTCGTTCCATAATTCTGATAAGAGAGCCTTGTCTGTTTTGACGCGTGTCGTCCAATGTGCAGTTCATAAGAAGGATCGAGGTTGCCATTAATCCATCCGCGAATATTCTACTTTTCAATGCGAAATGAGTCAAGCAGAATTTCGCCAATCCATTCTCTGGTAGATGCAGAAGAGAACTTTGCGATCGAAGCTGTAAATTATTTTGACATTTCTACATGTATACCGTAACGCAAATATAAATAAGAAACTACAAAGAGTACCATTTTTGATCCTCCAGTGTATAAACTGATCACAAGACTGTCCATAACGAACTCCAATTTAATAGACGTGTGAACGTTTACTTGTTCTTGAGAGTCTGTATCTTCCGAGTTTCTTACAGGTGCCCCTTCGAATTTGTCTAATCAAACAAAAATATAATATAATATAACTGAACGTAACACTACTCCATAAACGTTTCAACGTACCAGATTGATGATGTTGTAGAACTTCTACTTCGAGTTTCTTCTCGGTTTGACCAACAGTTTGCACAGCTTTCGTATCTTCGGCTGTTTCGCCTAAATTTTCTTCCAATACTTTCAACGCGGTCACGTAATCTTCTTTGCTTATTAACACATTTATTTTATTTAACCTTCCGGACATATCGATGTCTGGTATAGCGGTGAACCAAGCAGTCGATAAATTTCGTTTGATAAGGAACGTGAAGCTAACCGGTTCCAACAGCAATATTTCATTTTCCACTGCGAACTGTTCCATGTTCAACTTCACCCTATCGTAAGAATGATAATATAATATTAAGGAGAAACTGGTGGAAGAATATCGTAGACAACTTCGATTTTGAAATCTACATATTATTACCTGGATAACTTCAAGTTTTGCAATTCAATTTTCATTTCGTCGACGACAGGGTAATCTTCGCTTTCGTTGTTAACTTCTAGCTTTTTAAAAATATTACATATGGTAAGGTTACCCATGTCCAATGTTAAACAATGGTTGCTCTTTGAATGCATCGGAACATATATAACTGGAGCCTTGATCTTTACTGCGAGTCCGATACGGGCTGCACTTTCCTGGACGTCTTTGATGTTCGTCCTCGCGGCCTCAGCGGCCGCCGCTGAGGCGTCCTTTATAGCTTGTTGAGCAGCTTGGAAATTATTCAGAAAACTCATTATGCTAGTGACGAACATATTTAGAAAGACGATACGATAGCATCCCATTACGACAGTGATAGACATGTTATTCTTATCGACGTCCGATGGTTCGATATTGTACATTGTAGCTTGGATTTGTAAAGATTCTGTATCTTCTGTCACCGACAGAATGTCTCTATAAGCTGAAGCAGCGTTAAGATCCGTAATACTGATGGAGGATAGATTAACGTTCGCTTGAGAGTAAGAAGTCTTCATTATAAATCCAGCGGTGATACCGCCGATATAGAACGCAGAGATTTCTCTACAATCGCTAACAAGCTTCATGCATATAGTCCCAACTTTCGCCTGAACCTTTAAATCTATGTGCTCGATCGTTGTTCTTCTTCGACGAGGCGTCGTCGTTCTGATCTTTTGTTTCTGAAGCTGTTCTTTAAAGAACGCGGAGGTTTCTTCTTGAATAGAAGTCAAACGACTCGGTCGCGGACGCAGACGACGTTCTTTCTCGATCATACTAGTCGTTATAGCGTTCATTTGATCCTGCATGTAAGTTGCGAACTGAAGTACGCTTATAAGAGCTTCCTGATGAAGCAACAAGTCCAACGTCGTAAATTCCAACTTCAATAATTTGATAACAGAACCGTGCTTCGTTGCGAATTCTGGTGATCGTTTATTTACGTTTATGTACTGTACCGTTATCAGATACTCGTCTTTGCCAGACGACATGGGAGTGTTCACCATAAATATTTCTGTATCGTTATAGTGCTGTTTCACTTGAACGCCACCTAATCTCAGCAATATTTCTTGATCGTACGTTCGTTGCACCATTTCTGCTTCCAACTGCAACACCTCGAGTTTCATAAACGGGGTTATTACGCCGTCTCTTTGAGACGAGACCAACAGCGTAAATTCTTTCATTTCGAATTTCATTTCCAAGTCGGTTGTTTGCTTAACCGGGACAGCTGCCTCTTTCTTTTTCTCGGAGATGCTAGAAATCGTGCTCAGCTCTTTCAACAGAGACAACTGAGAAACGGATTTGCTGAGTGAAACTTTCCGAAGATCCGCGGATTGGTCTTCTTGTGGAAATGGGATACTCTGAGCTATAGAAAGAGCTTGCAACAAGCGATTGTTGGTTATATTGATTACAACTGACGGCAATTGACCGATAAGTCTGAGTTTTGGAAGAAGAGGATCGTCTGTGATCAAGCATTTGTGAAATTGGATCTCGAGCGATGTCGGTTGCAGTAGCATCATATTATCGTCTACTTTAGATACAACTGTGCGCCATTCCTCTCCCGGTAGCGAAACTAATACTTGAAAATCGACTATTTTTAAAACGAATTTGTCGTAACTGTGCTCTCTAAGATGCAGCAATACATCCTCCTCGCTTTTACCCATGCTGATCAACTCTTTAACAGTCACGCTCGACCTACCATCTTTTTCTTTCTCTAAGGAATGCATTTTCAGACTACCGAGGTTTACTACTAGCAGAGATTTTGTATCGTCGAAGAACCCATCGTGCGGAATGATTATTTGGGACGCCTGCATGTCGACCTGTATATCCAATACCGAGTGTTTTTGGATAGCATGCTCCAAACCTAGAGCCGACATTTCCTTCAAGCCTTCCAACTGTTCCGCGGCGGCTGCTTGAAGTTGACTCAACGTCGACGAGTTTTGTACTTTGAACAAATTTACTAATTCTATTACGGTATGTGCGTCGTAAATAATATCCACGGACGTCGATCTCACTATCACGCGATCGCCGCACAGTTTATCGAGAGGATTCTTTTCGTACGATACGGATAACAAAACGGAATCGGCGCTGTGCTCGTGAGAATTGAAAAGCGACGGAACGTGTTCGTCTTGCTTCGTTCCTAAAAGTTTCATTTCATTGATGGATGCTGTAACTAAAACGCCGTTGGCAGACGGTCTCGACTTGAAGCACGCTTGAACAGCGTGGAGCTGAAGATCCAAAATACACGGATGTTCTTTAGTCATGTCTAAGAATATAATTTGAAGTTCGTGTAAGAGAAATCGGGTATCGATCATTTCGTATGTTTCGGGATAATGGGCTGGCGCGGTGTTTTCTTGGTAATCGATCGCTCTGTATAACTTTTCTTTTTCTTGCGGCGTCATTGCCTGTTCGAATTTCCGCATTATCGCAGCGGCCGAGTTTAAATCTTCCGTATCTTCCGTTTGCGAACCGGACCATAGAAATCCAAACCAGCCTCGCTTCGCTTTCAAGTTTTTTTCTTTTTCTGCCAACCTTTCCACTTCCATTTCGATTTGTTGTCTAATGATAACCAAATTGAAGATGTCTAGTTTCTTTTCGCAATTCGTGAGAGAGTCTTCTATTTCTTGTGCAACTTTCTTGCTCGTTAATTTTGTTTGGTACACGTTAGCATATTCGCGACAAAGATCCCTGTGTTGTTTCATATGATTCCAATTCCAATTCCTACGATTTCTACGCACGGTTTCCTCTAATATGCAAGTATACGCAAAGCGCCACCTGAAAGTTACGATACGTTATCAAACGTGTCGTTTATCCTATGATGGAATTATTGCTATAATGATATCATTTATAATAGTTTATTACCATTCTTTATAGTGTCCTCTATATGATGTAAGATTTGGTCTGTACTTTCTATACGGTGCAGCTTTCTGAGCTTGGTCCAACCCTTCGCCCAAATGAACCAGTGTTTGATATTGCCTTTTTGCCAAGCCGATCCTCAATTTCTGCATTTCTAAATCTAACCACACCTTGGGAATAGTATAATTACTCCCATCAGTCTCTGGTTTTGGATTTAACTTTAATTTTGCGTTAACATTTATTGGACCCAATACTAAGGAAACCAGAAACAATTGTGTAGTTACTCTGTGGTATATTATATTAGTATTCTTATTAATTATGCTTACAGTATTGGTACCCAGGTGGATTGTAATCTATAGTCGCGATACCGCTGTAAAAAAGATCCGAATAGTTTGAGTGTGTGCCACTACTAAATTGTTCTACAGTTGTATTAAGATATACAGCCAAACCATCCAATGTACATAACTGAAAAAACATTTTTTATTCCAAATACTATCGGGATTCGTCTATAATACATTTACTAGTTCTGTTCACCTTGTAAATTTGCGGAATGGCATACATGTCTTTTAAATTGCCATTCGTCTTCCAAGAATCTGTGCAACTTTCTAAGATAAATTTATTGAGAGTAAAACCGACCGAAAATGGATGATCTTTAAACGAAACATGATCTTCGTATCTCACGTGAATACGTTTAATTTCGACATGAATATTCTTTATCATACGGGCGATGAGCTTTTCGATCATGGAATCATCTAACTTTTCTTGCACTGTAAAAGATCAGTAGAATATTACACGTTAAAAATACATGTGATCTTAAATGTAAAATTATACAATGATTTACATTTAGTATCAGCTAATTGTTTTCTTTTCTCAACTCTCGTGAGTTCTGCCCGCTTAGTTTCCAGCTGTACTTTCGCTTCTTTCTCTGCATCGTATACAACCTGGCTTGTAGGTACTATAAGCACAAATAATTCCTCTACCACTGCGTCGATTTGACCATTCCACATATCCTTGAAGGGTATTTTCAATATAAGTTTTCCTATGGGAAATGCAAAGTATACTCTATATTCAACATTGTAATTTTTTGGGTAAATAAACATAGATAATATATAAACCTAATCTTCCATATTCCAATCTGATAGGCAGGTCTAACACATCTAAGGCAGTTTCTTTTATTAATAGATCCGTTAATACAACATCACCTAGAAACAAAAGTTATTCAATGAATAATCATAAATGTGTACACGATAATTTATCGTGTATATATAACGGATGTCATATAGATAAAGAACACGATGATAATATAAATAGAAGATGATGTCACATCGATGTACTAATAATAATACATCCATGTACATATGCGAAACGTGTTAAGTAAGAAATTATTTTAAATATCAGGGGCTTCGTCAAACTTGCAATTAAAGGTAAAAGATATACGGAATATCGCATTGTCACACGTGTTCAGGATTTCTACAGAATATTCAAAAGATTTAACGATGCATACCTCCCCATAAACTGAGTTTTAATTGCGTGTAGTCCAAATTTTGAATATATTCTCCCAGCACCTTGTTCAGGAGCTCTGCGACGATCGATTCAAAAACCATTGTTGATTTTTATTCCCTGCCAGATGAGTTGTATAAAATTGATAAGCACGAAAACGACCAACAAGGATTCAACATTTGTTATGGTTAAACCGCGACCGATTGACGCATCAAAAGTAAAATCGATCGGTAGAAAAAAAAATACCGCATAACCTCAAAAGATGAAATATATATATATATCGTGTAATTAGAATCGTCCACTACGTAATCCTAATCGTAGCGATTCATTTACTACATAATTATTGTCATTGTTCGTTTTATCGATATAAATTATTCACCAAACACACTATCGAAAACTCTCATCGAATTATTTAAGAATCATTGATTACACCAGATTGTTACTGATAGTCATCGTATCGCTGTTAAAATGACATCGTATTAGAGTGTAATATCATCGATGACGCGTATATTTAATTTCACAAACTCCACCTTCACATTCTAGCTGCTTGCAACCACTTGACCAGGCGTGCACCAACGTACACACTGCAATGCACTATAGTATAGTGATTATACTTGATTATACTCGTGGGTGTAGACGTGTATTTCCCATATCCGAACGCTATACTACCCATGATAATGATAACGCACGTTTTACGTAATCTCATACATAATCAGGTATACACAGCCATTCAAAAATTCAATTAAAAACAACTGTTTCGAATGCAATTAAATAATCAGCAACTTTAATGAACGTTAAAACAGGAGTATAGTTCCTCGATGATACATTATTTATTCGAAAAATAAACTACAATTTATTTTATCCAGAAACAAGCTAACTTTATAGAAGTTTTACGTGTTAATTTTATTTTCTAGCAAAAGCGAAATGACGGAGTAATTTTTTTTTCATTGATTACGATACAATTGGTTAAATACGATTCAATGCAAAAACCAATCTAAATTCGTGACATTGAAAACTGTTGCATTGTATGTTGTAGCCAGAGATGAATTCAACCTTCTAACGTACACTTTTCTAAATCCTATATTTTGCAATTTTCTATAGTTATCTGCTAATACGTCTTCTCCATCGGAAAGTCGTCTAAACATATTCAGCTGAAAGTATGTAATGTTTGGAATGTATTACTCATAGATGTAGATAGGAGCAACTTGTACAGTACTGAAAAGATACCTGGTTAAAAGAGATCAGTACAGGGGTTGGGAAAATTATCCATGTTACCACTTCGTTACACGGGGGAGTAGTTAACGAACCTTTATAAGTATAAAATACATCTGTATTGCGAGGTAACAGCGAAGCTAATGTTACAGGTGTTTGCAATTTTATTTCTTTATGTAACCATCGCACGTCTCTCAAATTATTTAAAATGGGATGTAACAACTTGTTATCTTCCAACTGCAACTAAGTTTTATTATGTAACAGTCAGTAATGAATCTAGATGCATCTTAAACTTACTTGAAAAAAGATTCCTAAAACCACAAGACCATTTTCGTAATTTAAGGCATTAGAAAAATTCGAATATGCTTTATTTCTATGAACTATATGCATTTCCATAGGGTATCTACAAAATGAACAAAACAACAAAAAATTAAGTAAAATTAAAACCCATACTAACGAACTTTGTATATTTTATAATCATTACCTGATACCATTAAAAACGTGCTCGGATCCTCTGTTATTTTTTGCACCCCAATGAAAATGTAAATGATCTAGTTCGTATTCTTGATTTACTTCGAGACTAGCACCAAATATGTAAGGCAAATACATATTTCTTGCGTTATTATTTATGTTTACAACAACTAAACAAATCAATATAAAATTTAATATTTTATAACGGAAAAACAATTAATTTAGTCTTTGCTACTTGTTTACAAATGTTTATTTAAAAATCAAATTACCTGAGTGACCGTTATTCTTTAAATGTAGTGGTCCTGGAAGATAATCATGATAACCGATTACCTCGAGTGCAGGCAAAGGAAGAGGAAATGATTTGAATGACGATATGGATACAGGAGACTGTAATTTTCCTTCGCACAGCTTAAAATCCTTACTCCACAAATGTTGACCTAAAATACAAAGACATTTTAAAATATAATCGCTAATTAAAAATACGATATTACAAGATACTATATACTACGTTTACTATATCCAAAATTTCCAATAGCAGGCGATACTGAAAAATAATTATTAATATTAACAAATAACAAATATTTAGAGAGTTATATATTATGATATATATTCGAACTTACTAGTTTCCAATAGACTTATAATTATTATTATGCTGTTCATGCTTATCTAAAGATATTTTATATTTTATATTTACACTTTTAAATATACCTTTGCAACTTGTTAGAATTAATTAAAGATAAAGTCAATGAAACAATGATATGAATGGACCAATACTTAAAATACACTTCATGTACAAGTCCAAGAGACATACTGAGTTATTTTCAGCATGTTCGAACTGTTTCATTTCCATATTATCTACATTCTCTATTATCATCATCAATACACGGTTTCTTCGGTACACACACGTATCCTTATGTGCTTCATCTCAATTAGAGCTATAGTAACACGAAATTCAGGTATTCAGTTCATAAGAAACATCTGGCATCTTATGCGTATCGTCCTTGAAGAAGAAAGGACATGTATCCAGTAATTTATAAAAACGAATTAATAGATTTAATACAATATTTATTTTCTTGTCACTCGAATCTATTTACTTTTGGTATGATATTACTATAACAAAATATACACATATAATAATAGACATGATAACAGTTTATTTACATATACACAAGTGATATTTGTCATTATCGTAATAGAATGAGCTACTTAAATTACTGAAGGTATTCAAGATTTGCAAGTATTAATTGATCGAATATACAAAATGACTCAGCAGAAACAGGTCATCGTATCTTTACCATTTTAAATACGTGAATTATACATACATATCGACATACTTATATATTAAAAATTAAAAAAATATATATCACAGACTGATCGCTATGCTCAACTAGTATTCAGTGTGTAATTGTTTTTTTTCTAACACTATGTTATTCACATTCTCGGTACGCAAATAGAAATATGCAAAAACTGTGCATTTGCTTCTGTTATAAAAATTGTATATAAGTGAAGATTTTTTTAATGATATCTTTTTAAACCCTTCTACTTCTATTTATAGAACGTACAAACTTAAACTGAACAAACTCTGCGTATCATTCGCCTTGCTGTATAAAAAAAATACACGACCGCTTGCAATAATTGCACGATTAAGGCTACTTTAAGGTTACTTCATCTTAGATTTTCAAGATTGCCGACGGTAAAATGAACGTTCTTGCTACAAAATACATTACAAGTACTACTTTCAATATCAAAACAATAAATAAACAACATTTATAACGTTGTTAAGCATTTGATTATTCGAAAGGCATAATAAATTAGTTATATAAAAAATTGTTTCCAGTAATAAACATTCAGAGACGCGGTATTTTAACATCTATAGCACCGTTTGAAATTTCATCTGTTTCAGTGACTGAGATGAAACGTTAGAAATAATAAAAAGCGACGTGTCATTAACGTTTTATAGAAAATTGATAAGTTACGATTTATATATAAAAAAAAAAAAAGAGAGAGAGAGAGAGAGAGAAAAGAGAGAGTAAATCAACGAGATAACTGATATTTTTAATTCAAGGCTCCCTTATGTAACTATCCATTTTTTGCTTGTTATTCGAACAATACAAAAATACAGATTAAAAAACGACAAATATTACCGATTGTTACTTATGATGTAACATTTGTCACCTTACCATTAATTGAATATACTTGATAAAAAAAGAAAGGTATCGTTACCGTGTTCAAAATACAAATCGTATAGTATTAGAAACTCTATCGATTCATCCTAACGAATTGTAACTCTTTGATGATCACGCGGGGTATTTCGATCGACTAGAATATTTTTTTAGGCGTATTAAAGTTCCTTTTATACGTCCTCGGTCTCTTTTGTTTTGCATGTCGTAGTAATTTGCAAAGGAATCGAAAACAGTTCCTCCCATGGCGGTTGTACCGAGTTAATAACTGTCTCAGCGGCACTTACAGAAACGAAATTCAACACCCACGATTCCTCCTGTTCCGCTACCTCGTCTAAGAAGTTCAAGGTTAGTGACGAACTATAATGTTCCTGTAAACGCGACAAACAGAAGACTGTATTACAGAAAAAGTAAAGAATACGCATTTATATTAATTGTATTCAAATATTATAGTACGTATAGTTGAATTAAAAATTAATATCACTCACTATTCCGATTAAATTGCTCATAGCTTGTTCCCTTACTACTTGCGGCGTTTCTTTATTGCTCGGTAAAAGCCACTGTATATTGCATATCACTAAGACGGAAGCCGTTATGATCAAACTCGATAATTTAAGTTGCTCTTCGAGATCCTGGTATTTTAATAAGGCGGAAGAAAACAATGCGAGTAGTCTCACAGCGTCGCCATCTTGAAAACTCTTGCAATCTTTTAATAAGCCATGCATTAAAACAGTGCAATGTTTCGGTACTGAAAATTCAACTTCGCAACTAGGTGGCAAGGATGAGTCTGCAAATAAATATTTATGTACTCGAAACGATGTTACAGCCCCGAGATCGTTAAATAAGCGGTTCTTTCGTTTACCGGTGGCGTAGAATAAAAAATTAGACGTTCTCTGAAAATCTTGCAATATGCATAAAAATGTAATGGGGGATTGCAGTTCTTGGTTCAATTTGTTAGATTGTTCTAATTCGACCAAGACACCTTGTTTAAATGGTAACGGCGAAAACGATCGTAATCTATCCATTGTCCAACTGATTTCCTTATGTAACCAACGTTGTGGATCCTCTCTATAATAAAAATAAAAAAAGAATTCAATGCGTAAACAAATTAGTCGCAGATAGAATGCATGCTAAACGTGTTCTGTTTTTACCCCTCTAATCCATCGATTCTAAGAACATAAACTTTCGACGTAGACAGAACCAAGCAACCAGGAAACGTGTCCTTCGCGTTACACATCAGAATGTCCGCCTATAAGTTAACGAACAAATAAAGAGTATTTAAAAAAAAAATAGTTGCTTGAGAAGTAGAACAAGATGGACATCGATCGAATGTTCAATGTTTGATATATTACCCTAAGTAGAAGAATGAGTTCCTCGTTTTCGTGTTCGAATATGTTCAAGATGATATGTAACTTTATTCTGTGATCTATACTACTAAAATCGGTATAAGAATACTGGATATTACTGCCCAAGAAAGGCGACGCTTCTTCCTCTTTTAACAACGGCTTGTTACTGCCAATCTTTATACTTTGAAGTAAACCTAAAAATTCGAATATTAAATATAATTGAAACATTGCTCAATCGTGGATCGAAACTAAACCGTGTCGTATCATTTCACCTACCACCTAGCATAGAAGTTAGATTTGTTACGGGCGTGAATTTGGTCTCTTTATCGTTACTACTGTTAAGGGATTTTTCATCCGCGTTAGTTTGCCTGATTATTTTTTTTTCATACGCGGTGCATATACTATCTGTCAGGGAACCTGTAATAATAACGCTATTAGTTTATTAATTCGCAATTATTCGTGACGATAATTAGGATAAAACTGCCAGCAAACCTGAAGAACTACTCTCGGTTAAACCAGTCATGATTGGCGCTACGTCTGGTATCGTTAAGAGAGACGGGGCAACAGCTGCACGTCTTTCTTCTGAAGACCGCTTTCTATGCGGTGTCAAGTGAGTTCTACGATAATTATAAAAGTATTAGGAAGCAAAGATTAATATATGAATGACTCCGTAGCGATATGAATATTAAATTATACAAAATGTAGGCTACCTCGAAGCTTCATCGAGGATTTCGATGCTGCTTTGGCTTGGGTTGCTAAGAACCTCTATATCGCTCTCGTATTTCCGGTTTAGCGCATTTGTGGATGGCGTAGATTCTCGCGAATCTTCTAAACTCGTTGCTGAACCTGTTTATAAAATGTTCGTTCAGTTAAACGATTAATATACGTACATATACACGTCAATGTTTAACATAAGTTTAACACAAAGCTTATTAGTTTAATGTGTGTACACTAATAGGTGCTCATACTTTTCTTTTTGTTTCCCTTAGTGCTATTAAAAACGTGTCAAAATAAATAAAAACACGAATAAGAATTACAGGACACTTCTATCTTTGCTAGCTTCAAAAAAAGGTGGAAAGGTTTCTTGACAATTCTATTCAATAATATATATATATATATAATATTCTTGTACAGGATATTAATATATTTAGTTGGTCTTAGAGTAAAATTCAGAATGAAATTGTTATAGTCATTGCAAATACGAAATTACGAAAGTACCAAAGCTAAGAATACGATACATCTAGATATTTGAAACCTAGGAATTGGATATGCTGATGCGAATGAAAAATGTATTTGATACGATTCATTGTTTCTAAATAATTATATTAACAAAAAGTACCTACCGTGTAAATCGAGGAAAGCAATCGAATAATCGAGAATTCGAATTATATTCGTCGAATATTTAAATAAAATGTCTCAGTTCTAGTGTGAATATGGTTAATCGAAACTAATATGTTTAAATGCACAAAAAAAGAAATATGGACCTATATCGACAAAAAAACTTTAAGTATCTAAGTCTAAATAGTGAAGCAGTTAATGTAGTAGCTCGTGGCTGTATTTAAACCATAGGGAAAGTTTGAAGAAAACAGAAAGTGCTGTAATAAATTATTGTGGCTGAAGCTTACAGCAGACTTGAGCTTGGGTGTGAGAGTCGGAGTGCACCAGAGAAGTGGTGACGGATATAGCTCGACCCTCCGTTCCACCTGCACCGGGATTAGTATGTTATTGTCCCAGTCGATAGTAAAAATGCATGGATATGCAGTCAGCATTTAGTGCGTTCACATTCAATGTATTATTAATTATAATTTCTAGTAAAAACTGTAAGGTACATCGCTAGTATTACAAAGTTTCAGCATTGTAAATAATTATTACGGTTAATCTTTCATAGACAAACTTCACGAATATACAACATTCATTTTATATTTTACGCTTATTAAATCGCAAGAAAACACCACATTTAGGTTATAAAAATTGGATCACGTTATTAAATCGGGCTACGATATCCAATTGTAGAATCAAAAGAAATATATCAGCAAAAGTTACGTGTTCGTAATAAGTGTGTAACTTCTATCAAACATTTTGATCATTCTTAAATTGAATGCAACGTGAATTACATGCAAGAGATAGAAATGAAACTTACCAATGCTGGAGAAGGACTCGGAATGTTGCAAATTTGATTTCATGGTATTTTCCGAATATTGATTTCTCGATGAACTTTCCGTCGTACTTTCGAAAACCTCGCTTTCCACGTCTATCGTTGATAATTCATCTGTTTCCACGACTAGTGTACTTTTGCAAGTGGGGCACTTTAACTGTTTTACACCTGAAAAAATAAACATTCTTTTTATTATAATTATTATTACACAACCGGACATACAACTATATACTACTACTGAAAACGTACCTGACACAGATGTACTTATGACAGTGGCATATTCTATATCTTGAGAGAAATGAGTCGAACATTTCATGCATTTAAAAACTTTCAATGAGATCGTTCGTTTTTTCATCCTTTCGCCAATAGTTGTTACTATTTTCTGCGATACAGTCAGATAATAAACTAACATTAGCATGTCGCTGACATCGATATAATGTTTACTTCGTTCTTCTTACCTTTGCATCGTCTGGTTGTACGAAATATCTTCTGTTTTGACGAGTTTCTCGTGTTGTATCAAAAATGATATCTACCGTGATCGGTTCGCTTCTACCCAGCACGCACGATAACACAGAACTCGTCGACCAACAAGACTTTAATTTCCCAGTCATCGAATCTCTCTCTTTAATGTCACTGTAATACTTATATAATTAATATTATTCAGCAACTAATTAGTATATTCGAATATAAAGAACACTTACTCTAACGTTATTATCAAGAACACTTCTTCCAATTCGTGATCGTTCTTCTTTTTGTGTACTAGATACAAATCTCCTTTTTCTAGATATTAAAAAGCAAGAGAAAATAAAATATTTTTTTTTTATATGTAAATACATTAGTATGATATTTCTGATAGCACACCTTCGTCTGGGTCATAGGGAGGGTCAGGTATGTTTACGACTGCGATTGCTGTGTCGCTGGTCGATTCAGGAATACTCTGTTCCTCCCTTGATGTTTCGATATGTTCTTCCTTTTCGTTACTGGTTTCGTTGTTTTCCGTTGTCGAATGTTTTTCGGTTTCTTCCGCCGTCTCGGTCGTGTCATCTAAAGTTTCTGTAGCAGATTCTGAGGACGACTGCAAACCCATGATGTCTTGAACGACTGTTCCAGCGTAACTGCTTAACCATGCGTCCTCGCCATATGTTTCTCGCAACGCTAAAATTTGTTTCTTCGTTTCCAAATGGTCTTTCGACGATTCTACAAAGAATTAAAATAAATCAAATATTTGAAGTTGTACCATAAATAATTTTTTGAAAGTATTCGGTAAAAAATAATTAATCACCTGAATACGATCTGTAAATAATATAATTCTCTTTTAGCTTTTTATGTTCGTGTTCATCTTCTGCGATAACGGCTTCTTTTACATTCAATTTTTTCTTAGCTTTGGTTATACTTCTTTCTAAAGTATTCATCGATTCTGTAGATCTTTCCATTACGCTTTCATTTAAAGTAGACGCGTTCATAGATACAGATAAACTACTAGAATTCAACGAATTCGATACAGAAGCAGAGAATTCATTTGACATAGGTTGCTCGGATCTGATCATAAATCGCCGATTCCCTGTAATAGTTTGTTTCTCTGATTTCGAAAGTCGCAAACGGTCTAAAACAAACTAAATCATAAAATTTTATTGATGCTTATGTAATGCTACGTTCGATAACAGTATGTTTACGTATAACGTTACAACATTCTGTTATTCTTAATAAGTTATTCACCTTGCTTTCGCTTAAGCTCGGATGTAAATATTTCATGGATAACTGTCGATGTTTTAGGTGATACGATAAAGGATTGCCTTCCAGAGATATCCACAACAAAGTAGACATTCTCTCCAATACCCATAAAGTTGAATGCTCCATTACACAGTTATACGATAAATCTAATTCCGTTAAACACTCTAAATTTTGTAAACCTGTTGCACAGACAAATTTGCATTAAAGAAGCAAGTGCAAACGATTGTTTTTGTTTGTATGTAATTGCAATTATGTATTACCATTTAAATTTTCTATGTAATTGTTCTTCAGAACTAATACTTGTAAAGAATGCGATGCAGCCTTATTGAATGTAGGTACTGCCTCGAGCTTGTTATATCCGAGATTCACATATTTCAAGTTGGGTAAACAAGATAATTCGTCTACGGATGTTAATAAGTTGTGACTCAAATCAATTAATTGTAGCCAAGGTGCCAGTTCCAAAGATTTATCCAATTTTTCAAGAGCATTGTGAGATAATGCTAAATGTTTCAATGAATCCCAAACAAATCCAATGCTGGCATCTTCACCGCAACTAGCTGCGTAAAAATGGTATATTCTTTAACTATTTCGAATAGATTTTAAGTTGCATTCATAGCATGATTTGTTCATCTGTTTATAATTACCTAATAATTGACTGACAGTACAAATTCCTTTCCTACCAGCGCAGATAACGCTTTCAAGTTGACCTCTGACCCTTTGAAGCCCCTTTACAGAGTCTATATTAATTTTCTTCAATTCCAAATATTTCAAATGCCTAAACTTAGTAATATCAACAGGTATGTTGGGATTGTTCGCGCAATAAGTCACTTTCAATCCAACCGTTTTCTGTATAAAATCGTATACAAATTTCAAATCGCTAAATACATTGATATTGGAGCTATTGCACACTTGGAAAGAAGATTCTAAGTCTTCTGATTTATCCACGATTAAAGAAAATGCTTCGTTTAAATTGTAGAGTAACATGGTCGACAGAGACAGTTTACTTGACGCGCTTAACACTTTATCTCCGTTTTGATGCAAGAGTTGTCCAAGCTTCACTATTTCTTCCATAGTATCTGTGTGTTGACAATCCATTTTTCTTTATTTTCTGTTACGCGAAAAGTGAAAGATTTTGGTGATATTTAGGATTTTGTCCGATGCGATCTTATCACTAACCTGAAAGACAAACAAATAGTTATGATTTTATTATATAATTTTCAAATGATACTATGACAAAATAATTGACAACCTTTCGAGCAAATTTAATGTTCAATTCCAATTACGAAAGACACATCTAACTACAGATAGCGTCACGTGCCTAGCGAATGTTTCACCCCAATGACAATTTGTCTATTTTATTAAAAACTTACTAGATTATCGTACATCGTCTAGACCAGCCTCGTCGCTGCTAACGAGTTCATAATTATGTCATAAACGATGCTGGCTCCGTGCATGTTATCACGAAAGAACAACACATGAAATGCATATCACCAAAACAGTTAATTATCTTCGGAAAATGTCATCCATCATTATGCAATCCAGTAACCTTAATTTACGTTATTGTATTAGGAACACTATACGTTGCGAGATTCCTGAAACACGTTCGAATCTCAAAACAAATTGATCGTCTCATTGAAACCTATCGACGATTAGGATCATAAAATTTCTATTAATGCGTAGTACAACACGATAAACACGTCAGAAACCAACTACGACACAGCATTACAAAAAGTATGAATAACTCGTGTTTCTAGCCTACTTCGAGCCGAATTTCGATAGACTACTCATTGCTTTCTTATCTTTGTATCAACAATAACGCGATAAACACAAAGTTGTACCTTGTGCCCTGATCCTCGATGAATAACAGCTCAAAAATCTCCGAATGGGTCAAACAATGGTATAAATGACATATTGTCTGTAATTTACGTTATCATCATCATCGCACCAAAGGAAGAATATTGTTACCTTTGTTGTTATATCGCAGACTACGCTAGATGGGGCAGCCGCTGGTTTGTTACTAGTGGCGCCATCGGTGGGGAAATCCCCAGGTTTGTAATGACAATAGTTCCCACGGTTGCCGCTAGATGGCGCCACAGATGAATTTAATATATTTTTCACAAATGATTAATTAATACGATTCATTGCTTAATAATGCTGCTATATATTAGTTTAAGATGCAAATTTATTATTCCTATGGATAGTTATTTAATTCAGCAATAATTTAGGTTAGTGGCGCCATTTAGCGGAACAGCGTGAACTATTTTCGCTACAAACTTGTATGATTTGTCCAACATTTTCGTGAAATATATCTCCGTTAGATGACCTTCCTTTTACATATTTTTAATTGCTATGAAACTATAAATATCAGTCATGTTTCGCTGCATAAATAATGATACATAAACAAATAGATTTTGTATAAATGATAGTACGATAATGAAACGTATATAACACTTCGAATTCCCTTGATGGACATTGCCGAATGCGTCCTCTGAATATACGATAAACGAAACAAGATAAAGAGCGACGTGTAAACTGTCGAATCATTTTCAGGGTGAGAAAACGTTTGGTATTTTTTTTATTCTTTTTGGGATCGCGAACCGTTCGACATTGCGAAAGAAGGACGACCAGTTTCAACGTCACAATACGTGGCGGACTGTTCACTTTCGGTTTCGCTGATGAAAAAGGGACTCTGTAGTGGGTGGGGAGAGATCCAGGGAGATCGAGGGAGATCTGTAACGAAAGAACGATAATTAAATGTCCCCCAAGCGAAGGACCTTATTGTTTCGGTGACGTTAAACATCTGTTCACTTGTCCACTGTCTTGCACGATTTATGTCACGATGACTATCAGTTGAAATAACGTTTCTATTTAAAAAAGATTATTTATTTATGATATTCTTTTATTCACTCTGTCTTTCGCTCTTTCGTTGCCATGTTTTATTAATCTTGGTTTTATTACTTTTGCAAACGTGTGAAATAGATTCTCGTGGCTACGCTAATATTGTATTGATTATATTATATATTTATTATAATTGTACGTATATTAATATCATAGCTTGTATACATATATGATATTAATATTAAAAATGTATTACATTTACATTACATATTATAATAATATTACAGATTGTATTATATTATATTAATATCATAGTTTACATATATTATATTAATGTCACAGCTTGTATATATGATATTAATATCACAGCTTGTATATATAATATTTATATCACGGTTTGTACATATAATATTTATATCGGAGCTTGTATATATGATATTAACATCACAGTTTGTATAGATGATATTAATATCATAGATTGTATATATAATATTAACATCACAAGTTGTACATATATTATATTAATATCACAGCTTGTATATATTATATCAATATCATAGCTTGTATATATTATATTGTTATCATAGCTTATATATATTATATTGTTATCATAGCTTATATATGATATTAATATTACTGCTACTATATATAATATGTGTATCCCAGCTAAACAACACAGTTGTACGACAACATTGAAATACAAGCATCCGTTTCAAATTTTATACGAAGGTTTCTTAAACTTCACGTCCATGTGTATTAACTGAAGATATTTATTAGCAATATATTATGCCCATTCGATTGCCCGACTACTACTGGGTCACCCTGTACGCCGTTGAAAGCGGTCAAGGATCGGCCAATACAGAGTACATATATATACACACATCTATATATATATATATATATATATATATATACATTGGACATGAGTTACTTCTCGTGATTATGATTTTCTTATTGCAAACAGCTGCAAATTGCTAAAAGGTATGAGTAATGTTCTCAATCGCCTTCGACGTTGTTGTTTCGGGGCGGTGCTCGAAACAGTAAAAATCTTGCCCAACGTCCGCCCGTAGCAAGGTCGGATCGATCCAGGGAACGACAATCGATTTTTCACCCGTTCCGTTCGATCGAGATGATAATCTTGCGCAACCTTGACGAATCGCCAGGCTAAAACGGCGATTCAATTGTCCCATTACTTTTATCTCGCCCGCACTCGACCGCAAAGACCAACGATCGATTTCGTATTTATCTTTCATAACTGCGTCGCGATACTCCGTACCCCGACGTTTCGAGAATTAATTTCTCTCGGTTAACGTTTCTTAAGGGGCGGGCGGGGAAGGGGGAGGGGGGGAGAGAAAAAAAAGGAACGCGCGCGACTTGCGTAATCGCGTCAAAAAAAATTCATACAAATTGTTATGAGTGCAAACACGTGTCTCGGTGGATCGGGGAATCGCACTTTAATGGACGGCGTGTGCGTTTAATGATATGTTCGCTGGCACGGATATGGTGGCCACGGTTGGATATATAACTGTCGACAGTTAAGACTTAATCATAAGTAAATGCAAGATTTTAGGTTTAAGATTTCTGATTTTGGATTTTAGATTCGAGACTTTCGTGGACGTTATACTGTGACATTAATATAATCTATGTACAACCTGTGATGTTAATATCATATATAGAAGCTATGATATTAATATAATATATGTACAAACTGTGATATTAACATCACGTATACAAGCTGTGATATAAATATGATGTATACAAGCTGTGATTATACTATCATATATACAAGCTATGATATAATACCATATATACGAGCTATGATATTAATATAATGTATGTACAAACTGATATTAATATTGTATATGCTAGCTGTGATATTACTATAATATACAGGGTGTCCCAAAAGT
>NC_071982.1:7423515-7446433 GCF_026283585.1 Hylaeus volcanicus
CTTCTTCTTCTTTTTCTTCTCCTTCTTCCTTTTCTTCTTCTTCTTTTTCTTCTCCTTCTTCTTCTTCTTCTTCTTCTTCTTTTTCTTCTCCTTCTTCCTTTTCTTCTTCTTCTTTTTCTGTTAGCCCATACCAGCCTACAGTACACGACCGGTAAATAATTAATATTGGTCCCCCATGTAGGTACGTCGTCCAGCTATCCAGAAGCAGTTCTACGATATAGAGGAACGCGTGGTGGTTCGTCCAGCTGGATCAGCAGTGGTCGAACTGGAGCAACCAACTTCGAAGATCCAAAGGGGACCAGCGTTGATCCAGCCTCTGTACCCGTATCAGATACAAGCTGGAGGACAGTACAACTTCGGCCACTCGACCATCGCCCCACCACTGGCTCCCTCCAGCCCAGCTCCCAATGGCGAAGATAGCGTTGTCGTGGACAACCCCGACTTCCGTAGACTCCAGGACCAGGTATAATCTCAATCTCTTCTTTTAGAATCTCTTCTAGTTACAATAACTTCTCTTAGAATTTCTTCTATTTACCAAAACCTCTTCTATTTACAATGTTTTCTTCTTAACAACATCTCTTCTGTTACAATCTCCTCGACTGAACAAAATTTCTTCTGCTTACAATGTCTACCACTTAACAAAATTTCATCCCTTTCAATTTCTTCCAATTTAACAAAATCTCTTCCACTTACAATCTCTTCTCTTAGAATTTCTTTTATTTACCAAAACCTCTCCAATTTAAAATCTCTCCAGTTCAACAAAATCTCTTTTGTTAGAATCTCTTCTACTTAACAAAATTTCTACTGCTTCAATCTCTTCTACTTACAATCTCTTAAATTTAACAAAATCTCTTCTACTTGCAATATCTTCTATTTAACAAAATCTCTTCTTTTACAATCACATCTTTTCCCTTACAATCGCAATCTTTCTTCCCTTAATAAATAACAAAGTATTTCTCCCTATCAATCCACCAAAAGTACTCCGTCATTTAACAATGATACTCTGCGCAGGTTCACATATCCAGCCCTCAGGTGAGGACCAGTTCCAACGGATCACCCAACAACGAGCCATTCGTTGCCCACGACCCCTCGCCAAGCGTGATCGTCAGCCCAAAGTCCACCCCCGAGGAGGACAAGAACAACCAGGACAGGCTCCTCGAGCTTCTCACCGCTCGTGGCAACGTTGCCGAGGTGATTTACCTATAAACCAAACGCTACAATAAGAGAGAGAACGAAGAACTAAAAGAAACTTTGGCATTCAACATTGAAAATAATTATTTAATTATTAATATAACTAATTGTTAATATTAAAAATAAATTGTTCTAGGTGGGATACACGAACAACGCTAGCATTCTATTCTATAGATAGATACAGGGTGTCTCAAAATTGTTCGAGTTCCTTGAAAGGGGTGACTCAGGGGATGATTTGGAACAACTTTTTCCTTTGCGAAAATGCTGTCCGAGGCTTCGTTAAGGAGATATCAACGGAAAACCCCGGACCAATCAGAGCGGTGGAGCGCCCGCAGTGGCGTAGACTACTCGCGCTCCGATTGGTCCGGAGTTTTCAATTAATATCTCCTTAACAAAGCCTCGCACGACATTTTCGCAAAGGAAAAAGTTGTTCCAAATCACCTCCCGAGTCACCCCTTTCAAGGACCTACCAATTCCGACACAGCCTGTATCTAGCTCAGGGTTGTACAAAAGAGAGAGAACAAAAAAACTAAACAATTTCAATAATAAAGAGAGAACGAAGAACTAAAAGTGAAACTTTGGCATCCAACATTGAAAGTAAATTGTTCCAGGTGGGATACGCAAACAACGCTCTCTCGAGGGCCTCGCTGGACGATAATGGCCGCGTGAAGGGACGAGTCCTTTCCGCGACACCAGCACCGGACAACGCGGAGCCTGCCAACGAGCGCGTCTCTACTCGTCGCGTCGTCCTCTCCAGGCCGATTGAGACCTTCCAGGAAGTGAACGTCGTCGAGCCAGCGACGAAGATCGAGAGAGTCTCCGTCCAGCAACCCACGTTGATAAAGACCGCTCGTCTGGACCACGTTCAGGTTCACGGTTCTTATCCCGTCGTTGGAAAGGCGCTCACGCCCACGCTAGCTCACGCCTCGATTCCCGTTTACCAGAAGACAATCTCCCCTGCCTACAGCTACTACCATTAAGCCTATTTATCTCCTGCGATTATCCTCCGGCTACCGTTAAAAATATCGATTCTTGATACCGATGGTTCACGTGTTCCATGAATCGAGATCCGTTTTATTAGGTTGTCCTAAAAGTTTCTTTCGTGAGTTGCATTCGATTATTTTCTGTGGCAGTGTTTATATAAATAGACGATCTAATTTCTTAGACGTTGATGCTGTAACAGTAGTGGAATTGTACGCAATTTTTTAATGTAACATGAAACATAAAATATTGTGTATGTATTGATTACTAATAAAAGGATAGATACTTTTGGGACAACCTAATGATAAGTAGACCGATCTTTATGCGTTCATAGGAAATTTAAATGTGTATACATTCCACGTATATATTACACGCGTGCGCCATTTTTTATTTGACATTTGAATTTAACGTTCGAACCAGGGAGAAAATTTGAATCTTGTTTTCTACGATTTTTGTAATTTTATACCGGTTGAATATACCTTTTCTACGAATCTAAATTCATGGTAATAAGTAACAACAAGTGTAACAATTCCGTATTCTAATTTGTAGATACTACACGCGTGCGCCATTTTTTATTTAACATTTGAATTTAACGTTCGAACCAGGGAGAAAATTTGAATCTTGTTTTCTACGATTTTTGTAATTTTATACCGGTTGGATATACCTTTTCTACGAATCTAAATTCATGGTAATAAGTAACAACAAGTGTAACAATTCCGTATTCTAATTTTTAGATACTACACGCGTGCGCCATTTTTTTATTTAACGTTCGTGCGTCCAGGGAGAAAAGTCGAATTTATTTTCTACGATTTTTGTAATTTTATACTGGGTAACGACCCCTTCGGAGTACCCCTGGCATGCTAGAATTGTAATTCGTGTAATTGACCGAGTGGAAATTTTTAATCAATCTTATTTTCGAATTTTGTTTCCCTGTATACGCCGTTTTATACACTCCCCTCTATCGCATACTTGAATTTTGTACTATGGAGAATATTTATATATAAAAAAACAGAAGGAAATGAAATGTTTTATTTATTTTTCCTGTAGCGAAAAGATGGACTACCATCAAGTCCCAGCTATAAGTATTATTAATTAAATAATCATCTCTTTGATTACATTCTGAGAGTATTTATATTTAAAAAAAACAGAAGGAAATGAAACGAAGCGAAATGTTTGATTTATTTTTTCTTGAAGTAAAAGGATGGGACTCCCAACTATAAAGACTATTAATTAAATAGTCTTCTCTTTAATTATTTTCTCTTTAAAATTGTATACTCTAATTATATTTAATTCTTCTTCTAAAAATAAAGAAGTAGCTTAGAAGAGAAGAGAGGATGACGAATAATAGGCAGTGACTATCAAGTGAAAGGTGACCTTAGTCTCGAAGTTATTCGCAGATATGCACCCATGAAAAACGTCCGTGGAATCAGCTCTTTCTTCATCTTCAATTACGTCTCTATATAATCATCGTTTAACGTACGTATAGTCTTGTCAACGATGAGTACTTGTATTCGCATAAACGCAGAGTATTCGCATAAACGTCTCTCCACTCGTAATAAAATGCATTTAACACTTTCGATACTCTGTCTACTTACTGTCTTCATTTGGACGACAAACAAAGGATTTCCATAAATTTAAGGATATACAACCGGTTACGCGAGGCGACAAAGCGTAAAGAAGCGATGATTGACCTTTAACTCGAGCGCACGGTCACGGATTTTTTGCGCAGCTTCTTCCGTTGAATTATGCATACGCGTCGCTCGCAATGGTAAAGAAAGTAACGACTTCCTGAAACGGGCGACTCAGTCGCGACAAGGGTAACCACTGCCTCTGGGCAGAGCCTGTGAGGACGCAACATTGACCCAAATACCGCTAGGTATCCGTTCCCTTGATTTCTTTAGCTTTAAACGACACTTTGGAAACTGTTTCGATGGAAATTAACGAGTGATTCCGCGTGTGATTGCGTTTCGTTTCATTCTTCGAGATTTTCACGTTTGTCCTTTCTAAGACACAGTTTAGATACTCGGGATTTTTTTGAAACGTTATTCCATTTAACAAAGTGCTCAATGTTTATTTGCTTTTTTATTTGCTCTTTTTTATTATTCTACGGGAGCTTGTATATTCCTTTTTTAACCAATTTCGGAAAGCAAGGGAATTACTCGATTCGACATTTAATATTCTAATTTCAATTCGTGTTTAATAGAATAACACTTCCAATACACGGTTCGCGCCAGGTAGCCGACGCTCTTTAACCCATTTGCATCATTAGCGCATATAATCGCGTAATTTACTTGGGAATTAAATTCAAATCGAATATATCGTTCATAAGAACACAAATTTTCCACTTTTCCGTGTGATGGCAAATGGGTTGTTATTATAATAACGCAGTACATGATCTCCCGTTTACCATCTTTTTACTCTTGCGAAAAAGAGCCGGTCACCCATCTTTGCACAGCACCCCGGGAAGCGCATCTTAACTTGAATTATCGCACGCGACAACACGGTCTCTACGACTCCAGAACGTTGGCTCGAGTTTTGTTCGATAAAAATGTAATCATTTTATAATCGTTATACTATAATAATCATTTTTGAAGTTACTGTTTGCCATAAAGATCGATATAATTAGGCGGCAGTTAAAAAGAGACGGATCTGGATTGTAACAAAACCGGGACAACACTTTCCTAAAAATGGAAATTCATCCTTGTATTCGATGAAAAAAAGTGGACGAATTTTTAATTTTTTTAAATTAGTAAAAATTCTCAAAACAATTCTAGAAAAATATTAAAACGCTTGAAAACTATATCGCACGTACATTAAGCTCTTTGCTGGTAACAACTCCATCCGTTACATTTGCAAATTACTATGCAAGTAACTCTGTTTTTAACCGACTTCGAAAAGGAGGAGGTTACTCAATTCGACATGTGTATTTTTTTTTCTTCTTTTTTTAATGTCTGTTCACCGATTACGCCGAGATGGCTTGACCAATCTGGAAGAGCATTTGCCATTTGGTCCCATAACAAAACATTTGTCCTTGTCTTATTTTTTACCACTTTATATCACTTTTTATCGCAAAAAGCGTACTATTTCACGTATGTTTGGCATGAAACCGATGAAATCGATGAAACCCCTTACATAGGTTGCATAGGCCCCGCAGGCGCTCCTCCGGCATACTCGCGCTCTGATTGGTCGGGAGTTTCTGTTTTGCTAAGGAAAAATTGTTTTAACCCCCCCTCCCTCGCGGAACAATACTTTTCAAGGACCTCCAACGTTTTTGGGTCATCCTGTATATTGCTCATAACTGTTGTTATTGCATGAAACCTACTGGTTACAGATTGCCACTACAAAGAGTGAAATAAAATAATTTTTTGGAAAAAAAATTTAACCGACTTCAAAAAAGGTACAGTGAAAAGTATAAAAATACTTTCTAATTAATTTATATGAATACGCATAAGCTCTAGATATAATTGTTTAAAAGTATGGGAAAATGCAGTAAAAAGCATGAAATAATTCCTAGTTAATGTATATGAATCTGCATTATCGACCGAGTACTCTTCATTACCGACAGAACAATCTGCATTATCGACCGAACATTCTACATTACCGGCAGAGTAACCTGCATTATCGACCGGGCTCTCTGCATTATCGACCGAGCTCTCTGCATTACCGGCAGAGTAATCTGCATTATCGACCGAGCTCTCTGCATTACCGACAGAGCACTTCATATTACCGACAGAGCAATATGCATTATCAACCGAGCACTCTATACTGCCGACACAGCAATCTGCATTATCGACAGAACACTCTACATTACCGACAGAGCAAGCATATTAACAGATAATACATATTGTTCTGTCGGTAATGTGAAGTGCTCTGTCGGTCATGTAGAGTGTTCGGTCGATAATACAGATTGCTCTGCCGGTAATGTAGAATACTCGGTCGATAATGCAGATTGTGGAGTGCTCTGTCGATAATGATTCATATACATTAACTAGAAATTATTTCATGCTTTTCCCTGCATTTTCCTATACTTTTAAACAAGTATATCTTGAGCTTGTGCGTATTCATATAAATTAATTAGAAATTATTTTTATACTTTTCGTTTTAATTCAGTTAATTCAGACTGCTCGGTCGATAATGCAGATTGCTCTGTCGGTAATGTAGACTGCTCGGTCGATAATGCAGGTTGCTCTGTCGGTAATGTAGAGTGCTCGACCGATAATGCATATTGCTCTGTCGGCAATATGATGAGCTCTGTCGGTAATGTAGAGTGCTTTGTCGAGAATGCGATTGCTCTGTCGGTAATGTAGAGTGCTCGGTCCATAATGCAGATTCATATACATTAACTAGAAATTATTTCATACTTTTCACTGTACCTTTTTTGAAGTCGGTTAAATTTTTTTCCCAAAAAATTATTATATAGTATATGTTTTCTAATAAAAGAAAATTGTTACTCGAAAGGCGATTACTGCTCTGAATTTGGGTCGAGTTGACTCAAGTCAATCTTCTTGGATCATTGACACCGCGTTGTCGCGTGCGATAATTCAGGTTAAGATGCGGTTCCCGGTATGCGGTACAAGGATGAGTGACCGCGCTCTTCTTTCACAAGAATAAAAAGATGGTAAAGGGTCTTGGGTTCGGGTCACCAAAAAGAAGGTTTTTTTAAGGTATTCCGATCCAACACCATTCGACGTCAAAGGTTCACTAAACTGTTACGTGCCTCGCCCGGTGAGTTTCAAGTGTTTCAACCGCCCACGCAACTTCTCCGTGAACTTTTTCGTCAGCCACTGTTTACCGGTTTATGCGTTGCACGTATGCGTTCATGTTTCTACCTCGAACGTTTTCTTCTGCGCTTTAATGTAAAATGGGTCTCAAGTGACCCATTAGAGATGTTAACACGTCGAGAGACAATAAAAATATTTGGGAGACCAGAAAGTGATGTCGTTTGTCTTACGTTAAATTCGAGCAAATGAAATTATAATATAATATATTTTCATTATATACTATAATATATTTAATATATTAATATAATATATTTTTATTTACAATCAATTGTAGCGTGCAAATTTTCCTGATAAAAATAAATTGGTGCACAGTGAGCTGATAAATAATAAATAAAGTCCCCATAATATTTTTGAAAATTTCTGCTGGGATTAAATATTATTTAGACTATTAGAGGTATTACCTAATTAAACATTTATCGTGGTATTTATTTTTATAACTTCGTCAGAATTAACGAATTCCGTTGAAATTCATTTCCTTCGGTGATTAACTTTTGGAATCAATGTTTCGTAGCTCTTCGTTACCCAAATAAATAAAAAAAAAAATGAACTCTCCAGGATCGGTATCGAAACGATTGCGACGCAATAAAATCGAATGAAATTCAGATCGCAACGCAATACCGACGTAATGCCTTTTCCCAGGCACGTACCAACTTTACACCTTCGAAAATTTCACGTCCGGGCCCCTCCGAGAGGGACTTTTAACAAATTCATGGCGCGCGATCATCCTGAACGTGAAAAGTGAAACGGGGTTTCGGAATACGGACGAAACGGAGTGATTTAGTGGTTCCTTGCGTTATTTCGAATCCCTAATGGCGCGTACTCGATCTATATATGCATTAATGAAGTATGTCTCGGTCAATAATTCTTATTTTCGTTTTATACGATTTACAATTTCTGTCTTTATAACATATAAAATTCTCAGCGAGTTCCTAAATTGCGTTTCGATTTAAATTGAACAAATTCCATGAGGCTTCCCACAAGGATCCATATTAAAATTACAAAATCGCAATATTAATCAAATTAAAATTACAATATCAGTTTTCGTGAAACTTGGCTGGTCAATTTAAGTCGAAATTAAATCCTGGGTCGAATAAAGCATCAAAAGAGAATTCTAGAAGACAATCGCGAGTGGCCCAACTGGAGACCATACTCCAGTTGAACCATACATAAAAAGGCCGAGAAGAATGGAAGGCCACGGTGACGAAGACCAAGGGATTCTTCACCCTTGAGACGTTCTAAGGAGAGGTGGCCTCGACAGGCGACGGAAGGACCACGGAGCTAGGCAATGACCAAGAAACGATCGGCTGTAACCTCAGCCGGTGCGAGCTGGTTGCTATATAAGTAACACTGTTACGGATCTCGAATTCAGTTAGACGCGAACAAGAACGATAACTAGATCCCTTGCGAGCCTCGAGTAGTGTCGCGCGAGAGGTGAGAGAGTTTTGGGGACCGTGGAATTCACGGCGAGGATCTCTTCGCCGAAGAGGGACCGGATGAGCCCCTTCGGAGGAGCGGCGCGATCCGGGGAGAAGCGGGGCGAGTTCTGTGAATCCGACGTTCCATCCGAGAGTTCGATGAACCCCGGATTTGGTCTCCCTTTCGTGGAAAACCGAATGAATATAATATAGGCGCATTGTACGCGAGAGAAAGTCGCGATTTGCGTTCGCGTCCTGTCGTTTTTCTCGTTTTTCGTCTTGGCCTGGCTAGAGTCACACCGTGTTTGCATAACTGATCGGTGACGAGGATTCGTTTCGGTGAACGTGCGCACGAATGTTACCTGAGGGGAGAAGGAACACCTGTTTGAGCGGTTTTTGAGAGTGGAATCTAATTTTAGTAGAAATCTAATTTTAGGGATGAAGAAAGTTTTTTGTACCTTCATTTTATATTTCCATTTCCTGGTTGAGGTCTTCTGAATATTATTGCAGAAAATGCTGACTTCTTGGTCCATATTATATGCCTGCAATATCAATATACAGTTTAGATATGGTATTTGAGAAGAAGATTAAATTTTAGGGATGAAGAAAGTTTTTTGTACCTTCATTTTATATTTCCATTTCCTGGTTGAGGTCTTCTGAATATTATTGCAAAGAATGCTGACTTCTTGGTCCATATTATATGCCTGCAATATCAATATACAGTTTAGATATGGTATTTGAGAAGAAGATTAAATTTTAGGGATGAAGAAAGTTTTTTGTACCTTCATTTTATATTTCCATTTCCTGGTTGAAGTCTTCTGAATATTATTGCAGAGAATACTGACTTCTTGGTCCATATTATATGCCTGCAATATCAATATACAGTTTAGATATGGTATTTGAGAAGAAGATTAAATTTTAGGGATGAAAAAAGTTTTTTTGTACCTTCATTTTATATTCTCATTTTCTGGTTCATATAATTTCTAATCTATATAACGTTCTTCATATTCTTGTACAATTACGTCTAGCTTTAAATTCTCCTTGGCGTGGTGAATGCTCAGCGAGCGTGCATCGATATCGCGATGAAATATTAAACCTGAACAGTTCCCTGCGGTTACTCGAATCATTTTTAATTGCTTGGGTGTATAATGAAAAATAAACGTATTTAAACGAAAAAGGACGGTGTCTTTTTGCAGAAGATGAATGCTATCATTGTCCTAGTCGTGGTTGTTGGAGTATGCGCAGCTGCGCCTCAGTATTACATTCCCTCTGGTTACGGGTACTACCCACATCCTGCCAATTTGCTCACTTCCGCGCTGGAGGACACTTTGCCCAACCACTTGAAGAACGACTTTTACAAAAATCCCAGAATCGCTGCCAGGCTCGCGCAGGAGTCGTGGTTCATTAACAAAGAGATGCAGGCGAGTCGAATATTTCTTGTTTTCCATTGTAATCTAATTTATGCGTCATTTCTCAACGCGAAGGTCAAGGTGAACGTCAAGCTTCACCTTTAAGAGGCTGACTAATTTCTCATTTTTATTACAGGTAATCGACCGCGAGACGGATAAAATTCCACGCGAAAAGATATACAATGTTCTACACAACGCAGGATTCGTGCAAAAATAAAACTAGAGTAATAAATAATTGAATGGCGTTGACCTTGCACAGCAACCTTTTCATCGTTCCTTTACCTCCGTGTTACACGAACGAACGGAAAACACGTCCAGCATGCTTTATTTAATTTAATATCTATCTCGTGTTTAATTCCAGTGTCTGTTAAAATATTTATATTGAAAGTGCCCGAAGGCATACACCACGCACACTCGACACACATTCGCATACTCCATCAGTAAGTATTCCAGCAGAATCAGCTGAGCAGTAAGTTCAATCACACTGTGAAATGAAAAACAAAACGCAATTATTTTATACTTTGAAAAGAAATTTAATCCAATTCCGTTCGGAACCATAAATAAACGTGAAACGAGTTACTTCACGTAACTAAATTAAATACGACGGTATAGTACATATTTAACATCGAAAAATAATATTTATAATAAATATAACATTTATTAAAATTTAGTTGACAAGATTTCAGTAAAACTTTATCTTCGTTTTATTTATGTCCAGACGGTTTATGCTTCTCGAGGGACTCCAAAACGATGTCCGCGATGGACGCGTCCTCGCCCATTAGGTAACGTGACTTCTTCTGGATACCTTTGAATTCATTCTTATGCAATCCGCTGTGTATCTTCTCTAAATAATTATCTATTTGATTTGCGTACAATACACCTCTGCTCTCGTAAGGCAATACATCCGGGTAATAATTTTCAATTAAGCGATTCAGGTACCGCGCTATATTTACTTGACCCATTATCTGATGCATTCCTGGTAACTGCATCGATGGATCGATTCCGATTTCCTTCCAAATTATCGTCGCATCCAGTTCTACATCCCGATCTCTGTTTCGATAATCTAAACAAAATGTTGATAATTCTTTTGGCAAGTGACGAACACTGGAATGCGTGTGAGTCGATACAAAAATATTCACGTAGGGTTTAACGAGGCGGAAGAAAGACACTAGGAAATTAATCGGATGCTTTGGGTCGCAGAATATCACAAATTTCTGTTTCTCCAATTTTCGACGTTCGATATCGCTAGATTTATGCGTGCCCGATTTCTGCTCTATCGATTTTTCTTTCTGGTCGTCGGGCTTTCGACTTTGCAGAGGATTATGGGTGGTCCTGTCACGAAAATATTGAATACTTTATTTTTTTTTTTTTTAGTTTTCAATGATTAAAAGATGCCGAAAACAACAATTTATAAGCTACATAACATAAATAAATATGTTAACATAAATACCTTAATAATGTTTAGAAAGATATTTACTTGTTTAAGCGACAAATAGGATTATTATAAACCATTTCCAAATCCACTTTCGATCCTACCAAATCTCGTATATTGTTCAATCCATATTTAATCATAGTGGGCCTGGAGAAAATTTATTTCAAGTTTTATGTTACCATGTAGATTACGTTCGTATTTATATTTGTTTTTAAGTACCTTTCCAGAGACAATCCCCATGCAATTACGTTCACGTTTTCCGGTAATCCCATTGGTAACAACATTTCTGGTCGGAACATTCCACTGTTACCAATTTCTATCCACTTGTTCAGGCCATTATGGAAACAAAAGATTTCCATGCTTGGTTCCGTGTACGGATTATACGCAGGTTTAAACTCGAGCTGCGTAATACCAAGTTTCTTAAAAAATTCATACAGAATTCCAATCAGATCGCCTAACGTCAGATTATAGTCAGCGATTACACCTTCGATTTGGTGAAATTCTGCGAGATGCGTGGCATCCAAAGTCTCATTGCGAAATACTCTATCGATGCTGAAGAATTTCACTGGTTTGAAATCATCCTGAAATGCATTAATCTTCTTAATACTAGAAGATGTAAACCCTACTACTTACAACATTGACTAAACAAACATTCTCATTCATGAAAGATATAATATAAATTCTAATTTACCTGCTGCGCCAGCTTGTAAAGCATCCTAGTGCTAACAGCTGTCGTATGAGTACGAAGAATGTTCTTCTGGGCTTCCTCTAATTTCCAGTCGTAACAATAGCCTATAGACCCATAACCACCCTCGCTATGAACACGCTTCACCTTTTCTAAATATTCCATTGGGAACTTTGTACTACGAGATGGCTCTGAAAATAAAATTTGCAATTTAAAGTAAGTTTCCTGTAAATGATTAATGGATATAACAAAAATTATTAATGAATCTACCAGATACGAAAAAGGTGTCGTGAGCATCTCGAGCTGGATGCTGTTGAGGTTGAAATAATGCATCGAAGTTCCAGAACGAACTTTCAACAAAATTATTTGTCGGCATTTCCGTGAATCTAAATAATAAATAACATAAGTAAAACGAATGGCGGGTAGTCTGATGCTTCCCGGGAAAGTACCTACGCATTATGCGGCCTATTTACAGAAGTAAAACGAATAGCTAAATAGAATGTTCCATTTATGCTGTTGATTTGCGTACCCCATTTCAAGAAAAATTTTTCTGAATTCGGTCCTGACTTTCAACAGAGGATGCAAGTGGCCCACTTCGAGAGCAGAACCAAGTGCTGCAAAATTGTATGGTTTAAATTTCTTCTTTTTCCATGCGCCGTTCACCAGCAAGTCCGCTGTCAATTCCGTTTCTAACTTTTCAATCGTGGTTGTAAAATATTCACCTCGTCCCAACTGAACGGACTTGATAACCCTATCAACAAAAAGATTATTCATATGTATGATTGTTAACTTATTTGATTTTGGTTAATGTTTATTTATGTTAGATGGAACCTACACTTCTTGAATAAGTTTTCTCTTCTTATATTCGCTCCTTAGGCGATCGGTCAGGTTCGTAAGATCCTTCAGATTATTCTGTGTGTCGTCTGTAATAGATGTTACTCTCTTTTTCACAACAGCTGTCCCACTGGATTTATCGATTTCTATCCACCCAGCCAATAACGCTTTAGAAAATCCAACTTTTGCAAATGGTACAGATCGCATAAGTTCTGATTGAGATATGCCATTATCTGGGATGGAATTATAAACTGCTGCTTCATGGCTCCCATAGTTCACCACATGTTGCCCCTCTGTCGTTAACTCCCACCTTTTCTCGCTCACCTGGTTAGCTACGATCAACTGCGAAACAAAATTAAATATGGAATCGCTTGCGAAAACATTATTTTGACTTTCAAAAGAAAGATTAACTTGATGCAAGCATAAATACAATACTTTAGAGGTTATGGTGACAGGTACAAATATTGTGATTTATTTACATATTTACAATAGAAAAATTATCAAAAAATTCATTTATATAGGAACCGATTTCTAAGCAATGTTTACTGTTCGATTATTGCTAAACGACTGTAATAAAAAGCTTGTTATATCGAATTTACCTCGTCAAGCGTTTCTAGGCTTTTTATAGCCCCAATTATTTTTTGATGGTTCTCTTTGAAAATATCTGCCAAATCGAGAGAATTTACTTCTTCGTGCTCGTCCAAATACTCCAATATTTTATCAGCCAATTGTTTTGCCATATTTAAAACGGGACTGCTTTTCGAATGTTTTCGAATGACACAGCCGGCAGTAACCACGTGAACAACAATACTGTTGCGAGCACCCTTTGGATGGATCCAAACCCTGCTGGTGCTCGCGACCAAAACAAGGATCGAATCGACCGCCTGTCAAGCTGTCAGTTTCGAGCAGACGTTCCGAAGCTACATTTAATTACATTTCTATTGTAAAGTTAATTATTATTTATTAAAGTTCTCGTTATCTCGTTATGCCGAAACTCAATACTATGAGCATAACAATGGTTAATGCTTGGCTTTTTAAATACAAAACATATCATATTTGTTTAAAACTTAGAAACAAGTTCGACGAGAAACGCGTCGAATGTGAAAATGTTCAACGTAGGGACAAATTTATATTTAGCGGGTAACATTACATACAAATGGGACATGAAGGTGGTTTTCATTTCGAAAGAGGCATTCTAAGAAAAGAACGCCATGCACCCAATATTGTAAACAAATTTTGATAATTGCTATTTATGAATGGAAAAAATGCTTGTAAGACTTAGCCTAATAAATATTTACAATAACATTAATATCTGAGAGGTACAGAAGAAAGAGAAAATTGTATAAATTTTTAAGTATTTTATTCGCATAAGAACGCAGATTATTTTAGCGGAATAAATCTCGAGGAATGAGTAGCACCAATACCTGGTCTACCGTGTTTCACAGGCTTATATGTAACAGAGAATTCCCCCAAATAATGACCAATCATTTCCGGCTTGATTTCCACCTGATTAAACGTCTTCCCATTATATACACCGACAATCGACCCAACCATTTCTGGTACAATGATCATGTTACGCAAATGAGTCTTAACGATCTCTGGCTTTTCGTTCAGAGGTGTCTCCTTCTTTGCCTTACGCAACTTCTTAACAAGCGCCATGGACTTCCTCTTCAAACCGTGAGAGAATCGCCTTCTAGCACGAGCATGCATCAAAACCATAAGCTGCTCACTGAAAGAAATATTTCCGTATAAGAATGATATTATTGAAACTCACGATTAACGAGCTATTCATACATATTAGTTGATACGTTCAGTTGATCGTAGCTAACCAGATGAGCAAGGAAAGGTGGAAGTTTACGACAGAGGGGCAATATGTGGTGAACTATGGGAGCCACGAAGCAGCAGTTTACAATTCTATATTATATACGTGTAGAATGTACAGTGCTTTGTAAACTGACTACTAGGCATAAGCCGAGTGCCAAGCATCTTTTTGTTAACCGATGAAGCAAATGATACTGATGAGGCTAAAGTTTCATACGAATAATACTTACTTTGGCATATCCAAAAGTTGATCGAGGTCTACTCCCCGAAAGGTGAACTTTCGGAAAGCCCTCTTCTTCTTCTGGGTTTCTTCTGCCTAGAAATCATACGAGATATGATTACGAAGAGGTTATGTGTACGAACTAAAAGTACTTTTCGTCATCGACGTTAATACTGTAACCTTAAAGTACTAAGAATTATTATAACTTATGACAAGCTGTATATATACATATATTTTGTAATAGATGGAGGAGATTTTATTGGATATTTTCAGCGGGATTTGTGACACGTACCTCGGCCATGTTTTCAGGTGCTGGGTGAAACGACAACAAGAAATGGCGGCACACTTCCCTCACGGAAATCAATTCAGGCACTAACTATATATAATACTAGATGGAAAACAGGTGGAATATATGTTCCAAAAATGTTGGAGGTCCTTGAAAAGGGTGATTCGAGGTGTAATTTGAAACAACTTTTTTCTTAGCGAAAATATTGTCCGAGGTTTCGTTGAGGAGATATTAACAAAAAACCTCGACCAATCAGAGCGCGAGTATGCCGGTGGAGCGTAAGCTACGCACTAGGCGGCCGCTCACATACGCTACCTCGGCCGCTCCATCGGTATACTCGCGCTGTGATTGGTCGAGGTTTTCCGTTAATATCTCCTTAACGAAGCCTCAGAGAACATTTTCACTAAGGAAAAAGTTGTTTCAAATCACCCTCGGAATCACCCCTTTCAAGGAGTTCCACAGTGATGGGCAAAACCCTAGGCTTCGAATAAATCTGAAGTTTGCCGATGTGTTTGTCTCGCTTCCTCTTTTGAGCATTCTTCAAAGGAGGAAGCGAGACAAACACATATCGACAAACTTCAGATTTATTTGGTACACCCTGTATACGATGTATTCGAATAATTTAATATACGATTACAAAATAATCACTGTCTAATTATACGGACCCAGTTAATTTTCTTTTATCGAAAGAATCGAATTAATTGTAGAAAATATACGAATCTTAAATTTTCCGCTCGTCGGCCATGTTTGACTTTAGTTAGCCCCGAAAAGTATGCAGCTGTAGCGGCGCTAAACCTCGATCGTATTTACGCGTATTGGCATATTTAAGGCAGAGGCGCCTTTACTACGTTCTCATTGAGCATCATTCGGTGAAATAAAGACATTTGAACACGTGTATATGCGAAAGTAGTGGTGATTGCCGTGGACGTCGTGCGTAGAATAGTCGATCCTAGAAATATGAAATATATTTTAGTTACCGGTGGTGTGATAAGTGGAGTCGGTAAAGGTGTTATTGCGAGTTCCTTTGGAACTATACTTAAACATTGCGGCATTCATGTGACGTCTATCAAAATCGATCCTTATATAAATATAGATGCCGGTACATTTTCACCGTACGAGCACGGTACGCTATCGAAACAATACCTCCTTTGTTTTCCGTTCTGTCCGGACGATACACGACGTTCGACATAACTTTATTGCGAATTTGGAAATTTCATATAGCCATGTGGTGTCAGAAGCCATTTTATACGTTGCTGCCGCCCGCGCAGTTTTACGGTCACGTGTTACGCATCGATCAGAGATGAGCACGAATTTTATCTAGATAAAAATCTCGATCAACGAATGAACTTCTATCGATGCATACTTGTCCAACAAAAACTACGGTATACAGGGTGTCCCAAAAATGTTGGAAGTCATTGAAAGGGGTGGTTCGGGGGGTGATTTGAAACAACTTTTTCCTTAGCGAAAATGTTGTTCGAGGCTTCGTTAAAGAGATATTAACAAAAAACCCCGACCAATCAGAGCGCGCGTATACCGATGTAGCGGTCGCGCTCATACGCGACCGCGAGCGCTCCACCGGCATACTCGCGCTCTGATTGGTCAGTGTTTTTCGTTAATATCTCCTCAACGAAGCCTCGGATAACATTTTCCCTAAGGAAAAAGTTGTTTCAAATCACCCCCCTAACCACCCCTTTCAACGACTTCCAACATTTTTGGGACACCCTGTATATGTATACTTAATCCATGTTTTACGTTGAACGAATAAAGACTTACTCCAAATTGTTCGACAGGATAAACAAAAAATCTGAAGTAGATTTATTCGTCGTTTACTGTTTCGATTAAATTTTTTTACGCTGACCGAGCACTTTATTCTAATAGTAGACGAATAAAATCAACGTATAGCGCGAATGTCATCTTTTATTCGTAACATCGATCTAGATGAGAATATCTGTCTCTTACTTTGAACAATCTTTCTCCCTCCCAATAAGAAATTTCAAATTCAACCAAGATTGTTATGTTGCAATCCGATGTTTGTAATTAATTACTTTTATGTTTCTGTATTAACACAATTTTAAGGCTTTCATGTATCCATAGAAATATATTTTTTTAAGGAGAAGTATATGTATTGGATGACGGCGGAGAGGTGGATCTAGATCTGGGGAATTACGAACGTTTCCTGGACATCATTCTGCACAGAGACAACAATATAACAACAGGGAAAATTTATCAACACGTAATCTCTAAGGAAAGACGCGGAGATTATTTGGGAAAGACTGTACAAGGTATATCGTTCGAATTATTCTGTACTTTTGTTAATATATTTGATTTGCGCAGTAATTACTATTTAATTTTGAATTTAGTAATACCGCACATAACAGACGCTATCCAAGAATGGGTTGAAAGAGTTGCAAAGCAATCTGTGACAGAGGATGGCGATAATCCAGAAGTAACATTTGTATATTACTATTTATAAATTTTAATTACGCGTATATTAATGTATACTTCGTAGGTTTGTATCATCGAGTTGGGTGGTACGATAGGAGATATCGAAGGAATGCCATTCGTCGAAGCTTTCAGACAATTTCAGTTCAGAGTTAAAAAAGAAAACTTCTGCTGTGCTCACGTATCTTTGGTACCTCGAGTAAGATATCGTCTTTATCTAAATAATTTTCCTTCGTTGTTATAGATCTTGACTTTGAACTTCAGCCAGATACTAACTTGACTTATTCTTAGTCCATAGAATTATATAATCTTTGTCTACGTGTGTATATAAACATGCTTGTCAACGGTATCGATAGTATTATAAATAGAACAAAAAAATTAAAAAAGAAACGAGGATTTCAAAAGTATTTTGCTTCCAGCCACGGTCCACAGGAGAACCGAAGACAAAACCAACCCAATCCAGCGTGAGAGAACTACGTGGTTTGGGTTTGTCTCCCGATCTTATAGTTTGTAGATCCGAGAAACCCATAGGTGACTGTGTGAAAGAGAAGATTTCAAATTTCTGTCACGTCGCACCGGAACAAGTAAAGTTTCTCTTCCTCCTTACAACCTTCTTTGTTCTAAATAATTAATATAAACTTGCGTTTATTAGGTAATAACCATACACGACCTGACGTCTATATATCGAGTGCCCTTGTTGATGGAATCTCAAGGCGTCATTGAATTCTTAAACGAAAGACTGCAATTAAACTTAGCAATGCCTCGACCACGGTTCTTCATGAGGAAATGGAGAGACTTGGCCGATCGTATCGATCACCTGCGGAAGGATGTAAATATCGTGCTAGTAGGAAAATACACAAAATTGGAAGACGCGTACGCGTCTGTCACGAAAGCATTGCAGCACGCTTGCATCGAAGTTGGCTACAAACTTAACTTAAAGGTAAACAATAATTGCATTAAACGCAACTCTTCGATACTGACTTCTGGGATCGATACAAAAAATTACAATTTTAGTACATAGAAGCTGACAATCTAGGACGAGCTACGAAAACATCCGATCCTGTATTGTATCACGAAGCTTGGCAACTACTATGCAAAAGCGAGTAAGATTTCGTTTATTGTACAATTTTTATATAAACTTTTATCTCTCGCTCTCTCACGCTATCTATTCCGTGCGTAGCGGTGTCATAGTGCCAGGAGGCTTTGGCAAAAGAGGGATTCTAGGAAAAATGGAAGCGTGTAAATGGTGCAGGGTTAACGATAAGCCCTTTCTTGGTATTTGTTTGGGCTTGCAAGTGGCGGTTATCGAATTCGCGAGAAATGTTTTGGGCATAGAGACCGCGAATAGCACGGAAATCGATCCGAGAACCGATCATCCTCTCGTCATAGATATGCCAGAACACAATTCAGGTCAGATGGGCGGGACGATGAGACTTGGTAAAAGATACACTCGATTCACGAAGGAGAACTCTGTCATAAGTCAGTAGGACGATATTTGTGAAATGTTAAATCATTAGGCCGTCCCACGAGTTCGTGCTCAAATTACTATGTAAAACATGATATTTTCCCATCTTTGTGACGTATAATTATACCGTCGCTATAAAATTTACGTAGTTTCTTTATTAAACATTGACACAGTCTGCAGCATGAACTTATGAGATGACCTGATACATTCGCTTGTACTTATTAAAATATTCTTAATTATTTACACGTTTTTATAGAACAATTGTACGGTAACAAGGAGTGCATAGAAGAGAGGCATAGACATAGGTACGAAATTAATCCAAAATATATTAACAAATTGGAAGAGGCGGGACTGCGTTTCGTAGGTGAATAAAGTAACGGTAATCTATAATTTGATTACATTCTAGCGGAGAAATTCAAATAACATATATATATGTATATCTTTAGGCCACGATGAAGAGAACCTACGCATGGAGATCGCGGAGTTGGAAGGGCATAGTTATTACGTCGCCACGCAATTCCACCCGGAGTATTTATCTAGACCTTTGAAGCCCTCGCCTCCATTCTTAGGATTAATTTTAGCTAGCGTGGGAAAATTAAAATATTACTTAGCTAAGGGTTGCAGACTTTCCCCTCAACAAGTTAGCGATGACGAATCCGGTAATTAACCAACAAATATTGAATTAGTCCCGAATTTTCACCGTTATAATTTATATGAAATTTATCGCGTTCGACAGATGGGGAGTATCAAGCGGAACAAATCACAAAGCAACAAATAATCAGTGACGCGAGTAGAAGCGGCAGCACGACATCTGGCACTAACGATTAAACCGATCGACTCATTATTTACCATTTAATTATTTATAATTTGAAAATGTTATTTTTATGTACATACGGTAGAATAATGAAAATTTTCTTTATAAACAAATGTCGGATATACATTCAGACATATGTATATATACATATATCAAAACGACTAAATAACGATATAGTTTGTAATTTTACTATGTAAGATTTTCCATACTACAAAAGGTTAATGACTTTTTCTACTGTCTTGTTAAGCATTAACTTATAGGAATTTATTTTCATGAAATAGATAAATGATACCGATTAGTGCTTGCACTTCACGCGTTAAATTTGTGTTCAGTTTTTTTTTCGTTCGATTACAGTGTACAAAACATAATTTATGTGTTCGCTATTTATTTATTAACGAAACTTATTCGTTGTAGGGTAATCGTTGACATCTTTGCGATTGTATTTTTTTACAAATGTAGCATGCTTTGTCGATACTTTCAAATGTACATGTAGCTTCGCGAATACAAGCTCGCGATCATTTAAAAAAACCAAAAATTGTAATTGTACTTATACACGATTTTTCCGTCATCGTTTCGATCAGTAAGTTGTAAACGTTATGATAAAATTCATTATTTCGATTAGTACATGGTTTAAATGATACTAAAATTGAAAACATATTTTATGAAGAAATAAAGGTTAATGTTTTTTCACAAATTTTATATATTTTTTTTTTCTGTAATATTCACTTTCTTTCTAGGTTACATGAAAATGTAAAATTCATGTGTTTTCTGGTACATTTGTGGCAATCACGCAAGACTTTCGTTATTACGTCTCCTTTAGTCCTTTACCTCGCGTAACTAATTATACTTTAAACTCTTTAAAGGATTATCATTGCGTGATCGTGATTTTCGTCTTTATTGAGCAGCACATGCGTTCTGCCGAATACAGTATATAAAATATACACTGGCATGTTACAATAAAACATTTTCTTCGTATAAAAATGATATATGTACACTCTCGCTGTTATACGTACAGCATACAATTGGTGATAACTAGACTAATGTTAGGTTACAGTAGCGAATTCGGATTATTACAAGTCGAGAGATAAAAATAAAATATCTGTAATACATAATAAAACAAATGTAAACAAAATAAATACAAAAAAGAGAAAAGTAAAATGCACTTTGGACGGTAAGCATTACAAATAATACTGAGAACAATTTTCGCTAAAAGAAAAAAGTATTATACATATGATAGGACGTTGTTGAAAAGTTTTGAAGTTTTCTTATATATGTACAAAATTTTGTTGTTGTTGATAGAAGAGTTCCGCGAATTTGAACACAACGTCAAGAATACTCCGATTCTACGAAAACGTGTTAACAGATAGATCGTTAATAATTTGGCAACTGATATTAAAAGTATAGATATATATGGTACAGTAGAAAAATAAACCAACTATTTTCCTTCTTTCAAAAAGGAAAAACAAAATAGCTAGCATGTTATCCTGCCGTGTAGCTCGAACTAAATTACAAAAGTACAATAAATACTTATGCACCTCGCAGTCTAGAATAGCAGCAGTTTGTAATTACAAATAGTTTCATTACTATCTCTACCGTTTAGCAACTAAATGTACTAATCAAGGTAATTAAACACAATGGGAATTCGTTACCTCATAAAGTAAAAGGGGTATCTGCGTTTTAATATATTTTACTTCTACCTTTAGTCGTATGCTACTTAACTCTGATAATAACTTTAAATTTTCAAATCTAAATATCGAGCCAAACAATAATTAAAAAGATGAGAATTGCTTCTATAATATTCAGTTCTTTTCAGGAGAATTTTATTATCTTTGTACCAGTCGGGTACTTTTCATTATAATATAGTTCGATATAGTTTCTTATGTTTCGTAGATCGGTTAAGTTTAGCCGTTCCCGTCTCTTTTATTTTTATACAGAGTTCTCTCGTCTTACTGTTACCGTTAAATCGAAACAGTAAAAACAAAATTTCGTATCGCTCCTTCTATGGTAAATTCCATAAAACGATCCGCGTTGGTACACAGCGGACTAGTAAAATATTGATCGCGTGATAAGCTCCGTTTACGTCCGTCTTCGTCTTTCTTTAGAATATATTATACGAAATCCTTTGTATGACACTTCAAAGAGCACTTATATATGCATAGCTTTACCTATAAACGTATTCTAGGATCGATACAGCGCGTTACAATGTCGTATTTAAATAAACCATTCCTTCTTCTTTTGAACTTGATGACCGGTAGCGGAATGGACCACCGCCGAGTCCGGATCTAACGCTATTTCGGCACCTTTGTCCTCTTGCGTTAGATACTCACCTTTGTGTCTCGACATGTATCTCCCTATAAGTATCGCCATTATAATCAACGCGATGACGATGATGGCCAGGACGCTTCCTAAAATCGCTGTATCGACTTCGTTGTACGCTGCTCGAACTTTCTCCTCGTCCAGCTGCGGAGGAGGTCGCGTCTCGACGCTGTAAGGCGGATGCGTGATGGGTTCCACGCCGCAGAAGTCCTCCGTAAGAGGAGTACCGAACGAACGAACGTTCGCGGGCCCGTCCTCTTGGAACAGCAACTTCAGAGGGTAGATATCGTCGAACTCGACTCTGGATATACAACCAGCGAATCCTTCCGTCATGGACTCGTTTCTTCCGATGTACATGTACTGTATATTGTTGAACTGCGCGTCAGCGGAAGTCTTGATGTTGAAATTGAACTCCTTGGGCTCGTAGTTGTCGACTTGCAGCACGAGAGTCGCCCCGGAGTTCTTCCTGCCCACTCTGACGTCGTGATATTGTCCCAGACCGAAATGCTTATTGGGGAATATCACTTCCTGTCGCTCGAAACCGAAATCGAAAACCACGCGCAAATGGCCGCTGTTGGAGACCATGATGGTCATGTACTCCCCGGAGATATTCGAAAACAAGCCGAGCAAGAAACCTTTCGGATTCGTCGTCGTGAAACCGACACGGATCTTCTCGGCGATCGTCGACCGCCAGCTCCCCATGAAGTCGTACTTTATGATGGAACTGGGACGCATGTTTACACCAATTTCTGTAAGAATACGATTCGAGTTAGTTTATAAAGTTATAGTATTAGGTCGTCCTAAAAGTTCGTGCCATTTATACTTC
>NC_071982.1:7446443-7456188 GCF_026283585.1 Hylaeus volcanicus
CTAAAAGTTCGTGCCATTTATACTTCTATTTCTCAAATTAATATGTGTAACATACTCTTAAGTGTCACAAGAAAAGATAATCTGTCTCATTTCACAATAGTTTCTCATCTCTTTCAGATAAGTCATTATATCGTTACTAGAAAATTTCTGTGGTTTTTTAATTAAATTTCGACACAATCTTCGGCACGAACTTATGGAACGACCTAATATAAGAACGAAGATTAGTTCTAGGAATAGTTCTAGTATCCTTTAACGTACCATCCGCGCAAATGGGTCCCTTGAACGCGGTCCAACGACAGTCGCAGGAATATCCGTCGTATTTTTCATGGCACGTGCCGTTGTTGAGACACGGGCTGCTCTCGCACCTGCCGGTGCAGCCCTCGGTGACCCCGTAGAGGCCTTGCCGCGCGAACCTCCTGAGGTCTTGCAACTGACCGTTCAATAGAAGCGCCCTGATGCATCCCACGTAGCCGTCCCTGTAATCCGTCGTGGCGCCTACCACGAGATCCGACGTGAGATGAAGAGCACGTACCGGTCCGGGAGGTTCCTTCACCTCGGCCTTCAACGCTCCGTCGACCACGATCCTAGCTTCCTTGCGATTTCTTTCGACCGACACGGAGTGCCACTGGTTGTCGGCTAACCTGTAAGAGGTCTGCACGCTCACGGTGAGCGGGCCGCTGCCGGCCAAGTACTGAAACTGAATCTGATTTCCGCTGTTTATAGAGATCTTTATGTAATCCGTGGGTCCCTTGCTGTGCATTATAACCGCGTCGTCGATCGTTGTCTTGAATTCGAAGAAGATGTCGCCGCTGTGACCGATGTCGAACGTCGGGAGATTGATGGTGGCGTCGACGATGCGGAACGTCACTACGTTCTTGAACAAATCTACGATGAAACGAAAAGTATGTTAGAATAGAATAGGACGGGACGTGTTCTTAGGACTGCTAAAGGAATCTATTTGTAAGGATCGATCGTCAATTTCAATACTTGGTGTGAACTAGCTTGGTGTACGTGAAACGGTACTTTGTTAATTGCTATTTATATTACGGTAGCTAATACAACAGAAAGATGATTTTCACATCTGCGCATATCAAAGTTTCTTACCTGATCTTACCTTGGCGGTCAACCAAGGTAAATTAGAACCTTGCAAAGAATTTAAAACGAATTTAAGTTTCATGTCCGCATGCACGAGGCGAATAAAATATTCTGAACCTACCATCGCCCTCGCAAATAAGCGGTCCGAGGGTGTAACGACCTTTCTTCTCGTCGACCGGGGTGCCGGTGTCGCCGAATCGCAATTGTTTAACAGGGAGGTATTCCTTTTCGGTGATGTCGCCGCTATCTTCCAAGGGCCCGTCCAGTTCAGCGTCGCAATTGCACCATTTCGTGGGATCCACGCAGTTCCCGAGTATCCCGCACTCGCATTTCCGCGATCCCGGCAGCGCTCCGCCCCAGTAATCCATTTTCTGATTGTGTCTGCTGACCCACCACGAATTCGGTCTAAAATAATCTCCTTGAGGCACTGAAAACGTATTTATTCAATTCATTTCGTACTTATTAAACGGTTAGTATCGATAGTATTGGGTCGTCCAAAAAGTTCGTGCCAATTTTGAAGAAAAATTCAAAGGTATATTTGAATGTTTATATACAGGATGTTTCTTTTAAGTGAGTACAGCAGGATATCTCGGAAGATGTTGTAGTTATTAAAAATCTGTTCCTACAAAAGTTGTTTGGTATGACGGGCTACATCATGTAGTAATAATTGTTTTTTTGTGGGTGGAGTAATAGAGGAGATCTGGAGGTCAATGTAATTTTTTTAAATGGAATACTATATTTTGTATACAAGAATATGGTAGACTATCGAATTCTAAATAAAAAAGTGTTGACCTTTATTAGCCCTAAACCTAATAGGTAACGAGTAATTTCACTTTATTACTTGAAAATTTTCGTAACTTAAAAGGACTAGTGTATCAAACACCAGTAAAAGACGTAAATGATTTACGAACAAGAATTATGACCGCATGTAAATCAGTATCGGAGGAAATTTTAAAAAGCTGTTGAGAAACAATTTTTAACAAAATTACAGATGTGTATTTCCAATGATGGCGAGCATGTAGAAGGATAAAAAAATTATTGAACAAGTAAGTGAAAATTTAATTGATACTTAATATCTTTAGCAAAAATATTCAATCTGTGTTCATAGTATTATAATTGCAGTAATTTGATACGGACACAACCGACGCTGCTCAGCAGCGTTTGCTAGCTCTCAGCTGCTTACGTTAAGAAAATTTTCAAGTAATAAAGTAAAATTACTCATTACCTATTAGATTTAGGGCTAATAAAGGTCAACACTTTTTTATTTAGAATTCGATACTCTACCATATTCTTGTATACAAAATATAGCATTCCATCTAAAAAAATTACATTGACCTCCAGATCTCCTCTATTATTCTACGCACAAAAAAACAATTATTACTACATGATGTAACCCGTCATACCAAACAACTTTTGTAGGAACAGATTTTTAATAACTACGACATCTTCCGAGATATCCTGCTGTACTCACTTAAAAGAAACAACCTGTATATATAGGAATATATTTATTGAATTATGTAAGTACCATTTTGTTCCACAATTTTTCCACCTTTTCAGAGATGTCCACATGTTATTTGTTTTCAACCATTCCGATATATTCAGACCTGTACCGCCTACTAAAAATTGGCATGGACTTTCCAGACAACCCAATATTAAATTTAATTACCTGGTGAATTAAACAACTTCGAATGTATGCATTCGTAACTGATTCTCTGCCTGCAGTTCGTCGATCGATTCAACAGAGCTTCGATCTGATTCATGTCTGCGTCGTAAATGATGTCTTGAACAAAAGTGCCTGGCTCTTGGAATCCGTCCACAGGCATCGCGCGTTCGTTGTTGTGTCGTAGGATCGTCCTTACGCGGCCATCCGTGTAGAACTCGCAAACCACAGGGAACGGGTTCAACGGCCCGCTTCCGTCGACGTCTATTTTTATGTCTGCTCGTTGATTTACCGAGTTTATGTTCTTGTAGGCCTCGCACGAAAGAGGATTCAATGCTACGTGCGAAATAAATAAATGTTAATATACATCAAGTTCAGTTTCATGTTTCAGGGAATCTCGAAAAAGTACTGTTGAAATGGAAGTCGGGATAAAGATATTAAAACTGTTAACCAGTATCAATTAGTTAAACAGCCAAGCCTGTCCTATCCCGACTTCCATTTCAACAAGTACAAAGCTTAATTAATTAATGCTTACAAGTGTGACATACTGCTCCCGTATATCCTGTATTGGCACAATCGCAGAAGAATTCATCAGAATTTTGACGGCAGATACCAGAGTGTTTGCATGGATTCGGATTGCAACGATCCATCATCTGACAAGCATCGAAAACTATCTCGTTTTTGCAACAATATTCCTCCTCCTTCCAGTCGGTCGGCAGCTTGTAATTGCCATCGATGCTTATCATTCGCATACAACCGACGAAACCTCGGTTGCTTTCTATTCCAGTCACGCCACCGATAAAGTACTCCGACCCTGTCGTCATTTCCAACATGCGTTTAGTTCTCATAGGCGTCCCGTCGACGTTCAGTATGAGGCTGTTCTTCGATATAGTTAAAATAACCAGATGCCATTTCCCGTCGTTAAACTTTTCATCGAAGTTATCCAAAGATACTAGTGGATTTCCTTTTGTTTGAATGTTGACTTTTAGTTTACCGTATTCTAAATACAGCTGTGAATATACGATAAAAGAAACGTTAACGTATTTTGTATGAATCGGTTTTTCGAATAAATTTACAAACCTTTACGAAACCCGGGGATGTAAACTGGTGATACAAAATAATCCCGTGATCCTCGTACGTTCGAAACGTGAGAGAGGCGTTCATAGACGATATCCCTTCGTATCCTTTGAGTCTAGCGTACGAGCCGTGAGTCAAGAACGTGACCGGGATTATGGGCGGTTCTGGGCAGCTATAAATCGTGTTTACTTTGTAATATCTCAAATTATCGCCGGTAACTTCGGTTTCTCTTAAGTCGTGAATGATGCTCGTCGCGTTTAGATAAAAGTTTTCTATGCACCCTGTGAAATTCTGATTTACTATTAATCCGTCTTGTTTATTAGGCACACCACCTATGTAAAGCTGAGAAAAATATTTGATCGTTAATATCGCAGTAAAACGACGATACTTGGTACTTTCTTAGATACTTACCGCTCTGTTTAAATCCAGTCTATAAAACTCTCCTTTAACTCTTCCCTTAATTAACACTCTATCTACCGAGAACGATATATTCTTTCTATTGCGCGATATCAAGACATCGTGCCACATATTGTCGTCCAACAGACTTCCAACGGACAGACTTGTCATGATACCAGATCCAAGATCGATGTTTAATATCATTCTATTATCTTTCAGTTGTAAGGCTATGTAATCACCTTGCGTGCCACGGGAGTACATCAGGACTCCGTCGGCGTTATTTGTTTTAAATCGAAAACGTATAAAATGTCTATCGGTTTCTATTGGTTCCCTTAACAAATCGTATCGCAAAAGAGATGAGCCATTGAAGGACAAGACATCGGACACTGTAAATAAAAGAAGAAATTAAAAACATGCACTTTCCATCGGAACTGATTTCTTCGCAGAACTGTATTTCTATTTTTCTTACCATAACTGCATCCATACAATTCTAATCTCAGCGATATTCTATCCCGCCATCGAGTTGGATTTATTCTAAGCCACTGTGCAATAATTGGAACTTCGAATTTATTCAGTTTTATAGTGTCTCCGTCTATATTACCCTTGAACATCTATCGGGGAAAGAAAAATAAAGGTTCTGTAATCATTTGCAGAATAATAATAAGTCTAACGAGATTTTATTTGAAATATTAAAACTCTTGTCTTCTGAATGTATGTTACAAACATTCCAACACCTGGTTAGTATGTTTGCTGTACGTACAACATCGACAGTTGAGATTTTAACACGCAGGAATATGTACTAAATTAAACATTATTCGACCGATGGCATGCTTTTATTTTATGTTAGTATAGCATTGTTAATTATGAGTGCAAAGCGAATGTAAAATGTCTATTAAAAAGATTGTATGAAGCAAACGAAGTCGTTACTGTACTTCTCTTGCATAGTATGTAGAAAATGTGAAGGTGGAATTGAGAATATTCAAAATGGAAATTTTTGCTTGGCAAAATAACTAAATTTAAATACATGTTTTCGACTTTTCTGCCTCCACCAATAAAAGAAACTACTTCTACCACGCAATGTTTCCCATTGTAAGAATTGTGTGTGAAATATCTTAAATTTTATTTAAAATGAAATAAGGTCTGTCTATTATCTTGTCGAGAAGAGACAACAATTTTTCAAAGAAGTTCTACGTATCTTTTTTTTTTTATAATCAATATCTCTATCAATACCTCATCTACACCATCCTGGCTCTCATAACTGGCCCAGGCTTGCCCATCGTCAGAGTATTGGACAATGTACTCTGTCACATACTCGTTAGTATGAGCACGACCTCGTGTGGCAATGCTGCGTATCTCATATCTGTATCCCAGGTCCACAGTAAGATGTTGATCATAACTGCTAAGCTCTGGTGACCACGTAGAACCTCCTGCAAAGCCCAGCCCCATGTCCATGTGTAAAAGAAAGAGTAGAAGCGAAGCAGTTGAGTAGAGGGAAGAAAGTGTTGCGAGTAATGATTCCAAAAATTCTTATCTCGATCGATGCACTTTTAATATTTTTATAACTAGATTAAATTTTGACAAATTAATTATACGTAGACAGTGTTAGAAGTTTGAAAACAAATAATAATAATTTAAAAGTACATCATTTGTTATTCGCTAGATACATTATAGTCTTATTAAATATGAGTCGCTATATATTCACTCCTATGAATAAAGAAGCATCCTAGAAGTGTGTACTTGTGCAAAATCATGCAGGTGATACCTACCTATGAATCCTAGCAATGGCACATATCGATCTATGAGAAAATTTACATCATTTGTTCATGCCAAGGTGCTTAACGATGACTAGCCAAAACCTGAGACATGTTAAGATAGTGCAGTGCAATGAAGTTCGCATTAGTTACTAAATACATGTACCTTCCTAAACAAATCCCATCGAGGATTACGGCTACGTTTTAGCACAGACACCGATTGAAAAGTTGTGGGAGATCAGTTTACCTTAACGTTACCGTCTTCTTCTTTGAAATGAACGTAGTCCAGACCATTCGTGCCATAACTGATACCGTACTCCATAACATACTCGTTATGGACTGCTCGTCCCTGGGTCGCCACAGCTGTGATGTTCATTACTTGACCCAGGTCGACTATAAGGTACTGACCAAAGTCGGAGCTGCTAGCCGTCCATGCGTTTTTGCCTACGCCACAACATATACGCATGCATGCAACTCAAAATGAACTTAAGGAAGCAGTCGTATTTAACGAGATAGAACTATCAGAGGATTAAACACTACCGTAATCATAGTATACTTAATATAAGATTAGTTCGTATATAACATATAATTCATAAGGGACTTTTTTTATAATTAAAGAATCTATATCTTTTACACAGATTTTAGAGTAGTTACGTTAAACAAAATCTTTTGGTTGGGAAATTAAACGTTTCTACTGTCTGACTATTAGAATCGATCGCAGCAGTTGGAAATAATTCTTGAAAGAATCGAATGTAAAGAAAAAGCTTCGGGTTTACACATTATTTTTCAAGTAATCCCTTTCCCAAGCAAAGGAAAGATAAAGTGTAACATTGACAGAATTGTGTAGTGCGCTTAACATTCAAATATTATAAAAGATTTATATTTATGTAACGTAGTAATTTTTTACTAGCGAAGTCTCTAATTTCGCTTGATAATAAGAACATCGAGCATTCCATAAAAGGTGAAATAAAATGTCTACAAGTACTTCTCATTAATTTATTACACTCACTGACTTAATTCATATAGAATTCGTGACATCTGTACATCTTTATTACAAAAACTATAATAATTTACAAAATACGAATGTTTCGAAGTCATGGACATTCTGCTTTTTTCAAATACTTTTTTGCAAATTCAGAGTCCTGTGGAAACAGCGGAATAGTATTTGCAAAGAGTCTATCGCTACTTAATATCTCGAAACAAGTATGTCGCGATGGAGGTGCTGTTCCATTTTCTTGCAACGCTACAGCAACGCAATGTTCCGAGTCTAATAACGTTTCTTCGAACAACCAGTCTTGCTTTACGTCGTTAATATATAAAACTGTATCGGTGATAACAGAATTATCAACGAGTTTCGAGTTTGTTCTAAAGTTAAGCGATCCAAGATCGATCGCAATCCCTTTACCTGTAGCTTTCCCGTAACTCTCCTTTAATGCCCAATGCCTACAGAACATATGAATTTGTTCCGAGTCATTTAAGGATGTGTTTTTTATTTCATCCCATTCGGAGCTCGAACAAATTCTACCCATTATGCGAAAGAACTCGCTTAACTGTTTACCACCAGTATATTCTAGCTTCATTATATCTACACCTAACTTTACGTCTCTCGTTTCACCTGCTAAAACTGTATAATTACCTTGGTGAGATACGTTAAACCTTAAATTTAAAGAAGCATTCCTCACAATTGGTTTATTATGCGTATCTCTTGCAAATACTATTTCGTTATATGGAATATGACCGTAATCGTTAACGTATTTCCTCATCATTAATCGACCTACAAGGGACGACCTAACATCTTTACGAAACACGAATCTGCCTAATCTCTCTTTCTCGTCTAACTGTACGCAAGAAATTGCGCGAGCAATGTCCTTTTCGCTTGGATTCCATTGTTTCCAATTAAATGCCCAGCGAATACTCTCAAACATTTTTATAAAATTAATTTTATTCACTAATTTCATACGTTGGTCTCTTAATATACTAATATTCCATGAATTCTTATTTCCTCTTTTTTCTTAAAACTTTTAAAAGATCTTGTCTGTAAAAAACCAGGCTACTCTTTAGCATCCACCTGAAGCAAATAGACAAGATACATACATTACTTTCTTAATTGTTGACTTGTAGTATTTATTTATATTATAATGTAAAAGATTGTTCACGTTGTTTCTTATTTATCAAAAATACAAATATATTCGAAGAGTAATATTGTTTTTAATTATTCGAATAGGAACATAGGAATTGTTTTACGATGTAATCAGATGTACAGAGTAACTGTGAGATGAGTCAGTGAGTTCAATTTACCTAATCCAGATCTGAAGTTCTCTTAATTTGAGTAGGCGTGTGGGTGTTTATGAGATCAATGCCCATGTAACACTCAGCAGGCTTTTCAAATACGATTTAACAATGCTTGAAACATCTAGGAATTGGTACATGACACACTACCTGTGTTGTTAAATGAAAATTTTAAATACAAAGAGAAGCAATCTTGAAAATAGATCGTCGTATACTTCTTCAAAAGTATAAAATATATAGCAAGCAACAAACTACCGATAGTGGGATATTTCTATACTTTTACGAGAAATAATAGGAAATGTTATTAAATATATATCGACAGAGTGCAATATGAAATTTACAGAAAGTTAGAAGGAAACATTACCGTTGAGTCTGGCATTATATGGACCCCTTTCAGGAAGTTGCGACGTCGCTCTCAACTGAGCTTTATCCAAAAGCGGTTCGTTGCATTCATCATCTAATCAAAAGTTAAAGCGATGTCAATAATACGATACGTTTGGAGCAGGTGTATAACATTAAATAAAAGAAGTATGTAACGTTATTAAATAGATTCAATGTTTGGATTTACTTGGATTTACGAACTTTAACATAAATTCAATATATTCACAAAATTAGATTTTATGTAACAATTATGAAATGCTGTCTGGAGATTAACAAACATTGCGTTATGGTATAAGAAAATAGGTAAATGAAACGTGACAAAATTACGAATAATACAGGACTTTTTGTTTCCAAGTTAATGAGTTAATAAATTGGAATTTAATCATTGTATGAGTAAGTCTGTTATGCTAACTCGACTACGCCATGTTGAGAAGTGGGCTTGGTTGTATTGAATCATCTCGAAAAAGTGATTGTATCCTCCCTGTGAGGTTTTGCAATAATCAACAAAAATCCTACTTACATGCGGAGGTGAACGAATTACTAGCAATCGCAAACACGAACACAAAACACCTGATAGTACTCATCGTATCATTGCCCTTTTGGAGACCAACCCACGATCTACGTACTCCAAAGCGGGACGCGTCGTTAAAACTGTTACTAAATTCTCGCCACTTGCATTACAGTTACGCACACTACGATACCAGTCTCCCAGTGGTTCTCAAACTGGGATCTTGAAGGTCTCCAATGTGTACGGAGTTCTAACAAAAGATACGAAACATTTCAATTGAATTAGAATTTCTATTACCTGAATACAATTTTCTACATACAAATTTTTAATTATATTTCAGAAACGGTCATTTAATTCTGCTTTAATAAGCAAGTAAGCGGAGTTTGAGAAGCACTGCTCCATCGTGTGTCCATGCATGCGCATCAACGAGAGAAAGCTACGCACACAATCACGATATATCCTCGATGTATCGATACCGTTCACGAATCGAGAAAATTCAAATTGAAATTTAACTGAAAGACTACCATTACAACATTTAAACATATATATTTCTTTTACCTACGTTATTGTTCTATTCAAGTATTTATT
>NC_071982.1:7456198-7471557 GCF_026283585.1 Hylaeus volcanicus
AAATTAATCCTTGGCCTCTTGCAGAAAACAAGAGATTTGTTCTGTACTCCACAAAGAGATCCCTGCAAACCCAATTTTGTCTTTTGAAAAGACTCTTTTCTCTTCGATTACTGCGAAATTGAGGAGTTCGTCTAATTACGATTCCAAAGCAATCGGTCGTCGCATTAAGGGAATATTAGGGATACGACAACTGGTATTACTGCATACCTCTTCCACTTTCGCAGCAGAAATTCTTCTTGCCTCGAAAGTGTAACACATCTGCAGGCGCCTAACTGGCCCTTGTTTATCAAATGCACCGCATTCTTTCGTTAATCCTATCTTCGACGTCGCACGCTTCGAGCGTTTTCATTGGATTCCTGAACGGAGTTTCTTCGTCGAATTAGCGAAAGAAAAAGTACATAGTTAACAGAGAAGCAACGCATCGCGTTGTCTTGGCGTATCGTTCGCGCACGCAATGATTTATATTCACCGACGTCGAAGAGGCGTCCGTTTGGAATTAGTTTAACGTCCACTTTCCATTTTCATTTTACTTTCTGCGTATCGACTAACGCTACACGTTGTTACGCGCAACTTTTACCATTTAGCGATCTCGCGATGACCCCTTGGATAAGGACGCGTATAATTGCTGGTTGTATTCGTGGTAGAGATCGAAAAGGGGCCCTTGAACAATACAATAAAAGAGATAGTTACTGATAATAGAATCAATTATAAATTAAATTTTATATCTCTTGTATCAGGCTGTTTATTAAAATTTTATTATTTGATGTAACTGTCTCGAGAATAAAACAGTTATTTATACATTATAAGACCAATTTTGTTTCGATATTAGTATTATACACCAACCTTTATGAGACAAGTGATATAAAATGTACATATATACAAATATACATATGTTGTATATATGCCTTGACAATGGTAAAGCATGGAAATCAGGGTATTACCTGTACATTCATGATCACTCGATGGAGTTGATTGAAATTTGTCAATTAATGCGTCTTGTTCTAATCTGGAGCATTAAAATGACTTATTCTTTGACAAAGGAAAGTCTGTAACAAATACACATATGTTAACCTTGACAATTATAAAGCATAGAAATCAGAGCATTCCAAATGTTGTAATAAAGGAAGTTGAATTATTACTCGAAGTCTAAACTTTCAAGGATATTTCATGCTGCACCACTTAGATAACATATTTCCATACTTGATTTTAGTAACAGGAACGCGAATCAATTAGCAAAATTTCATTAAATTTCTCGTTTACCAAAAAGATTAACGTAAGCTCTGCTATATATTCGTTTAATTGTTTAAATTTTCCTCGAAGGATTTTCTCCTTCGCATACTAGCTGCGTACGCGAGGAAGACGACCAATGAGTATCCTAGGTCATTGTCATTAACGTATTCGAATTCACCTGTTTGCGACACGGTCGACGTACGTTTTAATGACGCTCGTGCACGGAAAGTAGAAAGCATTGCGAAAGGTAATGACAAGGGTGCATACGCAGCGTCATTCCGGCTTTCGTGTCTCCTGTGCAACATGCAATCATACTTCTGCGTTGTTCACGATCCGCATCCAGTACCGTTTCGATCGTTCGAGGTCACTGCCTCGGTGTTCGCTTTGTCAGCCATTTCCGCGAATGTATCCACCTTTTACGAATGTCAAACTCGTTTAATCTTAATCTATGCATGCCAGGCAAGGTTTCTGAGAACTCGGCGCGCACTCAGGCTGAACCGAGACTACTCGTGATAAAATAAAGTCTATATATACTGAAACTTCGCACCTCCGTTTGCACATTAAAATTCTATGCGTACGCAGTTACAGATTAAGATTAATATCCATTAACTGTCGTGGTCTATCGAATTTCTATCTATAATCACGACGTTCGATCCAACCGAAATGCAAATGTCCAAGATTCGCTGGATTTTTGAGGAAGCTCCGCGAAACTTTCTTCCAGACGAAAGGCGATTGGTATTCAAGGTACCCGTGCGTTTTATGCGGGATGTAAACCGAGCAGAGCGTTCTTTCCGATGTTTACAAATTTCGATCTTCGAGTGAGATCTTCTCGGGCATTTTCTATGACTGCGCTTTAAAATAGAAACACGTCGTGTTTTAAGTAGGCTGACCTTAAACATCCCGCGATATCGCCACACGGTTCGTTAAAGAGTATCTTGTCTACTCGTTTTTCATCGTTTATAAACAGTAATCCTATCCAGCGAGTGTAAAAGTAAACATAATAAGAAGATAACGATGGAATTATGGGAATTCTTCATTCCCATAATTGTAGTCGCAATCTTCGAGTGTACGTAACGTCGTTTGTCTTCTTTCGCTGTGTTTCTCCCCAACAAAGGAAAGTTGCCTGTAACAAATATATATATATATATATGTTGGCCTTGATAAAGCATATGAATCAGAGTATTACCTGTACACTCATGATCATTCGATGGAGTTGATTGAAATTTGTCAATTAATGCGTCTTGTTCTAATCTGGAGCATTAGAATGACTTATTCCTCGACAAAGGAAAGTCTGTAACAAATATACATATGTTGACCTTGACAATAATGAAGCATGTAAATCAGGGTATTACCTATACATTCATGATCACTCGATGGAGTTGATTGAAATTTGTCAATTAATGCGTCTTGTTCTAATCTGGAGCATTAGAATGACTTATTCCTCGACAAAGGAAAGTCTGTAACAAATATACATATGTTGACCTTGACAATGATAAAGCATGTAAATCAGGGTATTACCTATAATACACTCATGATCACTCGATGGAGTTGATTGAAATTTGTCAATTAATGCGTCTTGTTCTAATCTGGAGCATTAGAATGACTTATTCCTCGACAAAGGAAAGTCTGTAACAAATATACATATGTTGACTTTGACAATGATGAAGGATAGAAATCAAGGCATTCCAAGACTCTATAATACACTTAAGATCGCTTCATGGAGTCAATTAAAATTTGTCAATTAAAAACTGCATCTCATTCCAATCTGGAGCACTCGAATGACCTGTATTCTCGTACGGAAAGGAGGGGAGCTCGCCTGTAGGATTACAGTAGTTATAGCGGCACTTATTACGGCGCCATGTAATGATAAGTTCAAAGTTACGTTTCAACGTCGGCTGGTAGTGCTCCGTGAAAGGGACATTTTTCTTTGTCTATTAAAAAGTCTAATTGCGTCTAGGTAGGTCATGTTCCTCGTAGTTCACTGAATAGTCAGACGCACGACTGACCCATTGCTTTCCCCGTAAAAGTGAAGAGTTAAATCAGGTTGACTCTTTCTCCCTGCTCTGTATGGTCGAGTACCAACCAATGTCCTATCAGTATGTGCGCATCAAGATCGCTTTTACCTTTTTGTGGCCGAGGAGGGATTCCTAGGAGTATAAAACAGTAAGGAGCAGATTCCCGTGCCAGTATGTGTGTAGTATCAATTTGGTAAAGAAACCCTCTGGTCCGATTGTGAAACAATTATTCGTTGAAACAAATCCAGACATTGCCATGGCGAAAATAATTTCGCTCGTGAGTAAAATTGCAATTTTGTCGTTCGTCTCGGATGTCTGAAATAAAAGAGTTGGAATTTTATAACATTTTCCATTTGTTCATCGCTACAGATAGCTTTCAAGAAAAAGCGCAGAGTGTTGGCATTTCTAAGTAACTTTAGTTAACACTGCTAGGGTTTAATAGTCCAATTAGATTCCTCTGTGTGATTATTCATTTATGGTGAAACTATTCTACTTCCAGAGTTCAGTAATCTTCGGCTGCGTCTTGCTGGTCCGCGGGGAATCGCCTACCACCAGTATGTATCACCATTTCACATGAAAAAGAAAAAGATTCGTTACTGATTAACATTCCTTATTTGAAATGATATATAATAGATATTTAGCTTATCTTCAAGCCTTCAACTTACACTGACAACAAACATTCTCCGTACACTTCCATTCTTCTACATTCTTCCTTTTGCTTCGTCACAGGCTACTCGGTCAGAGGTGACGCTAATTACGACTACAACACCATCAAAGACGGCCACAGGGACACAACGGATTTCTACTCCGCTGGTAGCAGTGGACACACCAACAGCAGGAGTCAAGGAAACCTCGAGGAGAGTTTAAGAGCCAACACATACAGTGGTTTCTCTCCGAGCTCCCACGACAGTGGTTTCCAAGGGTTCTCCAGCAGCGGTACCAGTTCCTACTTCGGGAACGACCCTGTACAGTCCTCCTTCGACGGTTATACCAACGCTAACAACGGCGATTCCACGTTTGACGCTTATACGCACAGCAACGATCAAGCTGGCTCCGACTTTAGTCAGTTCTCCAGCAATAAGCACAAGAACTCTGCCTACATGAAGTTCACGGACAGTCTGCCTGGCGCGTCCATCGCAGGGAGCTTCTCCGAGATAGCTCCCGAAGGTTCTGCTTACAGAGAATATTCTGGAGATGCGTTCAGAGGTCACGCACCTGGAGGATACATGGATGGCGAGCAATCCTTCAACAGAGAACCTACGAGCTTGTTCAACGCGGCTGGCAGTGATTACTCGTTCGGGAAGCACAAGGAGGGTATGTTTGGAATCGGAGGAAGTAACAAGTACCCCAGCGAGGGTTATCCCCTTCACTCTGACACGCGTTACATACGTGGAAACCATGGGAGCATGGGACGCGAGTTCCCATCTCCTGGGTACGTAACGAGCTCGTCGAGCAGCCCTTATAGTAGCATCCGTGGAAGCTCTGGTCTTTACAGCTCGGGCAAATATAGTAAATATAACAAATTCATGGGCGATTACGCTCCAGGAGCGGGTCTGAATTACCTCTCGAAAGACCAAGACGCTGATTATTTATTCGCCAACTACGGAAAGGGCAAGGTAGCAGCGCTGAAAGATAGCAGACCGAGCAGTAGCTATGGCGGTCAAGCTTATCTCGGTGGACCGTCGTATCTGAACAAAATCGCCTCGAGTTACAAGAGCAAGCCGAGCTTCATGAGCTACCCGAGCAGTTCTCTGCTTAGTTATCCCTCGATGTCGAGTTTGCACAGCAGTTTCAGTGGCAATAGCTACGCTGATGGTCCCAGCCCTATGCTTCGAAGATACCGAAGCAGTAGTGGCTACATTCCTGGCCATGGGAGCATGTACTCCGGTTTTTATTAACGTTTCCTATGTGACCGAGTGTGATGAACATGTTATATTTTGTACATATTTATTAAACGAATATTTAACGTTGACCAATGGCATAATCGTTATGTTGTTTAAAATAAAGTTATTTAAATAATCCACAAGCAGCGCGTTACATATGCGTCCTTCTTAATCCTTCTAAACTTAATTCTTCCGATAGAAAAGGTTTCAGTTATGGCGGCGTGCGTGGAAGCTTTGGCTTCGGTAAAAAGGCTTCCTCGCTATCGACTTGGGGCTCCTCTATCCACGAAATATTATCGCTTACGGCGTTCTCGATGTTCCTACAAACAAATGTTCTAATTCTGAACGATACGTGAAACGATTTACGATATTAGAAGAATGTAGTAACGGCCAACAAAATATATCATTTATTTGAAAGCTCGTACTATATAAAAGGGGTTCGAATCCCGTTATAAAAATATATATAACATGCATGATTATGCGATGCAATAATACGTGCACAAAATTTCAAAATCACTCGGTGCGTTCGACGCTAAAACCTTGACTCACAACGACGCTATACTGCTCAACTTCTGCATCACTGAAACAGAACGAATTCGACAAAGTTATTAACATCGCGTATTAGTGATTCCTTAAACAATTAAAAATATCGTGAAACGGTAAAACTCCACGTAAGAACTTTTACTGGAAAACGTTAAGTTACTCTGACAAATGTCTTTCCCTTTTCTTTTTCTCTTAATTAATTAATTACCTTCGTGTTCGCCGCGACATGCATTATTTATATATGTCAGACGAGCCTTCGTCACTTTCATTCGCTTGCTCTAGTTTTCCCGAGATTACGACCAAATATACCTTCGGGAGAAAGTCGTAGAGCTTTCACTACTTGCGACTTATCTCGGAAACGGTTTTTACAAATGACACGACAAACGTGGAAAGAATGCGAGACGTTTAGAAATTTTTGAGAAAAGCAACTAATTGCTGTACATCGTTTTCTTAACGAAGAATTAATCTATGTACCTGTCGATTCAGCTTCGTTTCCAACTTCTAAGAGAGTCGACGATGCTACGGTCGTTTTGCTGCTCCTCCTAGACACAAAATTATATTAATTTTATGACAAAGAGAAATAAGTAAACATAGTTATTAAACTATGTCGCGTTTACTTTCGTTGCGTTATACTTGTTTAACTAAAATAACAACGAACTTGGAGGATTGATTTTCGTACAAACACACAGCGCTCTCGTCAAAGTCTTTTTTAACAGAATTCCCCCTATCTCTTGATACTTTCAAGTGTTTACTTTTCGAGCATCTGTGTCTCCTATTCGGTATGTTTACATCGAGTTCGGGCAATTTTGTTTCGGTAAAGATTTTCAAAATGTTCAAATGAGAGCTCGATTCGATTTGTGTATAATTCTCGATCAGAGATTCAGAACTCTCCAAGCTATTCGTTACGTTGTCTGGGAAATTCCGTTTTCCATTTGTACTGTTTCTACTAGCATGATCCTTGAAGACGTTATGAATTTTAATACGATATATTCATCGAGAATGTATTCTTTCTTTAAATACCTTGAACGAGGAAGGAACTAATTTGTGCACTTGTAATTTCGAATTTAAGCGTGTCTTTTTCATAGAATCCTGTACTGCGTAATTGTTTCTAATCTTCGACTCATGCTTTCTTCTTACAACACGACGCAAGAATTATTAATGTATAATAAACAATAAAAAAAGAAATCCGTAACGAAGATACTACATGTATAATACCTTGACAAATGTTTCCCAAACGATGCGTATTCGTGACGTAAAGTTTGCATTTCTTGTTCGTCGCACACTGTTTTATATTCTTTGAACAATGATGCGTTAGAAGTCGATTCCTTTTCTCGAAAAACTTTTACGGTGTAACAAGATGCGAGTAACGATTCGCCACATAATTCGCCATAATTATTTGTTACTGGGTCATTTTCTTCCAACTCATTTTCTAAAACGTCATACTCTTCCTACAACAGGTATTATTATTAAACATTAGTAAGTAAGTAAGTAAGTAAGAAAGTTGCTTCATATATTATTACTTACACTATCGTTATCCGCCATTTCTTCAATTTCTGTTTCAATGGTGATCTCGCCTCTGTGTATCTTCAAAATATGATCCAAGTGTTTCCTACCATTTATTACACCGTATCAAACTTTCAAATAATACAAATTCTATGTATAACACACGAAAAATATTACCTCACTTCTCCATCCTTATGTCTGCCATACTGTTCCAACAGGGATGAAAACTTCAACCTTTTCGCTTCCTCGTTAATCGTGCGATTCGTCAAGAAGTTATTCAACGCTCCGTTAACGTACGGCAAAGCCTAAATATCATATATGCAGCATGAGAATCTATACTCTGACCTCCACGAGACAAACTATGTCACTTGGTGCACGTACAGACGCGTGGTCCATTACGAGTAAATCGGTTAACGTTGTAATAAGCAGAGCAGCCATCGTGGACGCTCTCCTTTGAGCTATTTGATGTAACGACAAATTCATTAAAAGTGCCACCGCGTACTCCAATCGATAAGAGTCCATGATGCGACATTGATCGTGCAAATGATGAATTATCCACTCCACCAATCCATTCTCGATCATATAGATTCTCTGCTGTTTGCGTACAGACAATTTCTGCAGCATCGCGATCATCATGTTACAAGTAAACGTATCTACGTCGTTATCGCAGGTATTCTTCAGGCAATTGCATACCTATAATAGTTTTCCTATTTGTCCTATAATCTTAATTATCGGCAGCAAGACGAACTTACATTTCCTTAACGACTCAACATACCACGTCAACGACGGTAGGATCGCACGACAAGTAATCTCGTCCGCATCTGAACGATGCTAGAGCATTCAACAATCTCGTTGTTGATTGCTGTAGAGGATGCGGCATGATGATGTTGTCTGGTGTCAATAAGTACGGGAGGATAGATTTGCCTTTGTAGCTGGCAATTTGACCGTGAAGGCCTAGCAAGTCTCTGCTTATATATTCGTGCACTGCTTCGTCTCTTTCCCCAGGCTGGCTAAGCGTTATTTTCTGAGAAAGCGACGTAACTTTCATGTTAACATCTTAGAAACCATTAAACGCTTATTGTTAAGACTGCGGATCTTTATGCAAAATAAAATGTTTGTGTACCTAACAAAATGAAACTTGAATCATTTTTATATTATTGCATACCGTGTGGATTTTCCTATAAATTTCCTACGAATGCATAAAAATCCGCAGTCTACTCATCGCCTTACCCTTCGTAACGCTTGCAAGAGAAACAGTTTTGTTTTGATACTTCCGTTTATCAGATGTAGCTTGATTTTTTTAAAATTCAATAATTTCGGTGGTACAGATGCAACGTATGGCATAGTATGTTCGATCATTTTCATATCTGAACGAGATTTATCCAACAGCAACTCCGAGGAGCACTGGCAGCACATATGATAAATAAAACATTATATTCATACACGAATGATTAACGCAACTGTGCACAGCTGTTACTTACATACGAAGTATCCTTTATATTTTGATTAAACAAATCTGGAAAGATCTTGATGCAAGTTTCCAGCATAGCTTGGAAGTCGACAGTCTGACCCTTAACCGAATTTTCTAAAGCGGTCGTTAATACTCTCGCGATGCTCATCAGTTTATGGTAATCAGCGTGCAGTTTGTGAAATCTTGCTTTTAATTTTTCGTAATTGAAATGAACGTTGGATAAATGAGCTTTCGTCATAGCTAATTCTTGAGTACGCTGCATTAGCTTCTTGTTACATCTAATCAATTGCGATGAATGCATTTCTTCCGTAGTGAAATTCATCAGTACTGTCTGCATACTTCTATAATAAAAATGAGCAAATATAAACATTACATCTTTATTATGTTAATACAATATTATACGTATCCTGTACTTTGACTCCTGATTATACTTTGTATCGTCTGTTAAAGTATATTCCTCTTCGACTTTGCTGTTCTCCAAAAACACTGGAATATTTCTGTCGTTTGGTATGATTGGCACATTTTTGTATCTAGTTGTTTTCCTCGTAATAGAATCCTTTTGCTCAGCAGACATTCTATTCGAGTCTGTTTCGCTGAAATTCTTAAAATCGAATAAACTTTTATAAAACATTTTACGCATACGATTTCACTAAGTAATTATTATTTCAGTGTACTGTACCGTATATAAACTTACAGGTTTATATTTCTTAAGAAACAGATGCAAGCCTTCTGTTACTTCGTCTATCCAACTTTTCTCAAATATTTTAGCGAGAGATGGTTCTGTGCACGGATCCTCGATAAAGGGTAACGCGAAAAAGGGTCGTAATTCCATATCGTTTTCTAATTCTTTGCCAGTCGTGTTTAAAAATTCGCACAACTCTTTCATGCTATCGTTCATATTCTTCTCTAATTCGGTCATAAAATTCTGTGTTATTAATGTTAAATCGATTACTATGAGTACACCTCGGTTTGGTCGTTTACATTATTAATCTTAGAGTTTTTTACATACATTTGTCATAATTGAAATTAAAAACAAAGGATTCGTATAAAATAATTGGACAAATTACAACAATGTATCAAGATAATCGAAGTTCCTTTAACAGAAAAGATATAATGAGTAAAAACAGGATAACTAAAATAAACTAAAATCTATTATACTAGGATTATTATTGAAATCACCTCATCATGCTCTAATACTTGTTGACTTAAAGATGTTGTAGAATTATCCTGCATTTTATCTAAACAATTGTAAAAATAAGCATTAACATAAATGGGCACCCTCGTAAACATTCAAATATTCTGCGATAGAAATTTACCTTTTTCTTTATATTTATACGAAAGTAACATACGTTTAGGTAACATTGTAAAATGTACATGTAAATTCAAGGTCAAAATTTTATAAGCTCTCGTTTGCTTAGCATCTTCAGGCACCAACAAGTTCCACAACTGAAATCAACAAGTGTTTCTTACGTTAGAAACTGTACAGTTCAACAGAACTCCACACGGTTCAACGAAATACTTTCATTGTACCTTAAAAAATGTTTTCCAGTCTCCCGACTCGTAACTCGATATCATACACTGGCAAGAGTGTGTGTAAGCTTTAACATTAGTTTTTAAATCTACTGGAAAATTTGTCAACCCCTTTGTCGCAGCTTCTGCTATCAATGTCCCAGCAGTGTCTTCGAAATTGTGTTCTACGAGAAACTATACCAAAATTTTTATTCAGTTTAAATAATTAAATAAAAGTAAACAGTAGATGTTAAAGTATACCTGATGAACAAGTCTCAAGTCCTTGTTGTCCATTTGGTCCATTGTGTAACTCGTATCCATTTTTATTTTTGCTTTTTATAAACAATCATGCGATATTATATGAATCCGAATAAACAGAAAGTTAAAATTATTTCTAGAAGACTATATTTTGTTGCGTTTCACGAGCAATCACGGCGAGGATATCGCCTTCCATAAAATTGATTTTATGCAAATACATTGCTATTTTACTAAGCGATTCATAGCGTTTTCATTCGCATATTTAATAGAAGAATGTGTTTTCTACGTTGATAATGTCAAATTATGGATATAGTTAATATTTATTGGGTCAAAATAATTTGCTAATCTGCCTCGTAAAATATTCATTAGAAATGGTATATCGATCCGGCAGTCATCAGCATTGCTGTAGGGTTATGATCGAAAGATTAAGGTTTATATAATTTTCAGTTGAAAAATTATAAACAAATTGGGAGCATTCAGAGCATTCAAAATACTAGGCTTCGAATAAATCTAAATAAATCTGAAGTTAGCCCACATGTTTGTCTCCTTTCCTTCTTTGGAAAATGTTCAAACATTTGTTATTGTTATTGCATCAAGGTCGACGATGAAAATACCTAATCTAGGTATAAGCAATGTTATAAATAGAAAATTGTCTATTTTCCTGTCGTTATTAGAGAAATGTATACAATACACGTGATAGAATCCATAAAAGATATCTACACAAGTACGATTCAGAATTATACATATATCAAACTGGAGGAATCGACACAGGAAGAAATGAAGGAAAGGTTGCAAGAATCATTTGATATTTATTTAAAAAAAGGAAATGTCATCTCAATCGATGTACCTAGTCTTTGTACATACAGCATACATACAATTACATAAACGACGCTGCGAAACACATAATCTCTTTCACTGTCCCGTGACCAAAAACTAATCGGGGATGATAGTCGAGTCGAGAGCACCGAGTCCCCCTTGGAATCTTAACAAATTTATTTTCAATGTTTACAATATAATTACATAACGCTAACAAGATCATTCGGGCGTTCGTTTCGTAAGCTATATCTATATAGTCACTATATATAACGACTTTGAAATGAAACTCTGTTTTGCAATCGACCTGACGAGACCGCAAAACCAACAAACAAAACATATGTCGCGCCGGTGGCTGGCGTTTAATCGTAACTTAACATTTGGAAAATTTTATTGTACTTTTATCGTGGAAACTGGTAACCACCGGTGGCGTAGCCGAGGCCAACGCCACGCTGCGTGTGTGTAGTAGCGCGTGCTACTTCGTATTGCTGCTCCATATTGTTAAACATTTCTTCTTGTTTCTTTAATATATCAGGCTTCGCGCCTGCCGCGGGAGTGGCTGGTAAATCGTCCTTTATACCCATTAATCGTTTAAATTTCGCCGTTACTTTTCCATCCTGATCGTGAGTGAACGTGGTGCCTACCCACGTGTTAGCAGTAGAGGCTGCCGTGGACGTTTTGCACTCGTCTTGCTTTGACTACGAATACAAATTACAGGATGAATACAAAATGAATACAAGATGAATACAAGATGAATACAAGAATTCTCGCTTAACACGTTGACCGCCATTTTCACCGAGAAATAAATAAATTAATTCTGAAAGCGATGCGTCGAACAAAATTTCTCGTAGGAATTTTCGTGATTATTAGTCTGGCAGTGAACGCGTTAATTCTTTACAATTTACGATAATAATATCCACCTTATTCGCCCACAAAAGTTTCCTCTTCTGTATTTGCTCCGCGTACTTTCCTTGCGACGCCGTTGCAAGTGGATTGTAATAATTCTGTTCGCTCTGAACACCAGGTATGGGAGCATCGCCTTCGGGCGCTTTCAATTCGATTCCTAATTTCTCTAATTGAGCCAGTTTATTTCTGCTCTTCTCTTCTCTGTAGCTCATCGTTCTAAAAGGCGGCGGAGCACGATCTCTGGATCTCGACCTCGACCGTGTACGATCCTTTTCTTTGTGGTAGGTAGATCGATCGTCCCTGTGCCGATCTTTGGTCCTATCGTCCCTAGAATGTCGACGATCTCGATCTCTGTCCCTGTCTCTGCGTCTGTCTCTGTCCCTGTCGCTTCTGTCGCGATTCCGATCCCTCCTGTCGTCGCGGCTCTTTTCTCTGTCGTCGGTCTTCTCCTCCCTGCTGGAACCCAAAGAACTCTTTTCCTTCTTCTTGTCATCGTCACGAGACTTTCTGTCGTCGTCTCTGCTCCTTTTTGTCTCTCTGTCTCTGTGACTACTCTCCCGTTGCCTCCTGTCGTCGTACGACGACCGACGTCCTTTGTCGCTCGTGTGTTTACTACGCTCGGATCTATCTCCTCGTTTCTGGTCCTCTTTCGAGTTCGCTGTATAATTTTCATGATCAGATCGCCTGTAAAACGATTACGTTCTGCAGGGTATACCACACAGATTCGTATTATTATTCTGTATGTATGGGAAATATTATGTGGTAAGTATGTTGCAAATTTCTCTTATAAGTAAGAATAGCCGACGAGAGTGCATCAAGTTCGGAGGAATATACGATTGTAAACAAACCAGCTCACCTCTGGTCTGAGGGGGAAGGTAATGTACGGGACGATTCTGTCCTTGTCTGCGTCACTGGGCTATTCGCGCGTTCGCTACTAGACTCCCTGGACGAATTGTTGTTGTTGCTCTCCTAAAGAAAGAAAAACAAGACGTGTTACTATACACTTTTCGTCCACTCTATTAAACGAAACATAAAGTTCAATTTACATTGCCAGAACTATATTACAAATCATGTATTTAGCACCCTCAATTTAGTAAACACCAATGTTTCGACCACTGAAATTTTAAGGCTTCTAGTTCTAATTATGTATCTAATTATGTATAATACGACAACAGAGAGTTTCAGAGCCAACAAATTTCAGTGTGTCCAAATATTGAGTTTAGCATTTCTTCTAATCACAGTATTAGGATGAATCCTAATGTTTAACGTACTTAACGCTAGTAATTTAAATAAACTGCGCAATACAAATTTTGTTCACATCCTTGGTTGTACTTGATACAAAAGTTTTTTTACATAGAAATTTGTATTCAAACTTCATTGTAAATCGTGTATCCAGTTAATATCTGGTAGAAGAATGGAATCAACATGGAACAACCACCGTATAAAAGAGAAAATTGGAATATGAGGGCCCTTCATATTTATCTGCTTTAGCAGTTAGTTATTACCCGAGTGTTTGTACATGTGGTATCTTTGATGGTTGATTTTTTGTTAGTGTTACCTTCTTCCAGCTTCCTCTACTCACCTCTGTCTTCCGAATAGGACTTGGGGTAGTCTTGAAAGACCCTCACACAGCATAGACCTTGCCGAGGTGCGTAGATATTGTATCATGTATTACCAACAGAGCTACGTGTTAATATTTTCTCACGAAATGGCACTATTCCCATTTACTTATTATTTAAAGTTTAAATATCTCAATCTCTACCCTCATTTTCTCTGCCACGCGATTATTATTATTCAGGCTTTAAGGTCATGTCTTAAATTCTTGAAATTTCGAATATAAAATAATTTATCGGAAAATGGTATTACAATACAAAAAAAAAAAAGAATGTGCAATACATTATAGCAATACAATGTAAAAATACAATGTAAAAATACAATGATTTATTCGTTTTACCTTTGAATTGAAAATCATTGATCTAACAAAACTCATTTTATCATTGTATTATGTACATTATATTACGTCTACATAGGTGGTCCTCTCATCTTAAGGTGATTAAAGAATTAGTTTATGTAGGTAAAGCCATTGTGAATCTCTATCTTCATTGAAAATAATTTCTTCCGAATTTCCTTCTGGAGTTTAATGCAAAGGTGTGATAAAAGTGCTATGTACAATTACTTTGATTTATGCAGTTTTGACATGACCTCTACAAATCAAGACCTTTTATATAACAAGCGTATGACCCTACATGTACATACAGCCCCCATAAAGTCATCATGGTATCTTCGTAGTAATTGTTGTAACGTTGCTTACTTAATACTATAAATAAGCGTTTGCAAACATTCGGTTTCACTGTACCTCACTCATGTCCATTTGCACCGGATCATAGTTGGCGTCGCTGGCCCTTTTGCTGGCATCATTGTGCGTTTCATACGGCATCTTTGAAACACAATATTCACAGCAAAACATTAAATAATCTACAAGCCACAAACTCCTCGTACATTATGGATATTAAATGCTTATTACTAATAATAATCCTAAAACAAAAACTTCAATTATGCATAACTATGTGCAACAAACTATGTGTTCATTATGTATTTTATTTTTTTAGAATACTATAGCTTGAAATGTTCTACGAATTGTCTATGAATTGCTAGTAAAGAATAGAATCTTTGAATGTGTTTATAGATATATTATAATAAATAATGGGTGATCTTTACAATGAAAGATTGTATGCAACGCATCTATATACGAATCATATCATCTATATCAATCTCGTAATCATGTTATGATATCAGAGATAAGCAAAATAATTATCTAGATGAAAATTTTCAAATGAATTAAAATTAAATATAGGTTATGAAATTCGATCATACATCGAAATAAACGAATACAAAATTCGTTTAATTGAAGGAATGAGGAAATAGTAATTGCTACTCATTGTTTTTATTTGTCATCCATTCGAATCAAATAATTCAGATGCAAAATGATTATCTAGATGAACACTTTCAAATGAATTAAAATTAAATATAGGTTATGAAATTCGATCATACATCGAGATAAACGAATACAAAATTCGTTTAATTGAAGGAATGAGGAAATAGTAATTGCTGCTCATTGTTTTTATTTGTCATCCATTCGAATCAAATAATTTAGATGCAAAATGATTATCTAGATGAAAATTTTCAAATGAATTAAAATTAAATATAGGTTATGAAATTCGATCATAC
>NC_071982.1:7471567-7480117 GCF_026283585.1 Hylaeus volcanicus
TTTCAAATGAATTAAAATTAAATATAGGTTATGAAATTCGATCATACATCGAGATAAACGAATACAAAATTCGTTTAATTGAAGGAATGAGGAAATAGTAATTGCTGCTCATTGTTTTTATTTCTCATCTATCACAATCAAATTTCCCCCATTTCTGTCTCAACTAAATTCTTTTATTCAGCAATAATAAACAACCCTATTTTAACCAAAAGTTCATTTTTTCCTCAACTAAAAAGTTATTAAACGAGCTCGACAAGCTATCGGCAGAAGCCATTCGGAGTTTGTGTACATTGCAAAGTTTCACGGAGCGTCATGGATGCCGAAAGGATGAAGCGCCATTGAGAAAAGCTAGTTGACCATCTTCGAAGGGATTAACGAGCGTATACTCACCTTCGAATCTTCGGAATTGTTACTGTTGTCCCCGTCGCTAGCGTAATTCGCTAACGAATCCATAATGGCGTGAAAACGGGCCACGAACTGTCTGAAATTGTTACGACTGTCTAAGCGCGTCGATCCTAGGTTGCCTTGCGCAGAAACATTGGTCGGGAATGTTTGGCCAGCATGATTGCGTACTTTCATTACAGCGCTTCCATCGAATGAGGTTAGCGAAGCGGAAGTGAAAAGGGAAGGCTAGATACAGGAAATGCAGGTCGAGCGGGAAAATTGGGCGCGAGTCCGAATTTTCCCGCGATTTCGTTCGCCAGTGACGGACCAACGACAGAATTTTCCTCTTTTTCCGATCTCGTTACGACGTAGTGTCTTCGTACGATAATCTGTATCGATTAAACAACCACGTAGTAACAATAACGTAGTTCCAGTAACGTCTGCTATAAATATTGTAGGGAAATGCGGTACACTCTTTATATAGAATATAAAAATAGTTGCAGTCGGGACTTGGAACATTAATTCTCGGAAAATTAATTTTAATTAAATAGTAGGAGCGATAACATTTCGAGATGTACGTTCTTTCGAAAGCATTTCGACAGAGCATAGGAAGAAAAATTGATTTTTACAAATTATCTGAGAAGAAATAATTTTTTTAAATTTCGCATAGGTTAGAAAAATCCAAGTTGTCGAATATCTGCAGAAAGATCGATTTTACGAAATATTTGTATATAACGTGTTTTGTAGATAATTGTATTTTCTAGAAAAAGCTTCCTTGCAGAATTTTTGAAAAACCAATATATAACCAGTTATTTCCATAAAACTGTTCCTCTATACGATTTTACACGTACTTCGATTAAAAATTTTGTATAAAGTTATATAATTGGAGAAGTATCCGGAGATACAAACTTGACTCGCCATGCTTTTTGGTACATAATTTTGGGCTCTACTTCATCTTTTTTTAACAAATTTTATAGTTAACGAAAAATATTCTTAAAAGGAAAAAATATATTTCTCATATATTTATACAGGGTGTCTCAAAAGTGTTGTAACACCTTGAAAGGGGTTGTTCGGAAGGTGATTTGAAACAACTTTTTCCTTAGCGAAAATGTTGTCAGAGGTTTCGTTGAAAAGATATTAACGGAAAACATTGACCAATCAGAGCGCGAGTATGCCGATGGAGCACTCACGGTAGCCAATGAGCGCAGGCGCCTAGCGCGTAGGCTACGCTCAACCGGCATACTCGCGCTCTGATTGGTCAGTGTTTTCCGTTAATATCTTCTTAACAAAGCCTCGGACAACATTTTCGCTAAGGAAAAAGTTGTTTCAAATCACTTCCTGAACCACCCCTTTCAAGGTGTTACAACATTTTTGGGACACCCTGCATATATTTTAATATATGTATATATGTATATTATAAAATATTTAATAATATCCTTTCATATATTAATATATTTTTTATTTAAAATGGAAAATTGTATTTTTCGTAAGTTCAACCAAAGTTCCTGCCTAAATATAAACATATTTCTCATATATATATTTTAATATATGTATAATTAAAATTGTATTTTTCGTAAGTTCGACCGTAAGTTCAATAATAAATTTTGCAATAAACTTTTCTTCTACTTGTATTGCCTACGAAGCGTCTAGACATCGAACTTTCAATTAAATCAAGAATAAAAGTCTCCTTTGTCGAATAAAGTTCTCTATCTTCTCGAATATACCCCGTGATAAAGGAACTCTTTCGCAGTCACAAGCAGCAACAAAAGGCCAGCTCGCGAATCGTCTTTATTTGCAAATGGATCTCGTCGCGGCATAGCCAGAGGCAGGCTCGTGCACTTTTCAAATAACTTTACTCGACAAATCATTCTCAGACACGTTTTTCTAATTTACGAGTATCTCATATTCGAAATATTTTTATTCGACTATTTTATTCAACGAGTAATTCTAAGATAACGCACTATGATAATAAATCGGATATCGTTGTTGTCTTTGAAAGACAGTTTTGCATGGAATATGGGTTTTATTTCGCTTCTTCTTCTGTATCGATTCACTTTTCGTGATTAATGTTAGGTTAACGACAAATTCCAATGAACGCCCTCGTACATTACCAAAAACTCATATTTTCAATCATAGATGGCAATAGACTATTGGTTTTTATTGATTTATATTTTCTATCACAGATGGCAACATTTGTAATAGAAACTTACCGACCCTCCGCTTTCGGAACTTGGATAGGGACAATCATTGGAAATTATTAACCTAAAGTTTAAAAAGTAGACGCATAATGTGTAGTAAATTATACTTATTCGACGGGATTCTTTAATGTTCGTTCGTTCAAAATCTTAACTGAGATGCTCACGAGAGTTCAGTACCCACCTAATCGTAACGGTCCATCAGTAAAATAGTAAGTAAACTAAACTATTTTTAAGTTTCTAACAGAGCATTACTAGTCTATCGCATTTAGTCAAAAAAGCTATCGACTAATCCAACGAACTAATAGTTCGTAGATCACTCAACTTCATACGAAATCAAATAAATCTACTAAATATAATAAATCTAATCTAACATACGAAATCTAATAAATTTAATAAATCTAAATCTAATAAATCTTCATAAAAATCTAAATAAATGTCCTCGTTTATAAATCCTCCACAGAGTTACCCACAGTTTCCGTGTCACCTTACCGACCGAATCGGCTCTTCTATTACCTCGGTGAAAATCCTCGTCACCGAAAACAAGGATGGCGCGGGGATCAACTCATCGATCCCAAATAATCAAATATCAATTCAAAATCGTAAAAACTATCGTTTCCCAATGACACCGACCCGAGATTCGCGCGGTCAGGTGTGCCAAAGGTGCACGGAAGGTGCGAAGGAGGGGAAACGCGAGAGAGCGCGAGCATTGACTTTTACGCGCGGAGAACCGCGAGAGTGGGGAGCCGAGAGAGGGGAAGCGTCGCGAGACTCACGAGAGTCGGTAACAAACCGGGACGCAACAGTCGCTCGCCAGACTTCGTGCTGGACGGTTCGATGTGTCGACCGAAGAAGGTCCCGCGCGTCTTGTGACACTCTGTGATTCCTATCCCCTAAGGCGACCTGTTACGGAACGCCGGCCGAGGGAACGGTGCAGCAGACCACGGTGCTCGGGGGTGAGTGATTCCGCTCTTGTTTTCTTTCATGGCGAACGTATCGCGGGCCCGGGCAGCAACCCCTTCGATACGCGGATCGAAGTATCTCGGTACACGCGTACCCGCGAGCGCAGTCGATTCTCTCATTCCGCTCGGGATCTACGTGACCCCGTTTTGCTTTTAAATCGTAGTCAATTGTTTTTAACGGACGACATCCTCCGTTCGAACATTTTCGCGCTACCGCTGGCCCACGGTGAACGCATTCGGTGGTTCTTGCTTTCAGCCCGATTGACATGTTGATTGCCGTGTCAACCATGTACGGGCGACAGGGGGTGAATGAATTAATTCTGGAGAAAATAAATCTGCGTACATGTTTAAGTTCCATAAATGTAAGGTTCGATTGTATAAAGGGGAAGTATTAGTCTGACAGCCAACATGTAATTGAGGGCAAAATTTTTGTCGAATGGATGATATAATTTATTAGAATTTATTAGAAAGACAGTGTGTCGCAAATCACGATTCTCTATCGTGTTTAGTATAGAAGTTATGTTTATTTAAAGTTTAGTAATATCGTATTTGTTTGAGAGAGAGATGACCCCTTTCTTTCGAGGCTTTGGTTTCGAGGCTTGTTTACGAAATTGTAACTAGCCTCATTTTATGCATTCATGACGGTACACTAATGTATAAAAAACATACATAAAGTATATATAATATCGAAGTTATTCTACAAATGATATAATAATATTGTTTTATTCTACATAAATTTATTTAAAGTTTGATAACATCATGTTTGTTTGAGAGAGAGATGACCTTTCTTCTGGGACTTTGGTTTCGAGGCTTGTTTACGAAATTGTAACTAGGCTCATTTTATGCATTCATGACGGTACAATAATATACAGGGTGTCTCAAAAATGTTGGAACTCCTTGAAATGGGTGATTCGGGGGGTGATTTGAAACAACTTTTTCTTTAACGAAAATGTTGTCCGAAGCTTCATTAAGGACATATTAACAGAAAACCCCGACAAATCAGACCGCGCGTATACCGTTGGAGCGGCCGTAGTAGGCGTGGCTACGCGCTAGGCGACCGCGCTCATACGCTACCGCGAGCGCTCCACCGGCATACTCGCGCTCTGATTGGTCAGTGTTTTCCGTTAATATCTCCTTAACGAAGCTTCGGACAACATTTACGCTAAGGAAAAAGTTGTTTGAAATCACCTCCCGCATCACCTCTTTCAAGGTGTTACAACATTTTTGGGACAACCTGTATATACATGGTGGAGGTGATTTGAAACTACTTTTTCCTTAGCGAAAATGTTGTACGAGACTTCGTTAAGGAGATATTAACCGAAAAGCTCCGACCAATCAGAGCGCGCGTATACCGTTGGAGCGGCCGTAGTAGGCGTGGTTACGCGCTAGGCGACCACGCTCATACGCTACCGCTAGCGCTGCACCGGCATACTCGCGCTCTGATTGGTCAGTGTTTTCCGTTAATATCTCCTTAAATCACCCTCCGAACCACCTCTTTCAAGGTGTTACAATATTTTTTCAGACACCCTGTATATGTCATATGTGTATGTATTATCATATATATGTGCGCACTAGCGCCGTGAGTGGACGAAATATTCATAACTTAAAGCTCGGGATTTTGATAACAGTTTTCTAGTAACTTTCTTAGGGAGTTGGATCTCTTTATACAGTCTTCATGTATTTAATGAACGAGAGTCGATCACAGGCTCAAGATATTATTAATTCACGAGTTTGTCGAACTGCATTCGCTAACTGGAATTGTTCCGTAAACTCGGACGATTCAAAGAAACGTTTAAAATGCACGGATCCGCACACAATGTCCGTCTACATGAAAGACCGCATTAAGAATTCCCTGGAACTTGGAACGGACTTGTATAAACAAGTCTCCAGTGTTCAGGGCTCCGCGAGCTTCGAAAGACTTTAATAAGTCGCCGCGCGAACGTCCGGGCAAACTTATTAAAGTTTTCTCGTTATTTCGAATCGATGAACTACTCGCGCCAAATCGCGATGAAATTTTACCGAATCGAAACAGAAATATACACCGTTGAAACAAAATTATTTGTTATCCCCGAATAACCAATGAATTGTTTGTAAAAGATTCGTAACGATATGCTTCGTTTCCGAGATCCCGAACCGGCTAGTTAAAAAAAGAAACACTAGCGACAATGGCGGAACTCTTTGACCTTTGTGATTTCATATCGACCGAGAACCACGTACCATTCGGTTCCGACTATAAAAGGCGCTTTAGGGACACGTGAAGGACCATCGAGTTTTTCGTCGCGTCGGACGGAAATTAATTTAGAAAATGCGGTTACCAAACGAAATTATTTCTCCTCTTCTTGTAGACTTTGCCGCGGCTTCGACGGTTATTAATTAAATCTGCTCACGCCGTTGAACTTTTTGTCGATACTTTTCGCCGTTAATTACGGGCCTCTAGACGACGCTATTCTTAACGTTCGTTCCGAGGAATCGTCCAGTTTCCGGGCGACGTAAGTTTCGGCAAACATCGAAGTTTCAGGGGAGATCACGATTTTCATGGCGTCCGTGTTTTTATTTAATACGATTCGCGGGGAAAATGAACACCACGAACTGTGATTCTCTATCGCGTTCAGCTTATAAATTATATCCTTTACTACTGCGATATTTGTTAGTATGTCTAAATTCCCTATATATATACAGTCGGTGTAAAAAGTATTCGTACAGCAATGTCATATTGCTGAGATATATGCATATATGACATATACAGGGTGTCCCAAAAATGTTGGAACTCCTTGAAAAGGGTGGTTCAGGGGGTGATTTGAAACAACTTTTTCCTTAGCGAAAATGTTGTCCGAGGCTTCGTTGAGGAGATATTAACGGAAAACACTGACCAATCAGAGCGCGCGTATACTGTTGGAGCGGCCGCGATAGCGATGGCTACGCGCTAGGTAGCCGCTCTCGTACGCGAACAAGTGAGTCGACGTGCATCGAAGGATATTGACGCGGCCGCTCAGCGCGTAGCTTTCGCTACCGCGGCCGCTCCAACGGTATCCGCGCGATCTGATTGGTCGGGTTTTTTTTATTAATATCTACTTAACGAAGCCCCATCCGACATTTTTTCAAAGGAAAAAGTTGTTTCAAATCACCTCCCGTACCACCCCTTTCAAGGACCTCCAACATTTTTGAGACACCCTGTATATTTGTACGTATTATCATATATATATATATATGTGATAATACATACACATATGACATGTATATATCGTAGTCTGTGCTCACTAGCGCCGCGAGTGGTAGAAATATTCATAACTTAAAGCTCAGGATTTCGATAACACTTCTACACTATACAGTTAGGACTCCTTGTACAGTCTTCATGATTAAACGCGATTAACCTTTATTTCTATATTTTCCACCATCGTTAAGGCGCGCAGGAGTCGCTGGCGTCAGGATTAATCGTTTCTTGTAATTCCTGTATCCCGGATCCGATTTCCTCCCGGACCCTTCGAGATATCGAATCCGAGCGGCGTCTCGCGCGTAGATGCAATTTCCCGGATAGATCGTTCTGTTATCGACTACCGTTACTCGTCGAAGACAACCGTCGAGTACGGCACAGCGAAATTCATTGTACTCCGAGGGAACGCGGTTTTACTTTTACCGTGCCGACTCGACGGGGGCCCAACGGGGGATCGCCATAATCTCCGATCGAAGAAATTCTCCTGGATGACGATACCGTACTCCTCGGGTTTCTCTTCCTCGTTTCTTTCCGTCGTTCGTCCTGTCCTCCTCGTACGCGTACACGTACCACGGTATCACGTACAATGCGTCCTCTTTTCACCATGGCTCGAGGAAGACTTGTCGAGCATCGGCGGCGGTTCCGTTATCCACGCGGTAAATACACGTTCGAGCATCCTGCTCCAACGAAAATAAACAATATATGCCCCGACCGACCTTACGTTTCCGATACACGCGACGCGGAGTCGCCTGCCTCTCGGTCCTTAATCCTGTAGGATCACCTCTGACGAAACTATTTCTTTATGGAACTCGGGGTTAAGAAAGAAAAATCGAAGCTTGAATTTTTAGAGTTTTGTAGAAAAATGACAAATCTAGACCATCTGATGATCACCATTACGATCACAGAAAATTACGAGTTATATTTACATACTGATAGCAAATATTTGATTTCAGGTAAAGCTATCGCGAATTACTTTTTTAATATTTTTTTTTCTTTTTGTGACGAATTTGTGAAATATTAGGTAGACTGAAAAGTAATGTCGTTTCTTTCACATTAAATTTAAACGAATTTTTAATAAATTTCTATTTTTTATCAATTATTTAATCAACCTCGTTATCACCAGCCTTTTGCCATTTAGTATGGACATTTTTTAATGCCAGATAGATAAAAATCAACGAGCTGATGAGTGATGAACAAGTATTTACAATTGCAAAAACAACATTACTCTCCAGTCCATCTAATATTTAAATGTTACTCTTTCGAACAACATCGGTTAAAATAATACAATTCGTTAGGTTGCTCGAGAAGATTTATAGAAAATATATAGGAAATTAATAAATAAATAGGCTTTCTTTGGTCTTCGGAAACCACGTGATCCTTTGAGTAGCAGTTTGTAGGACTCGTGTATAGTTCAGAGTTCATCGAGTCCGTGGAAAGTTTTTTGGGGTCGATTCTTTCATGGTCTTATATTTATAGAAGATCGTAACATCGTAACGGCGAGTGATATTGGGAAACTTGGTAAAATGGTTCGCGCATCTACAGTCAATCCCATAAATATTCCTTACCCTCTATGTCTATCGAAGAAAATTAAATTAAATAATAGTTTCGCTTCGTTTTCGAATTATTAACGAAAAACCACGGACCAATCACAGCGCCCGAGTAGCGTACGTTCGGCTGGCTACTCCCACCGCGACCTTTCGACGCCATATTGGCGTTGCCAGCCAATCCCGGCGCGAGCCTATGTGCTCGCGGCTGAGCGCGCGCTACTCGAGCGCTGTGATTGGTCCGTGCTTTTTCG
>NC_071982.1:7480127-7482646 GCF_026283585.1 Hylaeus volcanicus
TGCAAAGGGAATTTTTGTTCGGAATCCTTTCAGCTACCTCCCAATCCCGGTTTTTACACTAATTCTGGGACACCCGGTATATATTTTAGGAATGGTTTACCAGAATGAAATTTAATATGCTGGCATATATGTTGCATTAAGTTTGAACGAGTTAAAGTCTATGCGAAGCCGCAAGCTCATAAATCATTAAGAGTCCCGACTTCATTTTCGATAATTCTATGTAAACTGTCGATGTAATTTATCGATTAGAACTATCGAATAATTCAGTGAACCTACAGCTTGGGACGAGTTTACGATAAAATGAAAAGAGTTCGTGGATAGTTTCGAAGAAAAGTAATCCCAGAAAATTTCTGCCAACTTTAATAACTTGTTTCGCGTATCGAGAGGACCGTGTAATATGGTTAATACACGTAAATCAATGCGTGGTACGACGTAGATCTAAATTGTAGCGATCCCCGTTGCCACGAGGGCGCGAAACAAGCGGAAACTACCCTCGAGCAACTATGCAAATCGTCCCCGACGTTCGTAAACGGCATCCACGCGACAGCTGCGTCGAAAAGTAGGGGCATCAAACGGTGCAATCATCGGGGGTGCGCATCGCAGGCCTCGTACCTGCATAATGCGCGTTCGAAAGGCCTGCTCGGAGATTCTTGCATCGTTCGAAGGGGTACGACGGGCTCGACGGGTGAGAAAACCGTGACGAAACGGAAACAAGGGTCGGGAGTGGGGTTGAATTAGTCGTCTAGTCGCGTAACGGGCGCGGGAACGAGATTCGAATCGATCTGTCTCGAGTTCTCACAAGGAGCGCAAATTAAAAACACATGCTAAACATTGCGAAACGACGCGAGAAATTGACGTCTACGTCATACTACGCATTGATTCATATTGTCTATATCGCACGGGCCTCTTGATAACGTAAACAAGTTGTCGAGATTCACAGAAATTATCTGAAATTAATTTCCTTCGTACTTGGAAAGAATACGTGTGGAGTACAAAGTTGCAAATGGCACGAAAAATTCTCAAATAGAGAAACTGATGTCTGCCATCATACTACGCATTGATTTATCTAGAATGTCCCAGAATTAGTGTAAAAACCGGGATTGGGAGGTAGCTGAAAGGATTCCGAACAAAAATTCCCTTTGCAAAAATGTCGTACGGTGCTTCGTTGTTGAGTTATTAACGAAAAAGCACGGACCAATCACAGCGCGCGCTCAGCCGCGAGGACATAGGCTCGCGCCGGGATTGGCTGGCGACGCCAATATGGCGTCGAAAGGTCGCGGCGGGAGTAGCCAGCGGAGCGTTCGCTACTCGGGCGCTGTGATTGGTCCGTGGTTTTTCGTTAATAATTCGAGAACTAAGCGCCATCTGAGATTTTTGCAAAGAAATTGTGGCTCACCACACCCCTCATTTCCGGTTCTAGCACTAATTCTTGCAGGTAAACCTCGGAGCGTGTATGCATGACGAATTTAATTAAAAATACTGTCGCGGTCCTTCGTACGGTGGCTACAGGAAGCCATCGCGCGTGCAAATTGTTTTCGCACTGTAATTCGCACCTGCTTTCTTTCCCGTCGCAAACCGATCGTTCCAACTATTTATAGTTACTTCTGCGAGCACCGCCTTTTAAGCTCGACGAGATTCGTTTGGCGGTCCTCGTTATGGAGAACGGAAGTCGTGAACGCGATTATGTACTACGCGCGTCTGAAAAATATGGCGCGATCGAAACATCGATCGACGTTGTTCGGAACCACATGTGTCGATAAATATCGTTCGCATAAATATACGTTTCATCTAGTAAAAAATTATTGGAACATGTATCGTTTATACGTATACATTTATGATGTATTAATAACCAAACAGATGAGTCTCACGAAATGAGTGTAAATACAAAGAGGGCTGCATGTTATTTTACAAGGAGTATAGGAAAAGAAGAAAAAGCAGAACTATTACACATTGTTAATTGAATATACAATTGCGAGGGTATCGAATTTTCCATTCCGAATTAAAAATATCGCTGTCGGCGGGCCGCGCTAACGACCAGCAATTTTCTAATTTCCACGTCCATCGAAAAAGGCTGATCTAGATGCTGATAGATCGCGAGAGGCGCTTACGCGTTCGTAACGATGTCTCGAGGGTACGATCGCGTTCAATCATAGCGGCGTCAAACGTAAGGATGGATTTCAAGGTGCGTTGACGTAATCGCCGACCTGTTCTCGATGACGTAAGGAACTAGTCGCACGGAGGACACCCGGCCACCGTAACCAGAGAAATATCCGTGTATCCATTTCGAAAAAAAAGAAGAAATAAAGCGATCGTTCCGTCAGCGACGGTTACTTTGTTAGTTTACTGTGAGATCACCACGAATTACTCGATGTACGATATCGTTTCTTTTATGCTGTCGGGGATAGCCAAAGTGCTAATTTTGGCGAAGTGCTAATTCTTTAAAAAATTACCAAACACACACACACACAACACGAGAGAGAGAGAGAGAGAGAGAGAGAGAGAGAGAGAGAGAGAGAGAG
>NC_071982.1:7482656-7485179 GCF_026283585.1 Hylaeus volcanicus
GAGAGAGAGAGAGAGAGAGAGAGAGAGAGAGAGAGAGAGAGAGAGAGCTCGGGCGGCGTGTGCCACCGGTGGTTCACGCTCGCGTATTTGTCGGATGTTGTGTGCCGCGGCGCCGCCCCAGGGCGAGAAACAGAAATAGCAGCGCCATATTATAGGTTCAGCGTTGCATTAAGCTCTATTCTCAATGAACTAGTCGTGCACCAAGAAGATGCAACATGTCCATTGTCAAATTACTCTTGCGAACAATCATTGAGCAATGGCGTGAAGAATTTCAAGGCTGAATGCCGTTAACGAACCGCTGATAAATTAAAAAGTGCGAAACGAGGGGTTGAAGTCCACGCGAGTGGCACCTGCACGAAACAGACCCTTGTGTGGGAAACATCGCGCGTGTCCTTCCGCCCACGCATTGCCCTAACACGACGAGAATTGGGTTAATGGCGTCGTGAAAGAGGAAGGCCCGGCATGCATACGGTTCATCATCGTGTATCCACGTTGTTCACCCTAGGGACCTTTGACGCTGGACGAATTACCGCTGTCACAATCGAATCCTCGTAAAAATCCAGGGCGGAATTTTCCTCCCTTACATAAAATTAACTAACGACCGCGATCGAATATTTCCGCGATGTCGCGTGTGATTTACTTGTACTTTACGACCTTGTCTTTGGAATTATAATTTCATTCATTGTTACATATTTGTAACGCTGAACCTACCCGCGGTCATTTCATAACTATATTTAGTTTTTATTAAAAGCAGTATTTGTTTCACGAAGATTCCTTTCTCTATGCTAAAGCCCCGAATACGGTTCTGCTGAAGCGATGCAAACTCAAGGCGACTTACCATGGAGACGTTACCGGTCTCAGTTGGTCTGTCTGTTCTAAAACGCGTTCCTCGTCGCATGGAATAGGAATCCATGTAATCTTAATTAATTCCCAGTAATATCATTCATAATATACAGTTCTCGTTTCTGTTTAATTATATTACAGTATTTTAAGTTTGTACTATATACGTATCTTTTTTTATGGCTTAATCAATAATAAATAACATTCCAATAGCTTCCCTTTAGGGGAAAAGAATTCACATTCTCCGAATTAAATCGAAAAATATTTTACAGTGGAACCGAATCGAATCCACCGAAATAATTGCGTATAATATTACAGAGCAAGTAATGATTCCGTTCTCGTAGATCAGGGATTCGTGATCTCGGAACGAAAGGAACAGGGACGATTCAGAGATTTGTCATCCTCGTTGCCCCGAGAGCTTACAGGCGACGTAATTGTCACGAGAGAATCAAAGGATGACGGCATGCTCGGCCACCTAGCTCAACGCTTATTCGGCTCCTCCTACACGGTGCTTCATAATTAAACGTCCGCCCGTTTCGTTCAATCGTCGTCCACCCTCGCGGATGTACCGAGCGGTCAGCAGTCGTCTTCGTACCGGCCTTAATGTCTTCGAGAAGGAAACGCGAATTACCGCCGACGGGCAACTCGGTTTTAACGATTCCGGTTCCCACCGCTCGACGCCGCTCTCGAGACCTCTCCTCGTTATAATACACCGAGTTGCGATATTATCGCAAGGAGAGCGCAATTCGAGTCGCAAGTTTCGTTACAATTTTGGATAACGATAGACGTTTTTATTCTGTTTATGAAAATATAGTATTACAGGGGTATACTCGCTACTATAAAAGTCTAAACGAAAAGTAGGGCCACGGAGATTCGAACTCGCGACCATCGAACTCACAGTCGAGCGCTTTTCCTACACGACCAATCCTGCACCCTACGATTCGTGGTCTCGTTTGACTACTTATGGCTCGTCCTGAAAACTGTTATCGCTTTGTATATCGACGTTAATGTAGTACTTCTATGGACATCGAGGCGTGCTCTACATTGGTCCATCGCGATTCCGCGACGTTTTTCGATTATCTCGCGATCAGCCATCGAGTATGGAATAAGCCCAGAGGCTGTAACCGACGCGTGCGTGCACTGGAATGGCAACCCTAACTGGGTTAACGACGGGTCACGGAAGCCTCGAATGTTTTCACTCGCTCCTAGAAACCGGCTATCGTGTTTTCTGCGGCGCTGAATTCGCTGGGAAAATTTGTAGGCTGTTGCGCGTCGAGTTCCGATTAACCGATAAGGGGAAAAATTGCTCGATGGAACGGGACAGGTTCGTGTTCCGATGCCATCGTAACCGTCGTTACGGTCGTTCTGCCGGCGAGGCGATGTTACTCGATAACACCGTAAACGATGGACAGTCAGATATGAAATACTATTTATAGAGTATGATGTCTTCGAGTGTTTAAGGAAATTATTTTAGACTTCGAAGACCTTTCTGCTATTTATGTTTCTTGCCGTGGGGCGGCGCGGCGGTACACGACATCTGATAAACACGCGAGCGTGAGCCACCGGTGGTACCCGCCGCCCGAGGGGGACATATTTGAGTATGTGAGCCACCGGTGGTACACGCCGCCCGATGGGGACATATTTGAGTATGTGAGCCACCGGTGGTACACACCGCCCGAGGGG
>NC_071982.1:7485189-7489745 GCF_026283585.1 Hylaeus volcanicus
TACACACCGCCCGAGGGGGACATATTTGAGTATGTGAGCCACCGGTGCTACACGCCGCCCGATGGGACATATATTTTTGAGCCACCGGTGGTACACGCCGCCCGAGGGGGACAGACATATACGTGCGTGAGCCACCGGTGGTACACGCCGGCGTGAACACGTTAAACAAACTAAAGTCATTCGTACAAGAACCAATACAAAATAAAACTTCATACATTTATTTTATTAATAAATTTTAGGGGAAGAAATATAATTAACCGAAATTTATTTTGGTTAATTTATTACTTTGAATTTTAACCTCTTATTTGTTTCCTTATCACTTTTTATTTTGATTCGGTTGCTGTGCGACTGCTTCTTACACCGACTGTGCATCACTCGAAAAACAACCATATCCAATGCTTTGGCAAAAATAAATACATTTTCATGAAAGAAATACTGCTTTCAATAAAAGCTTGCCTCGTAATGTTTGAACAATAGCAATCAGTGATTACTAATCACGATGCACGATGTTGTAACGAAACGTAATTGAGATTACGTCGTCACGGCGAGTGTGTCGTTAATTTAACCGAGAAAACTTAATAAGTTGTAAACGCGAACGCGTGGCGGTCGTCCAGCAGACCCGACGGTTGAACCTTAGAGGTTAGGGGCACATTAAGTGTGTATGAAACACTTAAGGCACTCGCGCCTGCGGATATACGTTTCTACGATCTTCCTTGCGTAATTGCACGGGTGCAGGTGTGCTCTTCGAACGAGACCACGTACTCTTCCAAAGAAAACACTTAGGGAACGCGATTATGATTTTCAATGGAGATATACTTCTTTTTATGGAAGCTCCCGAGCACTTAACAGGAAGAACTTACCAGAAATTAGTATTTTAAATTAGACACAAAGTAAATAGAAATATTTTATTTATAATTATTTCTAGGTACGTTTACGAATATTTGTGGCAAAATAAAATCTTCGTAAGCGTACCTAGAAAACATTTAATATATATTTATTTTACTGTGCAAATATTATAATACATAGATTTTTATTCAAATATTTTGTACGTTATTGCATACTGTGTGCATTTCGTACACTGCATTTACTACAAAATCTGATGCAATTAAATAGTAGCACTCTGTATGAAGTAATTAATATTAAGACCCTGAAACTAGCCAATGTCTAGACTATATACAGTACACGGAAATAATTAAGGCGATAGTCGCCACGGCATGGTACGTGAATTCATGACAAATTGATGTGCATCTGCGTCGAATATGGCTCCTCTCGAGTGCGTCGGATGCAAGATGATGGATCGATTCGATAACACTCGCACATGCTCGTGTTTACCTTGACATCAATTCTCAGGATCCAAGAAAGCCATTTTTTCTACCGTCGGTAACGTTATCGACGTCGCAATTTTTACTCTCGTCGCTTCTGTTATTAACGAGATTCGATAAATCGATTACTGGTATTTAATAAGAACGTCTCGATTCTAGACGTCTGGAATCGGGTTGTTCTTGCCTGCCAATAATCGATACACCCACCTGAATTCTTTTTTCGACAACTGTTTCAAGGATACAAACTTAAATAAGGAAGAGACTTACCATCCGATACCTTCCGATACCACCGTTCCACATATTTTCTTTTTATCCTTTATTTCAATTAACATTTAATCGTTTTGCTTGCAGAGTCCAGAGTCCTCGTCAGAAAAACAGCAGGAAACGTTGCAACTGTTCGCTATATTTCTTCGCCAATGGAGTGAGTCCAGTTTCAAATCGTGTTATAACTAGTGCATAACACGTTGACTGCCAGACCGACAATCGGCAAAATTCCTGCTAGCATAAAATTTCGTTTCTGTTAGAAATGATGGTGGCACTTCCTGTCCTCGCCACTAGAGGGACAAGTGTACAAAATACAAATCTTGTGTTTCTCACAAGTCCTCGGTCCCCCCTAACATTCACATATAAGCCCCCTCCTATATAAGCTCTTCCATATACGCACCACGATACAATTAGAAATGATATAATCCAACATTTGTAATTGAAAGTCATTTCTGTAATCGCTTTAGAAAATTCATGAATCATTACCTAGATTTCTTTCCTTGAACACCACACCATCAGAATTAATGTACTTAATTCCTTAATGAGAAAATCCTTGTCCACCCACGTATATGGGCAACTAAATATGGTCAACGTGTTAACACAAAATTTACAACAACGCACTTAATATTAATTAAAAAAAAAAAAAAAGAAAGGAGTTAATATTAATTTAAGTTTCTTGGATGCAGGTAGAAGTGGACCAAGAAGATGGAGATAGGAGAAGGACCGTCGCTGTAATAGATGACCCGTAGGTCGTCCAGAATTCCTGGATCGTTTGTACCCTTCGAAAGAACCTTCCCGATATACTCGAGATGACGATAACGGCGTCCACGGAGAGAATGGAGACGAAGGACCTGCCCAGAAAGAAGTTCATCAACTCTAATCTGTTGTCGCTGAAGCTTTTATTGTTCCTTTTTTTCGGCGGTACGTGTCGGGTCGAATTCGTCAACTATTTTAAAACGTGACCCGATTCGGAAGGTGAAACGAGTCGACTCGATTTCTTGCAAATTATACTAGAAAGAAACATACACACCCCTTGCTCGCTTTCTTCTCGTTAATTTCGTCGTTTCAGCCCCTTTATATGCGAGCCAATTCAGAGTTCCTTCAGATGCTCGGGCTAATTAAGAGATCTTCCTTCCAATGGGGAAAGCAATTAACTACAATTTTCAATTTGATACGTACTCCAGAGTATCCTGCTGTTTTATCAATTACCTACGCAGAATACTATGTGATTTTTCTTAAAATTGAGTATAAATACCCATTTCTAAAAAAGACATTAATAAAACCATAGGAAGAAAGGAGGAGCAATTACAGATTTTTGAATTTATCGATACTTTTAGCAATCGCATGAAAAATGTTTAATGAGAAGTTCATTTGTGATTATTTCTATCGCGATGGGATAAGTCTAGTCTTAAAGACACTATTTTTTAATTAAATGCGAGCATATCTCGCATGGACCTAAATTGAATAATGCATTCAACAATTGTATATAATTTATATATTTATATAGCATATACAAGTATACAAAAATTTGAAAATGGTAATTTGACTGGTAGGTTTAGTGTCGATACAAAGAAGTCTATTATTATGTATACAGTCGATCCCATAAACATTCGTACCCTCTATGTCTATTCAAGAAGTCTGTCTAAATTAAATAATAGTTTTGATGTTACCAAATGAATTATTCGCACAATTATTCACATTATAAATATGAATAAGTTTATGCATGTATATATTTATATATACATCAACATATTTATACAAATATACATTTGGGAACATCAAACGTACCATTTAATTGAAACAAATCTCTTCGATAGACATAGATGGTGCTAATATCTATGGGACAAATGTACATATATACATTTAACCTACTATTTTAACACTTTATTTACCGGGAGCCTATTTATAGGCTTTTTAATTCCAGTCTTTAGCTTTTCGAATTTATTTACTGTGTTGATGGTTGTCTACTTACAATGTTCAGTTTTTGGAAACTGACTTGGCTTTCAATGTACTTAGTAACAGTATGGAGGAATTATTGTCAGCCTACATTGGTATATGCTACTGTAGAAGATTCTTTTTTGAATTAAAGATTGTTTCTAAATAGCCCGGTAGATAAAGTGTTAATATTTTTGACTATTTCACCTCTAAATATCGCACTAACAATCATCCAACTTTGTCTTAAAATATTCTTTTACTAAATATAACGAAATAAAAGCCTTACCGGTTCGTATTTTCAATTTCTGTTTGCTTCGCATATCAAGAACACACAACACACATTTTAAAGGATATTAATATTACTCCAACAGGAATGGGTTGCCTCTTCCCGTTTCTCCCGCTGCACATGATGGAAATGGGCCTGAGCATGGACCAGATACGAATGATCTCGATGATCTCGCCAGCGGTAGCGATACTAGGTCCACTGGTCGCTGGGCCGATCGCTGACAAGCTGGCAGGCCATCAGGGTCGAAACGAGAAGTCCTCAACGGGCCGTTACCTCAGGATAATGATCGCCATCGCCTGCGTCCTGTCCGCCATTTTCTACGCCTTCCTTCTAATCATCCCCACAGTGGAATCCGATGGATTGGACAGTGTCCTGCCTCGCAGGGAAAGGAGACCCAGTGTAAAGTTCAACTGCGATCCGGCTGGCGCTGTCGTGCTGCAAGAGAGATGCAAGGACCGTGGATTGTGCCACAGATGGTCGGACGAGACCAGAGTCGGTCCTTTGCTCCTGACGGGATGCAACTACGCTTGCTACCCTGTAGGCTCCAAACGATGGAGAGTGGAAGACTCGGAGGGCTCTGTCGGCTTTGGGACCACCGATTCGGACGTCAATGGGCTCGATGGCAGTGGCGACACCACAGTTATCCCTCTGGAGAGCGAAATGTATGCGCAGGTGAATATCGAGGATGGATCTGGGATGATATTATTATATAGTTGGGCATTTTGGGGTCTTGCGGAGGGTTCTTGTAG
>NC_071982.1:7489755-7503983 GCF_026283585.1 Hylaeus volcanicus
TGTATATATTCATTCAAAATGGATGACTTTCATGTTACTTACTTCTGGAAACCATCCTGAAGGTGGTTCGCGGGTTCAAAACGTTAATAGCCAGTTGTAGTTTTCGAATATGGTTCAAAACAAATGTGAAAATGATTGGTTTCAAAGGGGTGGTCCAAAATGTGTTACTTATTACATCTACTTATTGCATCTTCATCTAATTTACTCCATAAAATAGAGATGATCGGTTGTTTGTTTCTTTTTAAATATATGTAATTACGTGTAATGAATAGCGAACAGTGATTAGAGATGGTATAGGAGGAGTCGGGCCAGTGTAAAATGCTAACACTTATAATTATTGATGCGAATTGTATCTACAGACGTTTAATTATCGATTGAACATTCACCAGGAGCCAGAGGATGCCAAGAAGACGCGAAGATTCGTGACAGACGACAGCGAACCACCTCATTTATGCTTCAAAGAAGGCGACAACGTGGTGTGCCACGTTTACACCGAGTACACAGGCACTTTGCCTGTGAACGCCACTCTGGGGCAGGCCTCCAGCAACAGCAGCGATCGAGATTGGTGCGCGTATCCCCTAGCTGAGTACTTTACCTGTCGAATACCCCCTGAACTGAGAGCTAGAATGGCGGAGGTCTATCAGAGCTGTTCCATCGAATGCGACTTGGTCGATCCATACACTCTACCAGGTAGTCCTCTCCTCTAATTACCCTTGCTCTTAACGCATTCGCATGTACACCTAACATTATTAGTAAATATTAGCAGTAATTAATGTAGTAGATTGAGATTAGGAATGAATAAATCCTAATATATATCATTTATTGCACGAGATAACTTTGGCTAAGTAAAAGCGCGTAAGTCTAAGCGGAAGCGTGTTAGAACTAACAAGTAAACTAATTTTAACATTTATTTCCAGACAGCGTCCTGGTGGAGAGCCAGTGCCAGCAGACAGAGGACTGGTCGCACCTGGTGTTTTGGACGTACTTGGCCATCCGGTCAGCCGCTGACATTTTCCCGACGACAGCTGTGGCCCTGATCGATGCTGCCGTAGTGATAGCCACGAGGGAGACGTCTTGTGGACGCGGCGACGTCGGTCGCCAATTGGCCTTTGGCTCCCTCGGCTTCGCAATCTTTGGCCCTCTAACTGGCTATCTTTCCACTCTGATAGACAACTTGAACTCCTTCTACTACCTACCCATCGGCCTGCACGCCGCGCTGATGCTTCTAGCGGCTCTCGTTGCCCTCTGCGCCGATGGGATGCCTCTCAGTCCCCCGGAGTGGTGGTGGCACACCAGGAGTGGCATGCTAGCGCTTCCCATGAGTGCCATCAAGAGATACGGCAGCGAAACTGCCGCCCTGGTCATCGTCCTCATCGTCATGGGAACCTTCTGGAGCGCCATGGACAGCTATCTTCCTTTGTAAGATTCCTTGTTGGTACAGGAGTAGCATCGCGACTTTCAACCAAAGACTAAGGAGTCAAATCAGTCTCGAATGTTCGCGTTTGAGATATTAGGTTGTCCCAAAAGTTTCTTTCGCTTTATTAATAAGTAATACATGCGCAATAGTTTATGTTTTATGTTACATTACTGAATTGTCCACGATTCATTTTGCTCCATTACTGTTACAACATGAATATCTATGAAATTAGATTGTCTATTTATATAAACACGACCACATCAAATAATTGAGTGGAACTCGCGAAAGAAACTTTCGGGACAACCTAATATTTATACTAATTTCATTGAACGCATCAAATACATACATCAAAATAGTACATTACAATCAATCGGTGCTCTACTTGTAGCAATTGTTCTCATTGGTCTCAATTTGTATTATTTTAGACACTTGCAGAAACTGGGGGGCAACGAGCTTCCCATCGGCGTGGCTATGACCGTGGGAGCGGTGCCATCGTTCTTATTCCTCTGGAAGTCCGAGCACCTAGTCGATTATTGCGGTCACAGCAATCTCCTGATCACTGCCTTCACCGTGTATATCATTAGGTAGGTAAGTTACGCGATCGTGCACAGTAAAGGCTAGACGACTTGTATAAAATAACTGCGAGTGAAATTTTTAGGTTTACTGGACTGAGTCTCGTCGCGGGACCTTGGTGGTCCTTGATTTCCGAGGCGCTCGAGGTCTTCACATTGGGAATTATGTGGGTCACTGCCATCCTCTATCTGAGACACTTGGTCCCGCGTCATTTGACTGTCACTGCTCAAGCGCTGCCTGTGATTGCGCACTTTTGCGTTGGTACGAATTCCAAATACGTTTGTGTATATAAATATGTATACATATGATGTTTTAAGTCTCGCGCAGGACACGAATGCATTCACCACCGGCCCAAATGTGTTTGATCTGACGCAGGTCGATGCATCGGAGCCGTGATTGGTGCTTACATCAACGTCGACGACTCTGACATCGTCGATTCGTTGAGATTCGTTTATCGTTGCATGGCCGTCGCGGCAGCAGGCGTTGCCGCCTTGTATTTCATCTTGTATCACGGCTTATTGAAGCCACGGTGCCATGCACACAATATACAGGGTCCACGGCAACCGCCTACCGTTGTACAGGGTGAGCAAATTTGTCGATATCTACAGCGTAGCAAGTTTCAATTCCATCATTCACGATGTTCGTTATTCCATAACGATCGATAAATTTATTAATATGTTCATACAAACGTGACTAACGTAAATTTCTCACGCTAGCTGCCATCAAGGAGTACGAATTAAGTGAGTATCCTGGAAGCATTCAAGTGGTTTGAGTCGGCATTATCCTTATTTTTGCTAATTTGAGAAGCAGAATCTTTAGCAAGCGTTAAAGCAATTGCTCCGACATGCTGTTTAGCGATAGATTCAGTGCAAACTGATGCTTGGAAGATGTCGAAAAGTCGCTGAACTCTAGAAAAAGTGACGGACCAACCTAAGAATTTTGTAATCGCCATCTACCTTAAAGTATGGTTACTTAAAAATTGGCATGAACTTTCTGGAGAACCAATAGTTCCCTTGGGAGTCGATATGATGCTCCCAGCGATTCTGCTTCAAGGAAGACGACCATCTAGACCTCCTAGGTCACCTAGATCTCAGGTTGGGACGTTACTTTTTACAGAGTCGGTTAAACTTTTCTGATAACCCAACGTACGTATTTCAGTTGTTATATCCATGTAAATATCACCTTCTGATTTCCTTCAAAGTCCTAAAGGTTCCCTCCAAAGGCACTTGGACGATTCTTTTTGCATGCTACAAAAGGTCCAAATGATTCAAAAGGTTAATGGAATATTAAATGTTAGATATGGCTGGTGGAAATATCAGCATACATAGCATACATACTGAAAGCTCTTTAACAGATACTTTTAACCTTCAGGAGTCTCTTCACTTTGAAATTTCTGTTAGAAGATCTAAATTGATTCCGTTTGTTTGTTTTCAAACTAGTCAGACTCCTCGAGATAACTTGTTATGGCAAACGTTGTACAGACTTGCAGGAATATTCTTTCAGTTCAAAGGACTCGTAGGAAGCATTCTTCAGTTTAGCAACGTTTCCTTGATAGAAACTAAGTTTCTTTTCCCCTCCCATCGTTTATTCGTTCTCCACTATCCTCGCATTATATTACATTTCGTGTCGACCTGTGTTTCTCTTCATTTAATCCAATTTAATCGTCCAGTTAATCAGAACTTCAGTTACCTTTTTGTGTCGATTGTTTTATCATCCCCTTCCCCTGTTTTCTTCTGTGTACAGCGATGAACGGAAACGGGAATTACACGCCGCTCAGGGTCTACCACAACGGTATGGGCAGAAAAGGTCAATTCCGTTATTGAAGAATAGGAAAGGTCGATTCTCCTATCGAAGATTAGGAGAAAAATATAAAGAGACTGGGCGTTAACGACACGTTAAATGTCACGTTACGGTGCTAGCGATTAGACTGTCGCTCCTATTGCGATTAAAAAAGGAAATTGATTGTTACACGACACTATAGCGTTCATCTGCAACTTAACTTTTCGTCGAAATTTGTCACCGTTTGGTACTGTCGTTTATTTACAAGCAGTTGTTAAGGATTTATTTGCTCAGGTGTACTTCAAGGCGTCGAGACGAGCTTCTACGTTTACCGATACCGAAATGAGATTACGAATCGAGAAGGTAGAAGTAGGTAGAAGTACTTTCGAAAGTTAGAAATTCCAAACAGATCTCGTACATGTTATTTTTTATTTTTATTTCGCATTGTGATCGTAGAAGCCAACCTGTTGAATTTACGTTGCCAATAATGTATGTATTACCTTTTTTTATGTTAAGTGATTCGAGTATTCAAACGTTTGCGTTCCTGGTTATGCCGCAATGTCTTAATTTGAAAATACGAATAGATGGAATTAGTAGCAGTGAGCCTTCGCTTGGTTTATAATTCCTGAGTACTTGTACCTACGTCTCCACCAGTAGTAACAATTTACTACGCACTCTAACTGTAACATATTTGTAATGCTTTTCCATTCTCATAGTTTTTTGTATTTTTTGTAAGTGTACAAGTATATATTTCCCCTCGAGCTCGTTGCGTTCGATTTCTTTTTGTATATTAGACTGCGTGTTCGCGCGAGAGGTCGCGTATTCGTACTGTTTTTAAGAAAAATTTCTACGGACCTGTTGTATCGTATCTATACACTGAGAAATAATTCGTCTCTCTACGTAGGATAAGAGTTTACCTGATAAAGAGAAAGTAATATATTGAACTGTGCGATCGATGTGTACACACCGAAAGAAAAAGAAAAAGAGAAATAAATAAAAATGAACAAACGATAAGGTTTGAATACAACGTTACAATTTATATTATAAGTAATAAACACTTGTAACGCTAACGAAAAAAGAACACTCGGATGTCTGAAACGTTCCAACAAATTTCTGATCCCTGGAGACTCCAAAAGTACCTTTCCTTTCGTGACACTCTATTCAACAATTTTGAAAATAAATAATTCGCTGCACGATCGTTACAAAACAGACGGTAACACCTCTCAGTGAAGCGCACGCAAAAAGAGATAACCGAGTTTCGACAGTTTGTAATAAATTTATTAGGGAGCAGATTTCTATTCACTTTACGACGATCAACAGGCGAACCCGCGACTATCGTGGAAACGTTCGCTCGCTACAGTTCGAAATACAATATTAGGCTAAAAGTATATTCACCCATGGACCATAGAAAACAGCGACCATCGACGTACTTCAGAGCCATCTTATCGTTTCGTGGACATGTTCGTTCGTTCACCTATTATACATATGTTACCTATACAATCGTAGTTATAATATTTTTATTCAACATATTTATATAAATTTCAGAAGTGTATTCGTTTCATCATCCGGCGAGAGATGGATTCTTCTAACTAACCGCGAGAGACTCGTTTCAGGAAATACTTTTTTTTTTCCGGCTCTCCAAAGTGCGCAGTCTTACAGAGTAACACTAAATGACGGATGAGTTGTGAAAGAAAAGAAGAAAACCGGTGGCGATGATAAATCCAACAGGAAACGTCGTCCCTCCTGCTAATAAATGTCAAATGCATTCTTATAATTATCCAAAGAACTTACTAATGCTTCAACTTTTTACAATAATTATACATTATACGCGCTGTACATACAAGGAGGTCTGGTGGAGGAAATATACAGGGTGTCCCAAAAATGTTGTAACACCTTGAAATGGGTAGTTCGGGAGGTGATTTGAAACAACTTTTTCCTTAGCGAAAATGTTGTCAGAGGCTTCGTTGAGGAGATATTAACGGAAAACACTGACCAATCAGAGCGCGAGTATGCCGGTGGAGCGCTAGCGCTAGCGTATGAGCGCGGTCGCCTAGTGCTTAGCCACGCCTACTACGGCCGGTCCAACGGTATCCGCGCGCTCTGATTGGTCAATGTTTTCCGTTAATATCTCCTCAACGAAGCCTCGGACAACATTTTCGCTAAGGAAAAAGTTGTTTCAAATCACCCCCCGAAGGGGAAAAAAAGGGATGGATGAATGAATGAATGAATGAATGGACGAGAGAAAGATGGAAAAAAAGATATGGGGGGGGGGGGGAATTCCCCGGAAGCGGAGGCAAGCTCTCTCGCTCTCTCAATCTGGTGTGCGCTGGCGTTAGGATAGAATAAGATAGGTCAAGGTTAGTTGTAACTTACAACCTTACAACTTGTAAGGTAGAGTTAAGAAAGATAAGACGACATCTATAAGGACTAGGAATTAAGATTAGGTCAAGTACAGTGGGTGTAGAATGTATTCGTACACCGATGAATTCTCTCAAGAATGTTCCGTGTGAAATTGTAGTTTCTTAACTTCTTTTTTTATAATCAATGATATTTTACATATTCTCGGAAGTCTCTAAGATAGATATAGTCCAAACAACATTTACTAGTTAATATAATTTGTGAAATGAACAAAAAAAAAAAAAAAATGCGAAAAGTGGATAAAAATACAAAAGCAATAAGTATTTGTACGATTCTTATGGCGAACCATTTACAGTAGATTTTATAACGTAAACACATTAGTCTATTGCTTCGTACGAATTAGAAAACATCAAATTTCCAGTAAAGCAGTTTTAAAAAAGGCTCTAATAGAGGAATAAAAAAAGATCCCACTTCGAATAACTAATAATTTAGATAATTTAATCCTTAGAAAAGTTACAATAATTATAAAATCAACAAGAAATCCCACGAAGGAAGTATTATATACTTATATATAAATGTAAGTTTCTCTTTCTTTTTGATCAAGCTTTAAAAATTAAACAATTGTGCGAATACTCATTGCTTCAAAGTTTCTATCGATTAATTGTTTCTTTCTCGTTAATTTCGCAACTTACATAAATAGCTATATCTTTTGTAATCTATCTATTCTATCTATTCTACATATTTCCGAGAATATATAGAATGTCATTGTTTATAAAAAATAAGTTAATAAGTTACAATTTTACACAGTTTTTTTGGAAATTGATCGGTGTACAAATACATTCCACACCCACTGTACATACATACAAAGAGGTCGCAACTTCACAGTTTCCTCGTAGAAAAAAAAAAACCTCGTTAACGTTCTTACGCTATCAATATATGAATACGTTTATATCTGTAAAGAAAGTACGGGGTACTTCTTTCAAAGTAACCTCGCGCACTTACGCCGCAACAGTTTCGGAATTAGGACACCAGAGTGAGAAAAGAACGTAGAAGAAATAAAAAGAGAATAGCGAAAGCGAAAGAGTGAATAATTGACATTCAATGTCGTTTCTCTCTCCACAGGTAAAAACCCATTGTAAATAATAACGTAACACAGTAACGTGATTAATAAAATAAAATTAAAAAAAAAAAATAACTCTTTCCACAGAGAAACTCATTTCGCAGTTATTCAACCAAGCCTAACCAAACTGAGAGTCGTATATCATTATATATTTATTTCCGATAAGTATTACTTAGGTAATTAACAAATACGTTTCAATATTTGCGAAACGTGCGGTGTCCGGTGGTCGATTGTAAATGTTTCGTCGTACGACCAGTTATTTTGCTAGATCCGAGTAGTATACCCGTGATTCTTTTCAGAAAGTACACAGATAAAGCCACGGTGCAATATGGTTTAACAGTTTCCAACTCCCGAGCCGTCTTTTCTTGCAAATTATTTGGTAATCTCGAAAAATAATACTTAAGCCATCAATTGTAATTTCTTAGGGTGAATGAATTTCATGTAGGAAAGTAATAAGGTACATTCTTAGCTCGAAGACGGCTCGAAGAGTTGGAAGATATCGCAACGAGATTTTTAGAAAATTTACATGTAAGAAACGAATTATTTCCCGATTAACTAATCGCTTAATCGATGATAGTACATTCCTCGTCGTTGTTGCTTTCGGAGTTAATCGCGTTGCAGTTAGTCCTGCTCGAGTCCTCCCTGTTCTCCTCCTTCGGTACCTTGGCACCAACGTTATCACTAGTAGAAAAACATGCGTCTTTAGATTTACTTTCCTTCTCCGAGTCACTAACACATACAGGCGTGGCTTTTAAACTTTTCTTCTTATCTAAATTGTTAGTCATATCGTTAACCATTTTCGCAAAGTCATCCTCGGTTTCTTTAACAACCGAATTCAACATCTCTGAAATAAACGGCGAATTGGCCTCTATCAAATCCTTCAATGGCGTCTCGTTAGGGTCCGGTAGGTCCTTGGGCTCCTCCAGCTCGATGTTCTCAGGGTCGCGCTTCTCCAGGTAACAAATAAACTGTTCCTCGTATTTATCACCGGTTGCCGAAGCGTTCTGGATCGTCGAATGCCTTATGGATTTCTCGTAGTCTTGCATTTCGACGTCGTATATCTGCACGGACTTGTCCACCAGTTGCGCGGGGTCGTCGCCCACTGCTCGAGACACGGTGTTCCTCTTCTTGAAGGACTTTATACCTTCGACTGCGTTCGTAATGCCTACGAACTCCGACGGGCTCAAAATATTAGCATCGGCTTCGCCGTTGTTCTCGGTCTCCGGATCGGAGTCGTTGACGCAGACCATGTCCAGGGGTAACTCTTCCTTCTTGGTCTGGTTCTGAGTATTACTAGGATCCGACGACTGGGCGGCTCCCGTCTTCAGTTGGTACCTCTTCCACCTGTTGTACTCGCGCACTATTCTATCGTTGATACACGCCAGTTGGCTGACCGTGTCGCGTATCTCGCGGTGGAACTGCTTGATCATGACGCGGGCGTCGTTCAGCTCGTACTTCTTCAACTCTTCTTGCTTGGACGACTCGAACAGTCCTCGTAGCTTGGTCTTGAGATTCGTCAATATATTGTCGACCTCGTGACCGTGAGGAAGCAACCTTTGATTGAGCGTCTTTACGCTGCGCCTCTCCGCTAGCAGCTCTTGCCTCTTGGAGCTGCTGGTCTTGGAGCTGACCAGCGCGACAGGTACCGCTTTGTTGTTGTCGACGTGGTCCTTGAAGGAACGCGAATTCCGGGACGGACCTATCACCGCTATGTCCTCTGAGTCGCTGTCGAGCTCTATGACGTGAGGACTGCTCCCTACGGGCCGCGGTACTTTGGGTTCTGGCAGTGGAAAACGCAACCGGTTCATCATGTCGGCGCTTTGGTTGGGTATGGTTACCATGGGCGTCGACGTGCACTGCATCGCCTGGTATAGGTTCATCGAGGCCACTTGATTTATGGGACTGGACACGTGGCGTATGGGTATCACCGGCGACGCTGGTTGGAGGAAGTTCGAAGCGACCACGTTCATGAACGTGTTGTACATGGGTTGTTGAACGACGTTGGCAGTTTCTATTCTGGGAGGCAAGGAGTTCGTCGGGAGAGGCTGAGAGACGATCGTACCGTCTGTATTGACCGTGACGACGTTTTCGCATTCGACCATTGTCTGCTCGCAGGAGAGAAGGGACGGCGGTAGTTCGGGGTCGACGGAACCGTCTTCTGATGTCGCGTAGGATTTACCAGACACGGATACGTTGGTTCCGTTCGAATAGCGTCCTCTGCCGCGACCTCTTCTTCTACGCTTCGTCACGATAGGCGCCGTCACTTGCTTGGGTATGTAGGTTTCGTCGTCTTCCTCTGAATTCGAACCTGTTCTTCGACGCTTCCGTTTCCTTCTTCGCGGGCAACAATTCGTTTCGTCTAGAGACAACTTCTCGTCTATCTCTTGCTGGGTCATCTTGTTGTTCTGCTTGAACAGTCTGGAAAATTAAAGAGGTTTTAATTCTGACTCAATTGGAAGTTATTATTCGCTTTTATCTTTTATTCTTTTCTTTATTTTCTCATTCTGACTCTACGCGACTGACCCTAGAATCGAATTCCATCCTCTACTACAACTTGGATTTTTAATATAAAATGATTTATTCCAATCTCGTTGCTCGGCACATATAAAACTGAAACAACGTGGCAAGTAACGCTGTAGATTTCCTTTTTCTTGAACAAAGCATTCGTCTTTTCGTTCGTATCCTTTCCTAATCGAAAGTTTGAATAAAATAAAAATAGAATAAAGTATGTCGATTTTAATGTAATAGGTAAAATTTGAAAATGCGTGGTTAGCTAGACAGAGATAGATCGAGGCTCGCTCGCTCCATTCGTACCCCATTCATCGTTCACCGTCCCCAAACAGTTTCTCCATATTGCCTTGACGAGCCACGCCAGCTCACCGCCATATTTGAGACGAAGATGGTACGCCATTTAGGCTTTCTGTTTTTCTGACCGAAACAAAGAGACGAAAAACAGAGCGGCGGAGTAGCTTCCATTCTACAGGCTGTACTAAAATTGATGTTTTCTCAAAAATTTAGACCATCCATTAGCACACTCTGCGTATCTATTTCTCAACAATCGAAACTCGAAGCAATTAGAACATTTTAAACGGATAATCCTGTTACCTGTTCATTTTCTGAACGAACTCCAGCAGAGCCCAGCAAGTCGCTCTCGCGGGATACAAATCCGTGGGATCGCAAACGAAACATTTCCACTTTTCGTCCGCTTCGATCTTTTTCCTCAGGATTGGATCAAAGTTTCTCTTGATACATTTGCAGCAGAAGGTGTTGCTGCAAAAGGAACAGCAGTACAAATTGCCGCCGTTCGCGCACCATCTGCAGAACATGTCCGTGGCGTCGTCACCTGCGAGATAAAGTTGCAAATATCAGAGAAACGCTAACTATAAATATGCTCTAGCTCTTCCTAACGTCTTTCAATTAATCAATGTTTCATTCTCTTTTAGTACCTTGCTCGAAGGTGCCGTCTCCGTAAAAGTCGCGACACTTGGAACACAGCAATGTACGAAGTACAGGATGCTCGAACATGTTACTAGAATCCGCTGGAGCTGATCCGATGTGTGCGTCACATGCTGTGCAATGTAGTTTTTGAAACCGTACTGCAGAAACATCTGAAATACAGAGAATTTCATTGGAAACATTTTGTGGAGAAGTATTTATTTGTGGGTTAGCTAAACACTCTCTGGTTTATTATTTACAGGGGATACGAATAAAATATGTACGATACAGGGTAATACAGATTTCAATACTTTCTAATGCAACAGAAATGGAACAACCACTGAATATTTATTTACTTATATACTCTTGAAATTCATTTTGTTTTTTCTACTATTCTAGTTCAATGTTTTTCTAAATGAAGTAAGCATACATTACAAAATGGAGCTCGACAGAATGAAAAAATCAGGAATAGAAAAGTACTTTTTGGTAGACCAAGATAAGTGCAAGTGAGAAGTACTTTCAATCTTAATTTGACATATTCGTTATTAAGCGAGTACAACAGTGCAACAAATGGACAAACCTTAATTTTCCATCACATTTAATACAATGTATAAACTATCCAAAATAGAGGATTGCAGTTAAATGCATTACTTTCTGATAAATTATATTAAACAAGGACATGGCTAAATGCCTTGAAATTTATTCAAATAGATTCTCTGAGTGTGTATAATTTTAGAAGTTTGAAGCGTTATAAAATAGCGTTTGAAATGGTAAGAGATCTCTGTTTGTTACAATGATGTATCACACAATGTAAAAAAATTTCAAAAGGGACCAAAAGTCCCAAAAGAAAGGCCACAGTCCTTCTGTCAAATAAATGTGATATCATCAAACTTTGAGCAATCTAGCTCCCAAACTAAACCTGATAGAGAATCCTAGGTCGCCACATTCTCTTTCTCCTAAATTACATCGAATAAAAACATGGCCAAATCCTGCCAGGACAGAAATCTCAATCTCCTCCATGAAACTGATGTTGAAACTCAACAACCATACCACAAATAACGTCACGAGAATATTCCCCATGGAAAAAGAGGAAAACCGGGATGGAAAAGAGATCCACATTCTCTTTCTCCTAAATTACATAGAATAAAAACATGGCCAAATCGTGTCAGGACAGAAATCTTGATGCCCTCCATGAAACTGATGTTGAAACTCAACAACCATGCCATAAATAATATCATGAAAAGTCATGAAAAGCCCCAAAAGAAAGGTCGCTGTCCTTCTGTCAAATAAATGCGATATCATCAAACTTTGAGCAATCTAGCTTCCAAACTAAACCTGATAGAGAATCCTAGGTCGCCACATTCTCTTTCTCCTAAATTACATCGAATAAAAACATGGTCAAATCGTGCCAGAACAGAAATCTCGATCTCCTCCATGAAACTGATGTTGAAACTCAACAACCATACCACAAATAACGTCACGAGAATATTCCCCATGGAAAAAGAGGAAAACCGGGATGGAAAAGAGATCCACATTCTCTTTCTCCTAAATTACATAGAATAAAAACATGGCCAAATCGTGTCAGGACAGAAATCTTGATGCCCTCCATGAAACTGATGTTGAAACTCAACAACCATGCCACAAATAATATCATGAAAAGTCATGAAAAGCCCCAAAAGAAAGGTCGCTGTCCTTCTGTCAAATAAATGCGATATCATCAAAGTTTGAGCAATCTAGCTTCCAAACTAAACCTGATAGAGAATCCTAGGTCGCCACATTCTCTTTATCCTAAATTACATCGAATAAAAACATGGTCAAATCGTGCCAGAACAGAAATCTCGATCCCCTCCATGAAACTGATGTTGAAACTCAACAACCATGTCACAAATAATGTCACGAAAATGTTCCCCATGGAAAAAGAGGAAAATCGGGATGGAAAAGGGAACCAAGGAGAAAATTTGCAGCTCACCGTTGCCGAATACGAGTTTATAATAATTGCTTTCCTCTTTGGAAATCGGTAACGAGGCATGTGCGGTGCTCGGAAGCAGATCTTTGGGAGTCACTGCAACAGAAAAATAGGGTTAGGTGCGATCGCTCGCGGCTAGTTTAACGAAATATTCAGAGGATATCGTAGAATCTCACCGTTTTCTTTGCTGTCCACCTCCTTCACCTCGTTCACCTGCACCTCGAGCATGCTGGAGATATCCATTGTCAACGTGCGCTCAGGCCGCGATTGCGTTCAACGAAACGTTTCAAAACACAGGTTATCGCGCCGCCATTTTCCTGCGAGCGCGTCAACCTGAAATTTCGGCACGCGATCGTTCGAACATTCGAAAAAAATTCCTCGTATTCTCGTACGCAACATAATTTTTCTGGCTACTTGTACGATTTCCGTAGGGTTCGTTCCATTTTTTCCGCGAACCGTGAGCGACCGTGAGCGAGCGTGAGCGATAGGTATGATTTTTGTGTCGTTCGTGTGGTATTCGTTGAATTTCCGTATTGTGCTTTCTGTTGTGATGTTTATCGCATATTTATTATGCGATACGCGATTATTTACACCGTACGGAACTTTTGTTTGATTTCTGGGCCGGTAATTGTATCTTTCTACGAAATAAATAGAATTTTGTGTAGTTTAGATGGAATCCGTTATAGTTCCGTGAGAAATACTCTTTTAGCGGGATGCAATTTTATTCGAATCATAGTCTTATTTTGGATATGTAGTTTATTCGTAATTGACTCGAAATAAAATCCCTATTTATCCAAGTCGAAAGCTACCGGAAAGCTTTATAGTAACGAATGGTAAATTATCGCGAAACATTGGTTACTTCGGAAATCTCGTACGTTTCGAATTCTCTCCTATATAGGAATCTTCTTTTACGTAAACAAAGATTCTTTAATCTCCCCTCTTTCGTACGATTCGATTAAAAAGGTAAGGTCGAAAGACGTACTCGGGGATATTCGAATATAAAGGCGATTATCTACGTCGAATAATTCGAATGCTTTATTCAGCAACCGCCGCGACAGAGGGAAACCGTTTATTTACAAATGGCGTTCGTTTTCAGCGTCGGCACGGAATCCTTTTTACATTTGGAAATAATATTTGGAAATTGATCGAGATGTCGGGGAAGAGCGAGGAATCGAACGAGGCGATGTTGAAAAAGTCTGCGGAGAGATTAACGGAGGAAATTCAAAGCATGGCCAACTATAAGAGTCTTTATTCCGAGATACAGGTAATCGGAACGTTCGCGAATATATCGTTATTCGTCTTCGTCGACCGCGGATAAAGTTCGGGTCCAGATTCGTACGATTATTCGAGCAACGAATAATTTCTCTCTTATTCTCTAGCGACTGACGAACAAAAATTTATTTGTTATAGATTACTTTATAAATTTATGTATATATATATAAATTTATATTAATATATAATTTAATATAATTAATATATTTAATATATAATTATATAATATATAATAATATATAATTCAATATAAATAAATATTGTGTGTGTGTGTGTGTGTGTGTGTGTGTGTGTGTGTGTGTGTGTGT